>NC_092443.1:970000-1293333 GCF_036169615.1 Heliangelus exortis | reverse complement strand
CAGTGGTTGACAAGTTAAGACAAAAGCTGAGGTATTCAGCATTGCTATCTAAAAGAAAAAGCTCTTGATAAATTCCCCCTGCAAGTGCAGGCTGAGTTCATTGTGCAAGAGAGAGACTTTTCCTTCCCATCAGCCCCCAAATACCTGAAATACCTGAAATGCTGAAACCCAGACTAAAGTGTATTTCTGCAGAGCTCCAAGAAGCCTCTGAGGACACTCAGACAAGATTCAAAGCTGAGAAGCAGAGCCGCAAGCAGCTGGACATGAAGATCACAGCCCTGGAAGAAGAGTTGATGGACCTGAAAGTGGAAAAGGAGAGTCTTGAAAGGGTATGTCCTGTGCCAGCAGTGCACAGATGCAGGGTTTCTGTTTGCCCAGAAATTTACCTAGAAATTTTATCTAGTTGCTTGTAAATGTGCAGGTCAGGTAAATCTTGACTTATCCACAGGCAACAATTTCTATGCTGGAAGATTCTTTGTGCTTATGTGACTTTTGTTTTTAACATCTTATTAATATGTTAACCTTCCTACCTCTAAAATAATCTCAGCTTGATGTTAAACTGGTAAGATTAAGGAAAAGAAACCTACTTTGGTTCAATCTGGTCTATTCTGTATTCTGTTCTGTATTGCAGAATCTTGCAGAGAGGAAAAAGAAAGCCCTCTCAGAGAGAGCTCAGGCAGAGGAAGAGATGGAAGAAATACGTAGATCGTATCAGGAGGAACTGGACAAGCTCAGACAGCTGCTGAAAAAGGCACGGACATCAACTGACCAGGCAGCAGCTGAGCAGGTGAGGAGCCATGGGAGGAAGTCTGGAAGGCTGGTGGGAGCCTGCAGGTAGGAAATGGTCATGAAAATGCTCAGGTAATGGAAGAATGGAAATGTTACCTGCTTGAGTTTGGAGGTTAACTTCAACACAGGGCTCACTTTGCCTTTCTAAAATATCTTTGGTGTTTCCTGGCCCTGCTTCTGAGCTCAGGATTTGCACTGATGTCTCTCTAAGGAAGTGTCTGGTTGGAAGGCTGTGGGTCCTGACCATTCTGACTCTAATCACAGTCCCTAACGTGGCTGCAGGGTTTAGGTCCAGCATGGCTGCTGGCTGGTGTGGGGCATCACATCAGGACAGTGTTTAAAGAGAGTTTCCAAGTGAGGAAAGGAAAGGCAAATGGAGCTCATAGTAGAGGCAGAATGCAGGACTGCTAATGAGTGGAAGACTGCTTAGAAATAAAGAGATCAGAAATCTGAGCCAGACCTTCATGCCAACCTGAGGGGTTGTGGCCAGAAGAAGCTGGGAGAGGTGTGGGCAGGAGCCAGTGACAGCTGCAGGGTTAGTCCAGCTCCAAGCTTCCAACACTGGTGCAAATCCAGGTGATGTGTTCCTAATGATCTCTCTGCTGGGCAGCTGACACTCCTCCAGGCAGAGCTGGAATCCCAGTGGGAAGCCAAATGTGAACGTGCAGTGGCCTCAGCCAAGGAGCAGCACATGAGGCAGCACCAGGAGGTGTGTGAGCAGAGGGATGCCCTGCAGCACCAGGTGTCCCAGCTGGAAGAGAAGGTAAAGATTGTTCTTTATTGCTGAAATGCAACATCAAAGAACCAGTAACTGCAACCAGCAGTCCTCTCCCACATGACTGTGGCTCAACTTTCAAATTTCTTGACTATCATGGGATTTGGTCTTGGGGGGGTGTCTGTACTTGAGTCTGTTGGGTTGGTGGGGTTGTGAATTTACACAGCTCAGAAGGGGGGGGAAATAGAGGCAACCTCAGTCTTGGACTAAAGCAACAGCTACAATCTCCTCTGAGCATTGCTCTGGGTGACTGGGTTTGTGCAGAGGGTGTTTTGAAGTGGGTGCCACTGAGAGGGGGCTGTGAACTGATGGGCTCTGGTTCTTCTCTTTCAGCTTGCAGCTCTGAAACACTCAAAAAAAGCAGAGGAGCAAAAAATCCAAGAGTTTCAGCAACGTTTGGAGCAACTGGAGCCAATCAAAGAGAAGGTAAGGGGAATAACACAGGAGCTGAATGTGAGCTGGAGTGCAGTGATCAGTAGCTATGTCCAGAAAAACAAAACATAAGTTTCAGAATTTGAGGGAAGGAATAACTTCCCATTTCTTCCAGCAAACCAAAACAGGTCCAATGATGGGACAGAGCCCTCATTTCACTGGAATCCCAGTAATGACCATTCTTAGTAGAACTTAAAAAATTAATGACACAGTTATGGGCCTCCAAGGTTTTGCCTTGGTTGGGTATCTTTATTGTGGAGCTGTTACGTTCGGCCGAGTCTTTTGCAGCTCTCTGTTAAAACCCTGCTTAAAGGTGCACTCAGCAATTTACTGCTCCCTGCAAAACTGTCAGCAGAGAACCCATCCACCACGAGGTTCATGGTGTCTGGGAGCTGCTCTCACTTTGGGTCTCCCTTTGGCAGTACACAGCTCTGCAGTCGGATGTGCTGGTGCTGAAGTCTCGCTATGAGGAACGCATCAGAGACCTGGAGAAAGAGCAGGATGGGTCTTCACCTCCTGACTTCACAGAAGAAGTGAGCTTGACCATCTCAAATATTCCTCCTTACTAAGCAAATCTATTCCTTTTGCTGTGAATTATTTCTCTTTGAGCAGAGATAAGAAGGAAAAACTTTTTTTTTTTTTTTGCCCAGCAGCACTGTGTTTCTAGTAGCAGGTTCTGTAGAGGAAAAAGGGTGTTATCTTCCTGCTGCCCACTTTGTTGCTTGATTATTTTTTTTTTTTTTTAAGGTTAGAACTTCAAATTTGAAGTTTAGATTTATAAATTGAAAGACCAGTAAAAAACAAGTGTCCATCTGCTTTGGGCTTGTGCCATCTGCCTCAAGGTCTTGGAGTGGTGGGTTTGCATATATAATGGTGCATGAGAGATATATAATCTGTCATGAATAAAAATGCCATGAGAGATTCTGCTTTGCCATGGGAATTTCTATTTTAAAACCAGCATTCTTTGGAAATCATATGTTTGGATTTATTCTTGGGTTTCCCTGGAGAAACATCTGATGTGGAGTCTAATGCTTCCCTTGTTAATGAATCCTATCTTTGTTTCCTGTCTTGCCCTTCTCCAGGTGAAGAAGATAATGAACAGTGTGTTCCAGTCTCTTCGGGGTGAATTTGAGCTGGAGGAGACCTACAGTGGCAGGACAGTCCTGGGGGTTGTCATGAACACCATTAAGGTAGAGGAATGGGAGATACAAGGTGCTGAAAGTGAGAAAATTAATCTTGGGCTACAAATAAAAGTTTCCATTGGGAGTCTGAAGTAACTGAGAAGCAGAAATGTGCTGAGGAGGGCAAAGCAGCCCAGTAGCAGAAAGGATGTGTGATGGTTTATGTTTAGGGTGTAACCTGTGTTCTCTCTACTCCATTTTTCAGACTGTGACACTGCAGCTGCTCAGCAGGCAGCAGGAGAAACCAGCTCATGAGAGTAAAAAGGAGGAATCTGAAAGAGGAGCAGTGAAACAGGAGGAATCACAGGGAGCAAAGGAGGATCATGAAGATCCCACACAGCAGAGCCCAGCACAGGGGGCTGCATTTCCAGCTGGTTCCAGGGAAGTGACCACAGGCTCAGCAGTGTCTGACCAGGAAGGGCAGTCTGCTCCTCTGGCTGCCAGGCCCAGAACTCCTGAGGCAGAGCAGGTGACACAGAGCAGTGGTGTGGCAGAGAAGGTCCAGGAGGAGCAGGAGTCTGGAGCCAAATCCCTCCTGGATCCTGATCAAGAGCCTGTGCTTGCAGGACAGCCTGTTCCCAAGATGGATGAGGAGCTTGTCCCAGCTGAGCAAAAGCAGGAGAGCAGTCCCACCAGGAAAGCTGAGACTGAGCTCAGTCCCTCCAGACTGCCTGTGCAGGCAGAAGGTGCAGAACCCTCTGTTATGGAAGCCAAGGCAGGGGACATGGATGTCACAGTGCTTCCAGAAAAGCCACCAGCTGTGGAGCAGGAGGCAGAGGAGCCTGTGGGAGGTTTAGAGCCCCCTCCCTTAAATGGTGAGGGAGGGAACTGCACAGAGGGAGCTGCCTCCCAGGAGGAGCATGCTTCAGGATCCAGCACAGCCATCCTTGGAGGGACCCCAGGACACCAGGAACTGAGCTCCAGCCCCAGGCCAAAAGATTTTGGGTAAGCAGTGAGTGCTGGGGTAGCCACAGTCCTGGGCAGCACAGCCAGGGGTGTTCAGCAGTGTCACCTCTGCAGGGAGCACACCCCATCACACTGATGTGTCACAGCATTGTCACAGTGCTGGCCCTGCTCAAGGACAGGCTGTGGAGGGACAAGTGTC
Source organism: Heliangelus exortis (assembly GCF_036169615.1). NCBI lineage: Eukaryota > Metazoa > Chordata > Aves > Apodiformes > Trochilidae > Heliangelus > Heliangelus exortis. Next base: position 1,289,051 of record NC_092443.1, on the reverse strand, counting down.
TGGGGGAGGCTGTGGTGAGTGGTTCCCAGCTGAGTGCAGGGGGAACGTGCAGCTTCTCTAGGATCTGCCAGGTCCTGGTACTGAAATGCTCCACACTGGTGAATTTCACAGGCTTTAGAAGTTTGTCTTGGCAGCAAAACTTTTCCATTGTTCTTTATCAGAACTTGCAAGACATCTCCTCACCTGCAAGTGAACTAACTGTTAATTCTTTATCTTCTAGCCTCTTTGAGGATGACAACTTCTTTGAAGCAGCATCTCCTAAACCACTGAAGCCTCGAGTTCCCTCTGAAGAGGAGGATGAGGAGGAAGTGGTAGGTGTCTGTATTTTTCTTTTCCTACTAAGCTGGCTCAGGTGTTAACCTGTCTGTGAAATCCTTCCCTGGGGAACTGCCTGGCTCCTGCTAGCTGAGCTTGGAGCTCCCTGGATATTCTCTATAAATCAGGAGTGTCTGGGTTTGTTTCTTGTGCTTGGAAGGGTTGTCTGGGCTGAGAGACTGACACCAAACTCCTGCTGGCATGAAATAACTGGGATGGGTGAGGTGAATTGAAGGGTTTTGGTGTTTTGCCTCTTTCCTATCCCATCTTGCCTGGAATACAAAGGCATCATATCAGAAGTACAAAAACATCATTAATGAGGTTTCTGGCTGCCATCTCCCTAGAGATGGTGGAGATTTCAGAGAGAGACAGCTGTGTAATTCCTCAGTACTGGGGAGCTGTTCAGACTGAGAAGTTTCCCTCTGGTTTGACTTGCAGAGCATGAAGGGGCGTCCTCCCCCAGCTCCACTCTTTGGTGATGATGATGATGATGATCTGGACTGGCTGGGATGAAGAGTTGCCTGCTGAGCCTGTGAGCCCTCTCCTCTGGGCATGGCCCCTACCTGGGGACTCAGGAGCTGCCTGCACAGGACACTTGGCAACAACCAGGGACTTGCCAGGCTCTTGTCCAGCAGGGCCTGAGAGGAAGGGACTCTTCTTGCACTCGTGAGCCCTCGGATGCATTGCTCTGCCCTGACAAACGTGCACAGAGGTTGGGGACAAGCTGAAGGAACCAGCTGGTCTTACTGCACATTTGTATTGCTGTCCTCCTCCTGTCAGCTGTGGATTCATTAATCTTGAAACTTTATGCAAATATGAACTCTGTTAAGTGCTTCAGAAGAACAAGTCTGGCAGGATCCTGCAGTAGGTAATGACTTTTTTTTTTTAAAAAAAAACCAAAACCAGACTAAAATCTTTCTCCTTCCCCAGTGAAGGTTCCTGTTAGGTCCCAGGGGCCCTGCACCAGCTTGTCACCAGTTATTAGCCATGTGCAGCAGGAGCTTGGGCCAAGAGCTGTTTCCTGTCAGACAGGGGCTGGCACAGGCACCTTGGGGACACCCCAGGGCTGAGGAGGTTGGGTGGGTGCTGCCACTTGTTTGGAGCTGAGCAGGGACTGTGGTGGCACCTTCAGTGCTCCCAGCATCAGTCATTGCTGCTGGGAGAAGCCAAATTCTCAGCTTATGGAGGACCCTGAGGCTCACAGAGACCTCTCAAAAATGATTCACTGTGCAGCCAGCTCATCTCCTCCTTGGTCATGTGCAGGGGTGAAATTTGTGGGGTTTCTGCTGGGTTGTGTCTTGCTGGCAGTGAAAGCAGCCATGCAGATGTGCAGTGTGCTGCTCAGCTCCAGGGGTGCTTGTGGAAGGCAGCCAAGCCCAGCCTGTGCCTTTTTCCCTGCTGCTGGTTAAAGTGTGAGGATCACAGCACAACTTGGTGGTGGTGGTGGGACATGAGCTATAACCCAGAATCACCCAGCCAGAGGGGAACTTTTCAGTTTTGTGTGGACCAAGAGGGGAAGCTGTGCAGATGGGCAGCATGCTGGGCCACTCCTGGCACTTCTGTACTCACTGGCACTGACATAATGAAGTGGGAGCAGTTTTTAGTATCTTCAAAACAAACAACCTCTCCTTCACTTAATACAATAGAAGTACTTAAAATAATTCCCTAGTAGTTTCCATAACTGCCTTTTAACATCTCTGAGCTGAATTTGATCTGTCTCCTCTGAAATCCAGTTTCTTTGGGGGGAAGCAGTGGGCATTGCTGGAGCAGAGCAGTGTGACAGGTCCCTGCAAATTGCCAAATGCAACTAAAATTGTGGGTGAGCCCAAAGGCTGTGACATGGCTGTCCTGCAGGGGGAACTCAGTGGGGATTTCCTGAGGAGCTGCTCCAGAAACCAAAGCAGGGAATGGTTTAACTGGTGCTGCCTGGGCTGGTGTGTGAAACCCAGGGCTCCTTTGGGACCTCCCCTTCCCTGAGCTGCTCTGAGGGTGGGTGTCCTCTGGCCCCCCTGTGTCCTTCTAGAGATCATGGCTATTACTAACAAATTCCACTTCTTGTTTCCTGTTACAAGTAGGTAACCTGAGGGATTTGCATTTCACTTCTTGAAAAATAAAGTGCAATTAAACCTGTGATTTTGGGTTTGGGTTGGATTTTTTTTTTTTTTTTTGCTTGCATGGGTTTTACTTTAGTAAAAGTTTTTGAGGCCAGGGTGGGTGGGCGAACCATGCAGGGAGGAGGTGCCCCGGGGACATTCCTGGGTGAAGGTGGCACCTAACATGGGTGTCTGGGGCAGGGGACAGTGAGGACCCCCCACACACACACCTGGGCCATGGTTATTGCACTCATCCCCTCTGCTGGTGCCAGAACCTTCTCTGTGCAACAGGGAACATGAAGCAGATGGTGCTGGGCCAATTCTGTCTTTAATACCTCTGTTTCTGTGGGACTCTGCCCTTCCCCACGTGCCTTGTCCCTCTGTGTGTGCCACACCAGGCTCTCAGGGGGATAGAAAAGGGTTGGTTTGCTTGTTTTTATTGCTTTTGAACAGTTTCATTCCCAGAAAAGCAAGAGGGGACCCTTCCCATCCCCTCACCCCCTCCTCGCTGCCTGAAGGGATGGACGAAGCACCCAGCTGAGGGAGCTCAGCCTCACGGACTGTGACCCCCGGTCCCACGGAGCTGCTGGGGGGGTCACAAACACAACGTGAACACAACCAGACCCCGGGGGGTGAGGGAAAGTTCTGCAATAAGTTAATTTTTAAAGAGTCTGATGCCTCAGGGCCTCACGTGCAGGGCAGCGGAGTGTCCTGTGCCTGGATCCTGCGGGGTGCTGAGCCCTCAGCCCTGCCCACCGAGCCTTCTGTGGCCTCACCTCTGGGTCCATCCTGGCTCCGCTGGGGAGGTGACATGGGACAGGAACCCTCTCCAGCATCCGTCCCTACTTGAGGAAGATGAGCAGGAAGAAGGTGCAGACGATGAGGACGAGGATGCCGGCGGCGAAGCCGAGGCGCAGGTTCTCCATGGAGGCCGGGGGGGTCTGCGTGTCCAGCAGCAGCCCCCGCCCCAGCAGCCCCAGCATGAGGGCACCGGGTGCCTCAGAGCCTTGGCGGGGGCCGCAGGGGGACACCAGGCTGCTCACCGTGAGGATGGGGCCGTGAGCCGCACACGCCACTTCCACAGCCACGGAGTGCGCAGAGGCACGGAGAGCTGCTGGAAAACTCTCACTGCCTTCCTCGTCATCGTCATCCTCCCCGTGTGGAGTCCCCGAGGCCGATGTCACCCTGGGAGCAGCCAGAGCCAGCTCGGGCCCCAGCGTCACCATCCTGCAGAAGGGGCAGCTGATGAAGGTGACGGTGGCTGCGCGGCAGAGCAGTTTGTGGAGGCAGCTGAGGCAGAGGGAATGGCGGCAGAGGAGCTGCTGGGGGGCTCCCCCTGCGTAGGCCTCGTAGCAGATCCCGCATTCCCCGCTGCTCTCTGGCCCTGCCAACATGGCCCCCGGAGCACAGCCCGGGCTCTGCTGCTTTTGAAGGCAGGAGGCGGGCGATGGCCGTGCCTGGGGGGGCCCTGGGTGACCTTCAGCCCAACCATGGGGTGCTGGGCGGGCACCAAACCGGCACGCTCCTCCTACACCTGCCTGGGAAAGGGGTTGCCTCAAAGAAACAACAACCACCTTTGGGTTTTTCCCCCTTTTTTCCCTTTACAAATCCATCCTATTGCTATTATTTCCCAAGCACAATGTGTGGGGGGTTTATCATCATTTTTAGGAATTAGCAGCAGCCCCTCGCGTGCGTTCATGTCACACCAAACCTCCCAGGTTTGTCCCCGGGCATGGCCCTGTCCCCCAACACCCAACTGTCCTGGGGTTCGGGTGTGCCTGGCAGGCAGGGACATAGACCCCAACCTGAGATGGTTGTACTGAGCAATATGAGCACCACAACCCCTGCACGGCTTTGGAAAGAAAGAGATGGAGGTGCTGGAGCAGATCCAGGGAAGAGCAAGGAGGCTGTGAAGGGATCCAGCACAGATCCTATGAGGTAAGGCTGAGGGAGCTGGGGGTGTTGAGGCTGGAGAAGAGGAGGCTCAGGGGAGACCTCATCACTCTCTACAACTCCCTGAAAGGAGGTTGGAGCCAGGGGGGGTCAGGCTCTACCAGTCAGACAAGAGGCCATGGGCTGAAGCTCTGCCAGGGGAGGTTTAGGTTGGACATTAGAAAGAATTTCTTTACGGAGAGGGTGATCAGACATTGGAATGGGCTGCCCAGGGAAGGGGTGGATTCCCCATCCCTGGAGGTTCTTAAGAAGAGACTGAATGTGGCACTGAGTGCCATGAGCTGGGAACCACGGGGGGAGTGGAGGAAGGGTTGGATTTGGTGATCCCAGAGCTCCTTTCCAACCCGGATGATTCTGTGATCCTGTGGATGCACTTCTTTATTTATCATGTTGTACTTGTTCTCCCCCTCTCTCTGAAAACACCCGAGCATAGCCTGGAATGACAGAGGGCTTGGGTGGGAGCAAGCTGGCAGTACCCAGGGGACACTCCAGCTGCTCTGGTGTCCCTGTGTGTGGCCCTGCAGCTACACGGGGCCGTGGTGGCCCTGGGGACATGGGGCAGCCTGGCACTCCTGATGTCCCCACAAAAGCTGGCACTTATTTACAGGCAGGCAGTGGACCTCAACACGGGGGCAGAGGCTGCAGCAAGGAAACGTCCCTGGGATGTCCCCAGAGAGGCTCAGCCAGGGCCACACAGACCCAGCCCGGCCCTGCCACATCCCCCAGGGATTCTGGTGGCCACCCAGCCACATCCCCAAGGGAACAGAGGTGCCCTGCAGCACATGAGGTGACACCAGCAGAGGGGCTCAGCTCCCAGGGTGTCTGGTGGTCCCTGGGGCTGCTTTGCAGCCAGCAACACCCTCCAAGAAGTCCAAAATCCTCTGATTCTTTGATGTGAGAGGAGGTGACAGTGGGACCCTTCAGAAGGAACAAGGCAGCACCCAACCACAGGCAGAACTCATCTGCTTTTAATGGCTTCTCCTGGAGGAAGGGCTGCAGCAGGACCCTGGTATGCTGCAGGGTCAGGAGATGAAAGCCTGAGTGGGACTGTTACTTATTAATGAGGATGGAGACCAACCCTCTCCCCAGTGCCAGCAGCCACGGAGCCCCAGCCCACCCCCTCCCCCAGGACTTGTGCTGAGCTCACAGCCTGGGGTTTGGATGAGAAACCCCCCTGGGTCCCTCTGGGATCTGGGGCTGTCACAGACCCCCCCCAACACCAAGGAGCTGATTATGGGGTCAGGGAGCTCCTCCCTCTCCCCTGCAGCTCCAGCCCACTTTGCTCCCAGCACCTCCCGTGGGTCACCACAGCAGAACCCCCAGAGCTCTGGAGTGGCCCAGGAGCTGGCACTGTCACCATCTCAGGCACTGTCACCATTTGTGTCCCTGTGGGAGATTCCCCCACCTCTGGGAAAGAGGCTTGGCAGTGTCCCAGCCAGAGCAGCAGAGCTGCAAGGCCATGGGGGCCTCAGAGGTGGCACTAATGATGTCCCTGCTGAGCAAGGGACATTCCTGAAGGCAAATACGTGAGCCAGAGAGGAGGGGAGAGATGGGAACCTGTTCCATCACCCAGTGCTCTTAGGCAAGAGGGTGCTGAGTGGGTGGGTGAGCATGAGGAGGGGATGCAGAAGAAGAAGAGGGAACACAAGGCTGGGGGATGGTGGCAGCAGCCAGCCTGGGGCTGTGCACGGGGCAGTGCTGTGCCAGGGTCTGTTTGCTACCGGCACGGAGCAGAAGTGGCACATGGTCTGGGAAGGGGTCTGTGGCCCTGGGAAGGGGTCTGTGGCCCTGTGGCCCTGGGAAGGGGTCTGTGGCCCTGGGAAGGGGTGCAGAGACAGTGCCAGGGAGCCAGGCCCTGCCTAGCTGCTGTGGAAGATGCGGATGCGCTGCGTGATGTCCTTGCGGCAGAGGGGACACGAGAGGAGCTGCTCACAGCAGGTCTGGCAGCAGCAGACGTGACCACAGGGCAGGAAAATCATCTGGGTCTGGGGAGGAGAGAGAAAGGAGGGGACATGGAGTCCTGTGACACTCATTCCAGCACTGCTCTACTCCAGCTCAGGAGAAAATGGGGATGGAGGAGATGGGGACAGCCTGGGGGTGTCCCAGCATGGGGGGCAGAGCCCTGCACCCCGATCTCCATCCCCAGCACTGTGTGAGAGCAGGAGTGCCACAGGCCTGAGGGAAGGATGTGGGTCCAGGCTGGACCAAGCAGTCCCACAACCACTCCCGGTGCTGCTCTGTGGACAGGAGCTGCAGAGGAAGCTCCTTCTGAACCCTGCCCTGCCTCCCTGCTGTGCTCAGGAGCTGGAGGGATGAGCATCCAGGCACTGTCCAGGCCAGGCTGGGGGGCATGTTCTGGATGCTGCCCTCACTCCATCCTGGCTCCAGCACCAGGAACGTGTTGGGATCTCACCTCCTGCTCCATGCAGACGACGCACTCAGACTTCTTCTCACCCGACTGCAGTGGGGGAGCTGTGGGGACCACTGGGCTGGGAACCTCCTCAAAGGGAGCACTGGGTTCTGGGGCTGCAGGGACCTCAGTGTCCACTGTCCTCAGAAGCTCTGGAACCACAAGCAGGAGGAGTGAGCATCAGGAGAGCTGTCCAGAGCCACCCACCAGGCACCCAGGGAGATGGCTGCAGGCAGATGGGACCCGAGGGATCCCATAAATAGCAAGCTCTGCTCCCCAAAAGGAGGTAACTGGCCCTGCAGGTCTCCCTGTTCAAGGCTCAGATCCCTGCTGTGAGTGTTCAACGTGTCAAAAAAACAGGGAGAAAAGAACTGTTGGTACCTGGGATGGTCTTGGCCACAGCCAGGATCTCCTGAGCTCTCCTGGGGATGGCACGCTGCAGGCCAGCCTCCACCACCCCAATCTGCAGTGCAAGAGGAGGGCTGTCAGCTCTGGGAGGGGACAGGAGACTTCTGGGGACACTGCAGACTCTTGGGTCTCACTGGCAAGGCACAGTCATGCCAAGGGAAGAACTTCCATCAGGCATCATAAGGGAATTCCCCCAGTGCCATTTATACTACAAAAGAGCATCTGGAGGGTGCTGAAAGACAGAGCCAAGCTGCAGCTCACCCTGCAAGTGCTCTGAGAGCAGTGTCACCCCCTGAGATGGGGCACAGAGCAGCACTGGCACTTGTCCCTGCTGGGAGGTGACAATCCAGGACCAACCCTCCCTCCCTTCCCTCCTGCCAGACCCACCATGGGCACAGCCACGAGCAGGGTGGGCTGGGAGCAAGGGCAGGTTTAGTCAGCACTGTTCTGTTCTGTTCTGTTCTGTTCTGTCCTGTCCTATCTGCTGTCTCATACCTTTTCCAGGTCACTGGCAGTCATGGTGCTGAGCACCTGCAAGGACAGGCGATGGTGTGCAAAAACAGGGAGGTACTGCTCAGCTGAGAGCTCCAGTAAAAGGTTCACCAGCAGCCTCTCCAGGCCCTCCTCCTGCAAAACACCAGGAGAGCTCCCAGACTTGGCTCTGGAGTGAAGGCAGCAGCAGGGGCAGGCAGGGTGCCCATCCCTGCCCTCTGCCCTGTTCCTTCTGCAGCCCTGGGGACAGCTCAAGAGCCAGAGGAGCTCTGGCCTGGGGTGTGTTGTGAGCACGACTCAAAACGCGGGGTTTTGGGAAGAATGAAGCAACAATTTGGGCAGCTGATGTCTGCAACAGCACCTGCCCTGCAAACCCAAGCCCCAGAGCAGCACGGGCAGAGCTCAGCTCCATCCAGATCCCTGACCAGCACCCAGTCCCTGGCTCAACACGCTGCAGGGGGAGCTGGGGAGCCAAGCAGAGCTGTCTGAGGGTTTAGCTGGGACAAAAAGCCCTTCCTGGAAGGTGCTCAGAGTCCTCTGCTCCTGACAAGCAATTCAAGGGTGGGCTCACAGCTGAGGGGTGGGCTCTTACAGCCCTGGGCAGCCCCATAACCTCTCAGGCAGGGAACAGAGAGGGTTTGCCCCCCATGCTGGGTAAACACAGGGGCCGTCAGCCTGCACCAGGGGTCTGTGCCCTCCTCCTGCCTTTGCTGGACCCCTGGGTCAGGGCAGGGCTCCCCCCATGCTCTGCAGAGCTACAGTGAAAGCAGAGACCTGGAGCTTCAGGGAGAGGGGCTTCTGGTTCTGCAGGCGCTGGTACTGGATCAGCCAGTAGTTCTCCTGCTTTGTCTCACTTTTTGCCTCCATCTCCAGCTGAAAAACAAACTCAATTTACTCATCAGCCCAAGAAAATGTTGCAAGTGGGATTTAAGGCAGCCCAGGTTGGATTTACAGGGGGAAATCCCTGCTCAGGCTGGGCTGAGCAGTCAGTGCAGAGCATGGTGATGGGCACAGCTGTGTTGGGACATCCCTGGCCTTCTGCAGGAGGCCTCACTTTGACCTCCCAGATCCAGGCTGGGGTTGGACATCCCTCTGCTCACAATGCTCTGGTCTCCTGAGGCTCAGGAGAGTCTGGAGGTCTCCAGGATTACAGGGCTGCATGCCAAGACCTTGTGGGACTGTGCTCATCCCCCCTCTGTAACTCCAGCTCCTGATGGGGGGATGATGATGATGAGGGTGCTTTACACTGCCCCAAGGACTGGGGGTAACTGTGCCCCAAGAGTTTCCATCAACACTTTCTGAAGCCAAATGAGTCTCTGGATCTGCACACAACCCCTCTGAGCCCTCCTCTGCTCCCCTCTATCCCTGTGCTGACCCAGGGGCTCTCTCCCCAGCCAGCCCCTCATCTACAGCACCTAACTCAGGGCCCTGGTTACCAGTATTTGTTGGAGTTCTTCTTCCCTTTGCTTCTTCTCCTTGAGCAGCTGCTGCAGGAGGCAGCTGAGTGCCTGGCGTTGCTCTGTGATCACACCCTGCAACAGAAGATCTTTGGCACCCACATCTCCACAGCTCTGCACCCTACAACAGCTGCACAGATCCTCCCTGCCCTGACTGCCAGCAAAGCACTTCCCAAACCCCAAACGATGGGACCCAGCAGATGTGGCAGCCCTGTGCTCCACAGGCACTGGAAACCAGAGCTGAACCTTCCTCTGCAGGACCACCAGATGGTGCTGAGCCCCTGCAGCAGCTCCTCACCAGCCCACCAAACACCATCACAAGTGTTCGTGGTCCCCCTCCCTGACAAAGGCCACCTGGAAATGGGTCGAGAAGCCTCTGGGGACACAGGAGAGACAAGGCAGCAACCTCCCCATGGGACATCTGCTTCCAGGACGGTCCCACACCAAACCCTGCTGGATCCTGGGACACTGCAGCCCTGCAGCCACCCTGCTGGGACATGAGGAGAGGGAAGTGCCTCAGGAACCTCAGGACGTGGGTCAGGTCCAGATGGCTGATAGCTGCTGGGAGGATCATTAACTGAGCAAGGGACAGTGACCCTCAGCCCCAGGGACTTCAGGTGTCCAGGGACAAAGGGACCAGGGTGCTGTTGGAAGGCTGAAGCTGAGCCCCGAAGGGAGCAGTGTGGGGAAACTGCTCAGCATCTGGACCCTCCTCAGGGACAAGGGCCTCTGTTGAAGCAGAAGGGAGCATCTGCCTCTCACAGGCAAAACAAACACTCAGCTGGCTGGAGATGCTTTGTCAGGACCTCTGTAGAGGTGACAGGAGAGCTGGTGCCACCTGGGACCTGCTCCAGAGCCAGGCAGCTTCACCTCCCCTCCAGGTGAGCTCTCCTGCCCCTGCCCATGCTGTGGATTCTCCCAGGCTGACCTTCCAGGAGACCTGTTTGTGTTTTCTGTTTTGTTTCTTCCCCTTTCTGCTGTTTTATCAAGCTCCTCATTGAACACATTGAACACATGGGGGGAGGAAGGAAGCACCAGCTGCAGGGGAGGAATCCAGCACAGTGCAGAAAAGCTGCTTTCTGCTGAGGACATTTGTGCAATGGAGGCCTCACCACAGCAGGAAATCTTTGAGCTGTCTGCCCAGCAGCCAGGGGAGGTCCAGAGACACAAAGCTGTCTCCCATCTCCTTTCCTGGCATCCAGTGCTGAGGTTGCAGATGTGCTGTGCTGCCTGCAGATGGGCCTGAGGGCAGAGCCTCATCTTCTTCACTTCCCTGGAGCTCCTTTGGTCACCCAGGTCCTGGGTCATTCCAGGAACATCTGCCTGGAGTTCCTTGGTCTTCCCTGGGGGTGGTCCTTCCCCATCAGACCTTCCACTGCAGCATTACCTGGAGGAGCTGCATGAGTTAAGGCAGCACAACCCAAACTTCACTCCTGAAGGTGCCCAGCATGGACCCAGAGCCCATCCTGTCCTGCAGCTCTGCTCCTGGGAGGTGTTTGGTGTCTGCTCCTGGGTTTGGGCTGCCTAAACAGGTGACCTGCCCTGGCTGACAGCACGCACAAGAAACCAGCTGATGCCCAGGCAACATAAATAACAGAATTTAAAGCCAAGCTGCTTAAACCAAACTTGAGATTCCTCAAGGTGTGACTGCTGATGGGGTCAGCCCATGGGATGGAGGATGGAGGGGCAGAGCAGCCTGGGAGACACAGCTTGGAAATGGAGGGGAAGAGCTGCCAGCCATCACTGGCAGGGGTCTGAAAGCAAGCACAACCCAACAAGGTCAGAAGACATGGGATGTGGGGCATTCCTGGGACAGCCAGCAACTGGGTGGCAAAATCCCTCCCATCCATCAGACCTGGAACTGCCCAGGGCTATCAGGGCTGGCTCATTTGTCTCTCCCCTGAAGCCCCCCCAAGATGTTGAGGAGCAGCAGCAGTGTCCCCACACTATCAGGACAAAGAGGGATTTGGGTGAGCACCCTTCTGACTGAGCAGAAAACCATCCAGAAACTGCAAGGAGAAAAAGCAGCAAGAGGAGCTTTGGTGACCCCAGAGCAGAGAGAGGGTGGTGGGGCAGCCCCAGAGCCCTACATACCTGCAGCATCTCTGTGTCCAGTTCTTGCCTCTTTAACTCCAGCTGTGTCAACTGCAATAACTCTGTTTCTATTAATTTAATCTAAACAGAAGATGAAACATTTTTTTACTGACATTTGAAATGGCTTTAATTTATGCTTTTAACGTGAGGTCTAACTGCTGCCCTGGCAGGGAAGGCACTGCAGAGATGCCCAGAAATTTGAGGAACCTGCTAATGCTCCTCCATGAGGCTCTCAGGGTCACTCTTCATCTCTCACCTGAGGAGCTGTGTCCCCACTCTTGCTGTCTCTCTAACCTCAACACCTTCTGGTCAAGCCTTGAAGCACATTGCAATCAGTTTGTTCAACCAACCCTTCCACAGCCACTCTGGAAGGCAGCAACTGATTGTCAAAGCCCTCCAAGACCACTGCTCAAACTGAAAATTATCCAGGGCAGGCTCTAGATCCTCCAGCAACCCCCTCAGTGGGAGCTGCTCCTTCAGGTGGGGCAACTGAGACACAGAGAGGTGAAGTATAAGTTGCCCAAGATCCCACAGCAAAGCCAAGATGAGAGCCCAGCTCACCTATCTGCTACCATCCCCAGGCCATGTTGTTTAATGCCTACCACCAGTCACAAAATTCCTGCCAACACATGGAATGAAGCCATGGAGAGCTGTGGGATTCTTCTCCTGGATTGTCCATGCCCAGTCCATAGCAGACAATGGTCACTGAGGGACTCAACAGACCCAGGTCCTTCCATTGAAGAGGAAACTTCACTCAAGGGGTTATGAGGCAGTGGCACTGCTCAGGGAGATGGCTGAACCACCATCCCTGGAGGTGTTCCAAGATGTGCAGATGTGGTGCTGAGGTGTCTGGTTCAGCACTTGACTTGGCAGAGCTGGGTTAAGGGTTGGACTTGATGATCTTAAAGGTCATTTCCAACCAAAACAATTCTCAGAATCTATGATCCTTAAGCTTATCCACCAACTCCTGGCCTGAGGCTTTCCTGCCAGACTCTTTCCTGCCAGACTCGGATCAGGAGAGGGAAGATTCTGGAGCAGTCAGAAATCAGTCACCCATCTTTGTGCCTCACCCTCACCTGCTTTTCCCACCACCTCTTGCTCCTCCCCCCTGACTATTGCATTGCACCTTCTGCAGAACAAAGCTCAGAAAGGCATGGAGAATGGGAGAATGGGAGAATGGGAGAATGGGAAAGAAAATGTGAACTTATGGCTCAAGGTGCAGTTCTGATGTGCTGGATGGAGATGACCCACGTGGAACAGCAGCTCTGCTGAGTACATAGCCTGCAGGAAACCACAGTGCCAGCTGCAGACCCCCTCCAGAAGCCTCTTGTGACCTCTCCAGCACTTCATCCACCCCAGTGCTGAGATGGCTGCAGTGATGCTCATTCCACCCCTGCATTAGTGACACCCCCTCCTCTGGAGCAGGGAGGCTGCAGGTTACCCAGCACTGCCCACACTTGGGCACAGAGCTCTCAGCTCCTGATTCCTCCAGCCCTGCTCTGTGCTCACAGCTCTTGGAGCTTCCTCAGGAGGGTCCCATGGAAGCTGCTCTGAGCTGAGGAGCTCCTGGCTCTTTCCTCTCTTGACTTACCTGGTTCCTGATCTGCCTGTGCATAAGATCCTTCTTCAGTTGGAGAGCTTCAAAGGCAGCTTTCTGCATCTCAATCTGAGGGAGAGGCAAAATCCTGCTCAGTGAGGCAGCTGATCCAGCTGCAGATGGGCTGAGAATCAATGTTTGCTTGCAGAGACCCAAGGACATGCACCTGACAGGTCCTGATGCCACCCTGACTGAGACCCCACAGCCCCCAGAGGTAAAACCCACTTTACAGACAGACACAGAAGTTACATTCCTGTTCCTCAGACACACATTTTGAACCCCACCTCTCACTTTTGCATGCAGCCCAGCCCAGCCCAGCCACCCTTGCTCCTCTGCTCCACTCTCAATCCCACTTTTGAGAGCTTCTGGATCCCCCCCAGCAGTTGCTTCCCTGCCTACCTGCTGCAGGATCTGACTGACAGCTTTGTTCTGATCCAGCTGCTGCCAAGCCAGGATTTGCTGGAACTTCTCATCCATCTCAGCCAGGCTGCAAGAGGAGGGATTTGCCATGGAGTTACTGCTGGGCATGGGACTCTCAACACAAAGAAGAGGAAAAGCAGGCACCAGGGAACTCAGGTATGGGGGGATTTGTTACTGAACAGGGGTGACTGAAGGCTGAGGGATTTAAAAACTCTGTCCCTGTAACCAAACCAAACCTGCACCACAGCCCAGGCCAGAGCAGAAGCACTGTACATGCACAGCTCCAAGTCCAAGCAGGATCTGCTGCTGCCCTGGCCAGTGCTCAGGTGATGGGATTGCACCTTGCTATCCTGCACTGGGTGTGCTGATGGAGCCCCACACAGCAGGGCCATTTATTGCCTGCACTTGTTGGCAGGACTGTGCCCACAGGCACACCAGGTTGTTTCTGTTCAGTGCCAGATGTTGCCAGATGAAAATCTCTCCCCTTTCTGTACATCCCAGAAGTCAGAATGCTCTTTGTACCTAGAGAAAAGCAACAAGTCCCTCATATCTACCTACAGCATCCTCCAAATAACCCTGGGAGGTGAGGAAAGGAGTTCTGTGCTAGAGTTCCATACTGAACTGGCTGACAAAACAGGATTAAGAGCAGTCTAATTTCATCCTCCATATTTAGCAGAATGTATTAAGCAAAATAAACTGTAAAATAAAGTGATAGCTCATCCAGAGCAGGATGAACAGGCCTATTCCTCTGGCTAGAAAGTTCCATCAGGTTTGTCAGTTGAATGAAACTGCATCATCCCCTGCTCCCACCCAGCTGTCCTGCTGCATTCCAGCAGCTGCAGGAGTTCCTGGGTGGATAAATGGGAATTACACCAGGGACTGATGGAAAGAAAAGAGGTTTTACACCAGCACTGCCACCTCCAGACATCTCCCACTGTACCTGGAGCAGGCCTGGCTGACCAGGTCTTGCCGACGAGACTCGTAGCTCATCTGGAGGAGTTTGTTCTTGTAGCTCTCAGCCAGCATTTGTTGCATGGCAGCTAGGAGACAGAAGTGCTGTCAGTCTGCACTGGGAGCAGGTGTCTGCAACAGGCACTCACCTACCCCTGCTGCTACATACAACCCCCTGCAGCTAACAGTGCCTTCTCTCTCTTTTCCAACCTGTCCTCGCTTTTGCCATTTAATTATTTCCAAGCAAGCTCATTCAGATGCAAGGATCCCAGCTGTTTCTCAGGAAAGGAGCTGAGCAAACTCCACTCTGCCTGTGAATCTCTCCAGTGCTTGGAGAAGCCCATCCCTTGCCCACTGACCCTCTGGTGGGCTGCAGCTCTGCCCATCCCATCCCATCCCATCCCAGTGCCAGGAACCCAACCCCAGGGTGACACCACACCCCCCCTTTCCTTTCCAACCCCACCAGATCTGTCCATGGTCATCAGGAGCAGAAAAGGCTCCCTGGCACCATTCTTGTTCATCATATGGCTTCTGTCCTTCCTGACCTGATCCCCTCTGGTCCCACTGGAATCCAAAGCCCTTTGTTCCACAAACTCCTGGTGTGAACACACTGCAGCTGCACAGGGAGAGCTGCTCTGGGCCAGCTCTGGCACACAGGGAATGCTCCCCCAGCAGCTCTGCCCCCATCACCAAAAATGCAGCAAGAATGTGTGTGACAGAGCATCTCCCACGTGGCTGTCACCTATTCAGTGCCCACCCAGAGGAACCAGGTCCTTCTTGCACTTTGCCACCCCAAAGTGTTGTCTGGACTTACAGGCCACTTCCCTCCTGCGCAGATTCTCGGTCTCCTCCTGTGTTATGGCCATCAGCTGCTCCATCCTTATTCTGCCCAACAAGAAAGAACAACTCAGCCACTCCTTCAAAAATGCTCTATCTCAGTCCTCCTCCACCCACCCAGCCCAGAGCCCAAAGCCTGGGCAGATTCACCTGGCCACCTGCTCAGGAAAGCCACAAAAGTCTGGGTGATTCCATGGAATTACAGAGTAATTTGGGTTGGAAGGGACCTCCAAAGGTCACCCAGCCAGCAGGGACACCCTCAACTGGATCAGGGTGCTCAGAGCCTCCTCAAGCCTCACCTTGAACATCTCCAGGGATGAAGCCTCAACCACCCCCTTTTCAGCCAGGTCAGTGTCCCCATCTGCTGTGCCACAGCATGTAGGCAGGGGACAGCTGGGGACAGCTGGGGACAACCCCTTCTGGTGGCAAAGCCACCTCAGAGTGCTGTCTGAGAGGCAGGGTTGCTCTCAGTGCATTCCCTCAGTACAGGTTGCTGGGGACACCTTCAAACTCCCTTGCTTTCCAACAGATAGAAGGTTCCAGACAGTCCTTGATACAGGGATTTGTTCTCAAACTCCGCAGCGAGGACCATTTTGAGATGGAAAAGAGGTAAAATCATCATTCCATAGGGTTTTCCAGACTGGGTACAGTCAGGCACCTCTAGTCCTGTATCCTGCCTCTAACAGTGACCAGAACCAGCTGCAGGTATGAGATGGACCCCCCCTGACCTGAACTGGACTCAGACTGGTGGCTCTGAAAGGAAGGTCTCAGCTCTCTTGCCTCTTTCCTAGAAGAGCTTATGTCAAGGAGAGGAGACTCACCTGTCATTCTCCAAGGATTTCAGAATGTCTGAGCTTTGTTTCTGCCTAAAAAAACAAAAAAAAGGTAAAACATGAGGTCTTCATCAAGGTGCCTTAGTCCCCCAGAGAGAAGAAAATTACTTTGCAGTGCTTTAGAGAGAGGAGCAGCTTTCAGCAGGCTGCTGACCTGTGCTGGCACCAGCCCAGCAGCAGATCCAGCAGATTTAGGTTTTCTACAGCACTGCAGAACTCCAGCAGCACACAGGAGTGAAACACAATTTTTTAAGGCATTAATTTTCACACATCTTTTTTTAATCCACTTCTTCAAAAGGGGACTCTGGCAGTTCAGCTTCTGAGTGAGGAGCCTCCTACAGACACCGATCCTCAGCAGTTCTGTAACACTCAGGAGGGGCAAAAGGAACCACTCAGAACGAGACAAAAACCCAACAAAAGCCCCTGAGGGACAGAGATGGCTGCAGGGCACCCCATGAGCCCACCTCTGGTTGTCCTGCAGCAGCTTCTGGACCCGGGCAGCAATTCCTTCCTCTGTTTGCTTCAACTCCTGCAGCAGCCTCAGGCGCTCCCGCTCCACCCAGCGCTGGTGCTTTGTCAGACCCTCCTCCAGCCTCAGCTGCTCCTGGGAGAGCCAAAGGAGAAGGTGGAAGGTTAGGAAAGGGAATGTCTGGGATGGGGGCTGCCAGAGGAGACCCCCCCACCTCTCTGACTGTCTGCAGGATCTCATCCTTCTGAGTGCTGAGCTGCTGGACCAGCAGTGCTTGTTCTCGCTGCCCCGTGGTCAGGCGCTGCTCGAATTCCAGCTTCTCCTGCATTTTCCTTTCCTGAGAGGAAGGAAAGAGATGAATGGCAGAAATCAGCTGGCTCTGCTCCTTCCCAAGCAAGACTAAATTCTGCCAAAAAAGTAAAACGAGGCACAGTCATCTCCTTAATGACAAGGAAGCAAGCCAAGAGGCAAACAGGAGGCTGGAGCAGGGATGGAAATGTTCTCTCCTTAGGAACCCAAAAACTGGGAAGCAGAAGCTGCTGCTCTCTTTGCAGCTGTCTCCAAACTCCTGACAGCTCACTTCATGGCCATGGAGCCGAAGTCCCTGAGACAACCCATACAGCTGCAACAGCCAATACATTTCCCCAGAGAGAAGCCCAAAATTAAGAGTGTGTTCAGCTCCTGATGGCAAGGGGACTGAGCTCAGGGCAGCTCTGCCCACAGGGAGAGGTGAACATCATGACAGGAGCTTCTGACTCTTCCAAAGGGAGCCTTGCACAGGGGAAGAGACAGAGACCACTGAAATAAAAAGATCAGCAAGCTAAAAATGCAGCCAAGGAGGGGAACGGAGGACAGAAATAAGGAATGCCAGGAGAGAGAGCAGGATCTCTCACACTATGAGCCAAAGGGCCAAAGGAGGAGTCACAGAGCTTCCCCCACACTCCCACTGCCTCCTGCAGTGAGGAGGGAGCAGCTCCGGGAGGTTCTGCAAGAACTCAGTTCTCCAAACATTCAGCTGTGCCAGAGTAACCAGACAGAAAGATGGAAAACAAGAAAGAATCATACCTCTGCTGCAGACAAAGGATTTGCAGGCAGTTGTCCTTACCTTCCTCTTCTCATAATCCAAGAATTTGTTCTGAAAAATAAGCGGTGGATTCAGATTTTTACTGCCAGGAGTAATTCTTTGGTAGAGCAATTTTTTGGTAGGCATTATTAGCCCATATTCTATCTTCCCCTAACTGAAGTAAAGACATCAATGGAAGTCCAGTCAGTCTGGACTTCAGGTTCTTCTGCAGGCTGCTGTCCCCCAGAAACACTCATGGTTCCATGCTGCAGACACCGTGTCACATTGTCACCCCTGTCCCTTGACTACATCACTGCTTTCAAGGATGGGGGCAGTTCCTGGCAGTGTCTTCCAGGCAGCAACAGAGGTAACACCATCCCTGACCCTCAGGAAGGAGAGGAGCCCCCCACACCCAGTGCTACACAGGGTTCTGGGCACTGATGTTCCCTCAGTCCCAAAGATCTCATGGGGGGCAGGTGATGAGGGATCTGGGAGATCCAGTGATGGAGAGGCAAATCCAAACCCCTTTTGCACACACGTTCACAGGCAGAGGAGCCTCACCTGCCACTCACTCTCCTCCTCCAAGTACTTAAGCACCACCTTGTCCACCCCATCCACTGCTGTTCCTCCTCCCTCCCTCTCCAGAGCAGGGAGCAGATCCTGTGCAGGAGGGTAGTAGGCAATTCCACACTCTGGAAGGCATCAGACACAAAACAAGAACATTTGGTGCTTAAAAACCTCCTTGGCTGCTGTGTGAGACTGCTTCCAACTCTGCTCCCTCTCCCCAGCACCCCAGATGGGTGCTCACAGCAGCTCCTGCAGCTCAGGCAGCTGAGCAAAAAAAAGCTCTGAGAGGCCAGTGCTGGGCTGCTCCTGCCAGGAAGAGGATCCAAGCTGACCTGCTCAGAGGGAAACTTTTCCTTTACCCTGGGTGTCAGTCAGGGCTGCAGATGTCACTGCCCACACCAAAAGAAGTCCTGGCTGTCCTTTCATTGCAGGACTCAGCCCCATATCTGTCCCACTTCTCCTGCACAAACCCTCTCCCAACCCTTCCTGTCTGTATTAAGCACAGTGTTTACAAACTCACAGCACATTAGCTTTGTTCTCTGAGTTTTCCATCTGCTTCCAACTTTCTCTTACCAACCCATCAGTCTGCAGGCCCCAGGCCCTTCCTCCTAGAAAATGAGGCTGGAAGGGACCTCGAGTGACTACTGAGTCTATTTTCTTGTCTCTAGGCAGCTGTCTCTGGGCAGTGCCTAATCCTCCCACTGGAAAAAAAATACAAATGGGACAACAAAACCACAGGGAGATGCAACAACTTCTTGCAGTCCCTCAGTCTCTGCCCCAGCTTTTCTCCTGTTCCAACAAACCCTGGCAGCCTGGCACCAAGAAGCAAACCTCAAAGAAGGGTCCCTGCTCTGCTGTGTGCCAGCAGAGACACTGAGCAGCCTGTCCTGTGTGCAGAGCACCAGGAACCACCCCAAACACAGCCACATCTCTGCCCTTGGTAAATGGCATCTCTGGACCCAGTCAGAGCACAGAGCCACCCCCAGGTTCTCACACCCACCTGCAGGCTCTGCTCACTCACCTCTGCAGAGGAACTGCTGGATGGCCTCTGTACCTGCCCTGCAGATGTCAGGGGATGGGTAGATCATGGAAGAGGCATCCAGGGTCAGCACCTCCAAAAGAGAACACACAGAGATCCAGGTTATTCTGATGGCCCTGCCAGGGCCCAGCTGCAGTTGTCATTGCAGCTTCCCAGAATGTCACTTCTGGAGTGATGCCTTCATGCTGTTCTAAACCCTGACATAAATATGAGGTTGTGCTGAATTTCTGCTGGGGGTTTGACACCATTCAGCAGTGTCTCTGCTCTCCCTTTTTTGAGAGCTTCCCCCTGTGCAGATGTGTCTGCTTTGGTTTTAAGTACAGCGCTTCTCAACTACAGAAATTTTCTCTTAGATTTCAGTGCTGGAAGCCTTTTAGCACAGTGGATGGAAAGGATAATGACAGAAAGGGCACAGAGAGATGAATTTGGGGTACCATAAAGAATGAGTGGAAAGACCACTGGCTGTTTTGTCCCACTATGGCCACCAAAAAGATTTAAAGTTGCCTCCTGTAGAGCAGGACACAGCAGGAAGGCCTAGAAAGGAACCACTTTATCAAGCACAGATCCCTCATCCCAGAGACTGCCCAGAAGTGAAGCCTGATGTGTGCTGGAAACAAGAGAGCATTTATTGGCATCCTCCCTGCTGGTGTCTGAGTCAGCCCCCTGGTCTGACATTTGCACTGTTTAGTCCTGACAAGTCTGGCAGCCAGAAGGTAACACATCCACAGAAACCTTGATGCTTGTTCCATTTTTTCAGTGTGCAATCCAGGGAGCCAGGAGCTGAACAACGACTCAAAGATCTGGCATGGCAACAACACCACTGGAAATATCCCATCTGCTCCTGAGCCTTGGTGGAAAGCAGCTGAGTCAACCCGAGCCCACAGGAGAGATCCCAGAGCTCTGGGGATTGTTTGTGTTGTGATTTAACCCTGGCAAAAGTGCTCAGGAGAGCAAAGCACCCAGGGCACACAGAACCTATTCTGGCCAGCACGAGCCACACAGAGCCTTGTCAGAATCCCCCTGGGTGGCTCCAGCCCAAGCCCTGAAAATTCACTTTCTCCACTCAGTTTATGAGCATTTTGATGAAGCAGGAGGGGAAGCAGGTGGGGAGGGGACAGCTCTGGTCACCTGCAGCGTGCGGACGTGAGCCAGCACCCGCGGCAGCTCCTGCAGGGAGTTCTCACTGACATCCAGGGTGCACAGCCTCTGCCAGCCACTCACACTGTCAGGCAGCTCCTTCAGCTTGTTTCCTGGGGAGGGAGAGAAGCCATTTACTGTCACATCACCTCTGCAAAGCAGAGTCCAGCAATGCCAAGCCTCGGCCTGACCCATTTTCCATCCTCTGCCGCGGGGCCGGGGCTGTCGTGGGTGACACGAGGGCTCCCGGGGCTGCCACTGCCCACCTGGACAAGAGGAGGGAACCTGCTGCCTGCACACAGCCCCAGATCCTCATCCTGAAAGGACCTGCTCAGGGGAGGTCACTGCTGCAGGCTGGGTCTGTGCTCTTTGTCAGAATATTCTCTTCTCCCCTGCAAGGATCAGAGCTGGGAGGAAGGGGCTGAGTGTGGGACCTCTGAGGCTCAGGTGCTGCCAACAGACACAGCAGTAACAGAGCAGCACTTCCAAGCTCTTCACCCTCCATTTCCTCCCCAGTTTCAGCAACAGTTCCCTGTCAAAAAGTCTCCTTCTTCTCCCTCCAGACACTCCTGGCCACAGGAATGGGGCTGCTGGGCTGAGTAACCTCTCCTTTGGGAAAAGGCAACGGGCTGAATAAAAGCATCATATGGACAAAGTTTGACCCATTTTCTGCTTACATGGTTTCTCCTGCCTTGCCAGCTACTGGAATTCAAATCTTGCTTGTGCTTTCCCTTAGCATTCATAGCATAAAGCATTTGGTGCTTGCCTTGGTTGAAAGGAAGGATTACAAATAGAGTTTGACACAACCCAGATCATAAATGGTGCTTTGCTCAGAGCCCCAACAAGAAACAGGCACCATACCTTTCACATTGAGCATCTGGAGCTGGGCAAGATCTCCTATAGATTGTGGAAGAGATGTTAAGAGATTCCTTTCAAGGTTTAAGACCTAAGGTATTAACAGAAAAGATATTCAAGATATTTACACAAGGTAAAAGATATTTACTCAGGTCTCCTGCACATCTGTGCTGCTGGGACTATTTCAGGCCCTGAAGAAAAAACTGAAATCGGTTTTAGTCAGTCCTTCCTGTGTTTTAAAAAAAAGTAATTATGCTCCAGAAACCCTTGATGAAGTGTGTCTAACTATCACTATTGTGATTAATTAAAAGCAAAGAGCAGCAGCCCCATATCCTGCTGTCCTGTACCGTGCCCTCTGCAGGCACTTGGGATGTGGCTGCAAATCTTTTACCTGGAGAGATGTCAGCTGCCCAATATCAGGAGGGAGAGATGCCAGCTGGTTGTCATGCAGGTCTAGAACCTGGAAGAGGAAATGATTTCACCAAACAAGGCTGGGAAAAGCAAGAAGTCATGAAGTCTCTATCAACGAAATCACTTCCCTTTCAGTGTTTGGAAAACAGTTGAAGCTTTCAAGAAGACACAGACACTTAATTCTCTGAAGTCTTTTGAGAATTCCAGCCTCTATACACCAATAAACAAATGACCAAGGAAAGGGTTTGTGTGTTTTAATGCAGTTGGAATGCAAGAAAATTTAGGGTGCAGATTAAATGTTAAGAATCAGAATTACCTTTAGAGTTATGAGGCTCAGGAGGCTGCAGGACTTTGGAACTAAAGATGTCAGATTATTTGTATGAATAATCAGCACCTGAGGAGGAAAAATCCCACTGGAACATGAACACAAAAGACACTGCTGTCTAGAACAAGCACATCTGTGGAGATTTAACTGTGGAGGCTGCATAAGAGGTCAGTATCTTATTCAGTATAAAATATTGAAATAGTACATGGATTTTCATAGCAGGTCAAACAAATAACATGGAATCCAACCAAAGGTCTGGTTCCTTACATGAGAAACACCACTGGTAAGCTGAACCAGACACAACCATCTCATCCTTCATGACAGAAGTTCTCTCTAGAGCAGGATTAGTCCTACATAAATTGCTCTCTATGTAGTGCTGTGCAAGTAGCCAAATTCATTACAAGCAAACTTCTTCTGAAGCAACAACCAACCACACAAAGTCATTTCAAACCCAACAGTAATACCCAAGCATAATAACAGAACTATCTAATGATTTCTTATTGCAACATTACCTTTTTCTGCAAGACTTTACAAGTTGCAAAGGCCCCATAAGGAACCTAAAAACAATTTAAAAGCAGTGTCAGACTTCTCCAGATAAAATATTTGGAAGCACTTCAACAGAAGCCACCTACAAGATGTGAATAACACAGTTTAATGAAAATGCAAGTGATACTTAAAATTCCTGGCCCCTGGTTTTGGTTTGGGACACCAAAAGTGAGCTTCCCAGTGAGCTTCCATCTACCCAGCCCCAGTGGCTCTCCACACCAAGGCACAGAACAGACTGAGGTCTGGGCAGAAAACTCCAAGCCTTGTGTGATTTAATATTCAATGTGCAGATGACTCAGGAGTTCAGGCCCATTTTCAGTCAGTCAGCAGACAAATGGATTCTGTGGTTTTGCAGCCTGGGCAAACATTCTGCATGAGGAAACAGACAGGATGTGCCAGCAGCCCCTGAGCTGCCCAACTCTTGTCCAGACTTTCAAAACCAAGCTGTTAGTTCACTTTGTTTATTAAAACAGCAAAAGCTAAAAAGAAACAGCAAGACAGAGTTTTATGGTGCCAATCCCATAAAGGAGCTGCTGAGGATCCAAGACCATCTGTGGCTCCAAGTGGCACTGGCTCAGTGCATCCTCTGTCTGCCACCCTGGTGCCCTGCCTGGCTCCCAGCCCCACACACAAGATGCTGGTGGCTTCTGAGCTTGGAACCAAACACCCCAAAGTCACAGCAAAGCTGCAAGGCAGACAGATTCCTCCTCCAGGATGATCCCAAACCTCCCCCCCACGAAGAGCAGTGTAGCAAGCAGCTTGCTTGGCAAAGGGATCCTGTGACACAGGTGACACAGGTGACACAGGTACCAGTGTGCATCAGGAGCACTGGACAATGAATAAAAACTGGAAGTGAAATAGAAATGGGCTTTAGCTCAAGGGGCTGTCCTGGCTGCCAGACAGAAAAGCTGTGTGTGCCCTGCAAGCCTGGCAGTGGCTGCACACACTCTGCAGACAGCTGGCTGCTGATTTCACTGCCTCCCAGGAAAGAAACTGAGCTGGAAGTGAGGTTTCCAGCAGCCTGGAAGCAGGGATTTTCACTTAAACATAAAATAAGCTCAGCTGGCAGGCTTTGTGGTTCTGACATTGGAAAGAGGGAGCCTTTGGCAAACAGAGTCCCTTATGAGTTGCAAAATTAGGCTGTGAGGGGGTCCTACCAAGGTTCTGGTGGGTGGGTATGAGACCACTCTGCCCAAACCTTGTCAAATGGAAAAGGATTCCCAGGAGAGAAATGTTGTGGGAACATCAGGTAGGACAGGCAATCTCCCACCAAAAAAAAGGGGGAAGAAGCCCCCAGCTAAAAGGCAGAGCTCAGCAGAAGAAGGGGACTCATAGAAGGCTCTTTCTGTCTCAAGGCTCTCAGAGATTAGATCTGAGGGTGAGGAGAAGCAGAGAGAGGAACCAAGCCTTGAGCTGCCCACTGGACAGAACATACCTCAGAGAGCTCACATCTGGATATGTCAAGAGTGTCATCAGCACCAGCTTCCTTTGCCTGCAGAGAGATGACACACATCCAGGGAATTAGAGCAGGCAGAAATAATGGGACCTCTTGCTGCACGTTGCCTCAGCTACTCCAGTGGTGCCTCTCCAGAAAATGCAATTACAGCTCTCTGCCTCACCTCTCTATTCCAATTACAATGTTGGAAGCAGAGAGTGTGCTGCTACACCACAACCAGGAACCCAACCTGCAGACAAAGCCCTTTCAGTGCTATAAATGAATTCCTGCCTGAAGAACCAAAGCACATCCTGGTTCTGCAATCCTGACTGAAAGGCTGTGGCAAGGAAATGGTTCTCAAGCACCAGTGGAGTAACCCCTGGGAACAACAGAAGTGCCAGCCCAGCTTGTACAGAGCCTGTTGTCACTGCCTTGGCTCACCCAGCAGACCAAGCTTCTTCTGAACTGTACACAGAAACCCAAATACCCTGATACTGCCTTTTGGATCCCACGGGACCTGCAGTCAGGCAGGTGATTTCTGCTGACAGGACAACAACCTGCTGAGGATCTACCCTGAGGATCCTGCCTCAGTCCTGGTCCAGAATAAACAGCAACGTCCAACAAGATAATCCTCTGAGTGACAGGAAGAAAATAAAGAAGAAAAAGTGGGCACAAGGAAAGCCATGGATGATGGGAAAGGGGAGGTCACAGGTTCCCTGGCAGGAAAAGCAAACTGGGAGATCCGTAAGAGCAGATGGAGAAGGGAGGGAGGGGGTCCCAGATGACAGAACCACAGTGGCAGAGAGGGATGGAAGGGGCACGAAGGGACCTGTGGGTGGGAGGGCAAAGGGAGAGGTGGAAATGAGGAGTTCTCTGGGGTGGATCAGGACGATGATCCTGGTCCCAGTGAGATCAGTAACACGATGGCTGCTGATGCAGGGGATCCACAGAGCCAGCTGGGCTCCAGGAGCAGGCACAGAGCAGACTCAGCACTCCTTACCAGGCACAGTTGGTACTCCAGGCGCTTCCGAGCCTCCCCGCTGGGTTTCTTCTTACGGGAGAAGAGAGGCATCCTCAGCTCTGCCTCTGCTCTGCCTCAGTGGCACCAATGATCAGCATCAGGAATGGCAGAGGGCTCCTCCTGATGGGGAGTCTGGACTACAGAACTGTGCTCTGATGAGTCGGGGGGGGGAAAGGAAAAAGGAAAAAAAAATAAAAATCCCCGTGTCAGCAGTTGTCGGTGTTTGAGTCCTCGAGCAAGCAGGCAGGTTCCAGAGCATTTCCATGCTGGAAGCACCTCCACACTGCTCCTCTCCCTGGGACACGGGCTGTGTGCTCTGCTGACCCACCAGTGAGACCCAGCAGTCAATAATGAGAAGAGCCTTTGGCACATGACCACACTTCATATCATTTTTATTTATCACGCTCTTGGAAGAACTCTGCATAAGTTCCCGGGACACCCTGCAGCCAGTGAGCATCCATGGACTGCAAAGCCTGAATCCTCTGGGATGCCAGGGTCTGATCCTGCAGGCTCTGCACATGCAGGAAGGGGGGGGAATGTCCACTGCCTGTTTACAGCCTGCAGCTCTTGGGATGTTAAGAGGAAAATGAAAACAAAACACTAATTTGACATAGAACTGTAATCACAGTGCCATCAGCAACAGCTGTATAAAAAGACTCAAAACAAACACTGATTTTTAAAACATTTTGGGCATCATAAATACAAAGATGGGGGTCTGGAAGGAAGGGAGATTTTATTCTCAGGAACAGGCTTTATTCTGAGAACAGGCTCAGGAGCACAGGGATGCAGCAGCCAGCAGTGTCTGGGTCTGCCTGGGGCTCCCGTGGAGATGCTGCCAAGTCCCGAGGGACAGAGCTGTCACCAGGCAGCAGGTCCTGCTCCCTCAGCAGCAGCTCCAGCACCAGACCCTGCAGCCCCACAGCCTGGGGAAGGGGCTGAGGAGGATCTGACAGCCCCAGCCGTGCTGGGGAGGGGTCAGGAGACACGCCCGGGAGGAATCAGGTTCTGCTCGATCCTGACAGGATCCTCCCTGGCAATGCCTGACACAAATCCCTCTTCTTCGCCAGCTCCAGCTCTGCCTCTCAGTCCTTTCTTTCCCTCATTGTCACTATGTCACTATCCTGCTCATCCTCCTCCTCCTCCTCTTCTTCTCTCTGGGGTCTCCCTGCAGTGTCCCCCTCCCAGGTTTCACTCAGCTTCCAAAGGCGCTCGCTCTTTCTCTTTCTGTCTCTTTCTCTCTTTCCTCCTCCTCCTCTTCTTTACTCTTTCCTCAGTCAGAACGGAGCCGTTCTGTGCCCCGGCCCTGACACCTGCAGAAAGCAGCGGCAGTGAGCGGGGCCGCGTCTCGTCCCGCACCGAACACCGCAGCTCCGGCCACCGCCTCATCCCCAACCCCCTGACCGCCTCCTCGGGGCTTCCCCGTACCCTCCCTGGCGCAGCCTGAGGGGGCCGACACCCCCCGGGAACATCGGGACGGGCACCAACCCATCCCCACCGAACCCATCCCCACCGAACCCATCCCCACCGAACCCATCCCCACCCAGCCCCTCCATTCCCACCCATCCCCACCCATCCCTTCCCATCCCCTCCCCTCCCCTCCCATCCCCACCCATTCCATTCCATTCCATTCCATTCCATTCCATTCCATTCCATTCCATTCCATTCCATTCCATCCCCTCCGCTCACCGCCGCCATCGCTCCGCTTCTCCCTCCCTCCCGCCACCACCGAGTCGCGCAGCCAGAGCGCCTAACTCCAGCCTGGCACGCCCCCTGGCAGCTGGGCGGTCCGACCCTCCCGCAGTGACGTCACTGCCCCGTACTCTCGCGAGATCTCGGCGGGTATAAGTACTGCTCTCGCAGCCGCCTCAGCCTTTCCGCCGCCTCCTCAGGCCCCGGTGCCTCACGCCCTCGGTATCCGCCGCCATCCGCGCCCCGCGCCGCCGCCATGCCGCCCAAGTTCGACCCCAACGAGATCAAAGTCGGTACGTGCGGGGACGGGGGCGATGGGAGGGGGATGGCGGCGGGAGGGGGGTGAAGGATGAGGCGAGGGGAAAGCAGCGGCCGTGCATGGGCCGTGCCGGGCCCGGCGGCCGACGCGGGGCTGACGGCGTTGCTGTGCCCGCAGTTTACCTGCGTTGTACCGGCGGGGAGGTCGGCGCCACCTCCGCTCTGGCCCCCAAGATCGGACCCCTCGGGCTGGTACGTACCGCGGGACCGGGCGGGGAACGGGAGCGGCGGGGGAACCGGAGCCCTCCCCGGGAATGAGGAGGGGTGGCGGCAGCCGCTCTCTTGCGGTAGCTCCCGCCCCACTGCCCAAGTGGGAGTGCGGGTTTTTAGCGGTGTTGCCACGCAGAAAAGAAACGGGGGTGGCGGGGCATGGTGTGGGGGAGGCCGCGGTCACCCAGGTGATGCGGTGACAAAAACCCGCGTGGTTTCTCTTCAGTCCCCCAAGAAGGTGGGTGATGACATCGCCAAGGCCACGGGTGACTGGAAGGGGCTGAGGATCACGGTGAAGCTCACCATCCAGAACAGGCAAGCGCAGGTACTGAACGCCAGAGGGAGGGCTCCGTGGTGCAAGCATCGGGGGCAAACCAGCTCTGCTTGCTCCAACCACGAGCCTGAATCCCGGCAGGGTCGACTCAGCCCTTCATCCTTCCGAGGTGGATAAAATGAGTTCCACGCAGCAGATGTGTGGGGGTCTTCTGGGAGAGACCTTAAATGTTTGTCTGAGCCTCTGAGAACCTCTGGCTGGAGCCTGGCAGTGGGGCTGAGGGAGTGTGTGCAGCCTGGGTGAGGCAGGCAGAGCTCCCACGTGGAGAGGAGTTGATCTTTTATCAAGCTGCAATCGCATTGTTCCCTCTGCAGAACATCTGACCAAGAAAAAAATGTTTTAAGCAACACAAAAATTGCAAAGTATCTTGACTAGCCCAGTAGCCACCCGCCACTATACCTGTCCTGCTCTCTGTGGCTGGTATATTCCAGTGGTGAGCTGAGAGGAACCCCAGCCCAGGAAGCAGCCCTCTCCTGCTGTGGGGAGGCCTGTGCCGAAAGGCTGGGAACAAGTTTCTGCCTCAAAAAAAAGCTGCAAATACTCCCAAAGTAACCAAAATACTCCGGGTGTCCTCAGCAGCTGCCTCCTCTGCTTGGAGGGGGAACCATTAATCTCTTTCTGTTTAGATAGAGGTTGTTCCTTCTGCCTCTGCTCTGATTATCAAAGCTCTGAAGGAGCCTCCTCGGGACAGGAAGAAGCAGAAAAACAGTAAGTTCTGCCTGGTTTGGGGTCTGGGTGTGGTGGGAGTGGCTGCCCCTGGGTGACAGGGTGTGAGCAGCCACATCCCATGGGGCAGCTGGAAGTCCCTGGAGTGTCAGGATTTGGGCAGCAGTTGGGGTGTTTTTGGGGGGTGGGGTGGAGCAGCTCCAGGTGTCCTTGACTGCAGTGGTTGGTACCCCCCAGGTGAGCTGACACAACACCTGCTCAGCAAACAGTTACACTGCTGGGGGGTAACACTGTGCTGAAGCCTGGGAACAGCTCCCAGCCCCTCTGTACCTCACAAACTCCATTTTCCCTGCGGTCTGAGTGCTGGGAATGCTCCCTCTGAGGGAACGGGGAGCTCCTGAGGTGACAGTGGTGCTGTTGGTCCCTTTCCTCCCCAGTTAAGCACAGTGGCAGTGTCACCTTCGATGAGATTGTGAACATTGCACGGCAGATGAGGCACAGATCCCTGGCCAGGGAGCTCTCAGGTATGTGGGGAGGGTGCAGGATCCTCCTCCTGCTGCTCCAGGATCCTGGGAATGGGCCCTGGGAATGGGGCTGTGTTGGAGCTCCTCATGTGGCTGCTGTGGTGTCCCCAGGGGAGCCCCAGAGCTGCAGCCTCCCTGCCTGGAGTTGTCCCAGTGCTGTTCAGAGCTCCTGTGGCTGACAAGCTGTGTGCTCCCCCTGCAGGGACAATCAAGGAAATCCTTGGGACTGCCCAGTCTGTGGGGTGCAGCATCGATGGGAGGCACCCCCATGACATCATCGATGACATCAATAATGGTGCCATCGAGTGCCCAGCTGTAAGTACCCATCTCTGACTGGAGCTGCTGCTCTTAGGCTGCTTGGTGGATCAAGGACTCTACTAATGAGCTGTGTTTGTTTCTCCCAACAGAGCTAAGACTGCAAAAAAAAAAAGTTGCCACGTGAAGGCTCCTTAATTTTTTTTTTTTTTGTAGCACCTTAAATTCTTAATAAAAGACCCAGCTGTCTGCAAACAGTGGTGTGGCTTGATGTGTCCTTGTCCCACTCTGCACCAGCAGTGGGTTTGGACTGGGGACCCCCTGCTCTGCATGGGCCAGGGTGCTGGTTTGTGCAGAGACTTCAGGGCTGGCACCTCTGGGCTGGGGATCTTTTGTTGAACAACCTGGATTCTTGGCTCAGCTTTTTCCTCCTGCCTTGAAGCAGATGAGACAGCAGGGTTTTCTTCTGGTCACCAGGGCAAATGCACACGGTTTGAGTTCTTAAGCTGAATTTTTGTGCTTTATTTTGTCACTGAAGAGGAGCAGATGTGGTGGTGGGTGGAATCCTCCTGCCCTCTGCTTCAGAGGGTGGCAAAGGGCCCATTCTCGTGGTTTTTGGGTCTCCTGATGCCCTGGATGGTGAAGCTGCGGGAGCTGGGCAGGAGAGCCTTGTAGGCTGCATCCACGTTGTATGTTGCAGGTCCTGGTGTATCATCTGAAAGAAAAAAACAGTGCTGGAATTTCCCTGGGCAGCCTCTAAATCTGAGGTGTCTGCTCCTAAAACCTGGCTGAGCCCCCAGAACTTTTGTTCAGCAGGGAATGTCCTGGTGTTGCTGCTGGAAGCTGCTCCCTGTAGCTGAGTGAGCTGCTGCTGCTCAGATAAATTCACCCAAATGGCCTCTCCTGGAGACAGAGAAGCTGTCTGTGCTTTCGTGGTGTGGTTGGGGTGTAGGGATGGAAGCACAGAAATGGGGAAGCACAGAGCTAAAGGATTAGCTTTGTTTTTAGGAAGGAATTCAGGGAGGAAAAAACAGTTCAGCTTCTAGGGGTGTGTAGGAGAGATTTGGTGTGTGTGAAGCTGGGCTGCTGGAACTTGTGGAATGGGAGCTGAATTATTTGCCAGATCTGCCCAAAGGTCTTGTAGGAAGGTGGCAGCACAGCAGGAGGGGAAGCTGCCTGCAGTGGTGCTGCTGGAGGAGCTGGAGCCTCTGAAGGAGGAAACTCAGGTCTCCAATTCCACCCTAAATGGCTGGGAGGAGCTGAGCACCTGCAGGTGGTGTGGTGGCTCCCAGGGCACAAGGTTCTGCAGCTCCCCAGCTGTGCTGTGAGGGCTGCCTGCAGGCTGAGCAATTTGGGCTGGTTTGGTGAAATTAAACCTTTGTCTGGGTAAGCCAGGAGCAGGACCTGGGCCTGAGAGTCTGCTGAGTGTGGGCACAGAGCAGAGCTGTGCCCTGTACCTTGTGCTGCTCGTGAAGCATAAAACGTTGTGTTGGCAGCAGGGTGCTCAGAAACCACCTGGGTCAGCACAGGATTTCACAGCCAACTGGTGCTCTGACAAAACCTCAGAATCCCAGAATGTTTGGGTTGGAAGAGACCTCCAGGATCATCCAGCCCAACCTTGGACCAACACCACAATCTCACTGCTAAACCCTGTCCTTAAGGACCAGCTCCAAATGCCTTTTAAATGGGATGGGGACTCCACCACTGTCCTGGGCCATCCCAATGCCTCACAACCCTCTCATATTTCCTAACATCGACCCTAAACCTCCCCTGGTGCAGCTTCCATCCCTTCCCTCTGCTCCCATCACAGTTTATTAAGGAGCAGAGGCTTTTTCCCACCTCGCTGCTTCCATCTCCTCTCAGCTCTGCTGTTGGTCACAGCACTGAGTGGTGGAGCAGGACCCACCCTTCATGGAATCATCGTGGGGGGAAAGGAGCTTCAAGATGATAAAGCCCAAATGTCAGTCCTACACTGACCACTAAATCATCTCCCACAGCAACATCTCTACCCAGGTTTTGTTTTTTTTTTGAATGCCCCCAGGAAAGGCAAATCCACCTCCCTGGGCAATCTGTCCAATGCTTCACCACTCTTGATGAAGAATTTTTTTTTTTTTTTCTAACATCCAGCTCAGGGTGGGTGCAGGGCCAGGAGCTGAGAGTCTCTTTGCCTCTCCTAGCATGGAAGCTGAAATCACCCTCAGGGCTGCCCAGAACAAACTTTCAATCACCTCTTTTTCCCATCCCTTGGGCTCGCAGTCTGCCGTGTTTGGTGAAGCAGCAGCACCTCTGTAACTTGGCACTTTGGTCCTGGGCAGCAGGGAGCTGGCAGATTTTTGGAGCAGATCTGTGCTGGTAGGTGAGGGGGGAGCAGTGCCTGGGGCTGGAGGGGGTGTGGGGGGGTCTGGGCTCACCCATGCGTTTACGGCTGAGAATTTCCAATTTTGTCCTTTGTTCCCTGATGAAATGTGGGTACATTGCCCCAGGGTCTTGAGGGCCGTGGAGTTTGAAGACTTGCTGGAGTGAAATAAGGCATAAAAAAACCAAATTGGGTTTTACCAAGTGAAGCAGCTGTGGCAGACACCAGTGTTACCAGAAATCCCAACCTGTGACTCTCGGTGTGGCAGGAGCTGAGCCCTCCTCATTCCTCAAGCAAAACTGACCTGAAAAAAACCCTGACCCAGCTGGCCCCAGAAGTTGGGGTTCCCTGCAGGACCCAAACTGCCCACAATTTGTGGCACTGCTCTTTGATTTGCTTTTTCTTGGTGTTTGTTGGGCCTCTTTCTGAGGCAGCCAGGGCAGAGAGCAGATGCACAGCTGAAACTCAGCCATGTGCCACCTGTAACCCCTGGGCTTGGAGCTGTGTTCCAAGCTCAGAACCCTGCTTGGAAAGGGGCAGGTGTGGGTCCTGTGCCACCTTCCCCACCTCTCCAAGGACAGGGGGTGTGACAAGTTCTGGTAAGGTATAGGAGGAAAAAAAACCCCGTGAGGAGTGGGGACAGGGGAGATGTGGAGGGGTGGTGGCCTCTCCATCCCTGGAGATTCCCAAAGCTCAGCCTCATCCTGGCCTGGCTGCAGGCTGGGGGGGTTGTTGCATCCCTTCTGCAGCAATTCCACCCCAAAGCTGCCAAATGCTCACCCTGCCTGGGGCAGCACAGTCTGGCAGAGAACTGCAGAACCCTTTCAGCAGCAATTTTTAAATTGTTTAAAGCGTTTCTTGACCCTGGTGTTAGAAAACCCCTTCACTGGGGTGTGAACATGAAGAACCTCAGGAACTGTCAAACTCCTGGGTGCCCAG
The DNA here is from genome assembly GCF_036169615.1 of Heliangelus exortis. Classification (NCBI taxonomy): domain Eukaryota; kingdom Metazoa; phylum Chordata; class Aves; order Apodiformes; family Trochilidae; genus Heliangelus; species Heliangelus exortis. The sequence goes on along the minus strand of NC_092443.1, from coordinate 1,257,032 downwards.
GGTTACCCACACACACCAGGGGTTCTCCCCTCTTGGCAGTGCTGGAAATAATAGGAAAAACCTTTATTTTTGCTTAGGGGTAGTTCCCTTGGAGCAGGATACACAACCTTCCCCAGGGCACCACAGGGTATGTGCTCTGGTAGAAGCTGGGAAGGAAGGTACAACCCTGCCAGGAATTTTTTTTTTTTTCCAACCAAGCTTCTTAGAAAGGAGACAAAGGGTTTGCTAAAGATAGGAGCAACCTACTTGAAGTTTACAGTCAGAACCAGGTGTCTGCATCTTCACGTTCTGGTGACCTGCACCTTCAGGAGAAAAGGGAGAGGGAGACTGAGAGGTGCTGAGCCCTCTGCTCTGGTGGGATAAGGGGTTGTGTGTCTTAAGGAGAAGGGGCCTTCTGATTCCCCTGAGACATCACAGGCTCTGAAAAGCCAAGTTTTGTGATTCCTGTGCCCCCAGAAGCTGTGGCTGCCCCATCCCTGGCAGTGTTGAAGGTTGGATGGGGCTTGGAGCCCCCTGGGCTGGGGGAGGTGTCCCTGGGCATGGCAGGGGTGGCACTGGGTGGGCTTTAAGGTCCTTTCCAACCCAAACCAGTCTGGGGTTCTGGGGTTCTAGGAACTGTGAATCTTGTGAATAACTTGGTGGGTCCCCATCAGCTTGCCCATGGGACCAGCTCCCCACCCACCTTCCCCCCTGCTGGGATGGGGGATGCAGCGAGGAGCTCAGTGCTGTTTTCTGTGGGCACAGTGGGACAGGGAGAACAAAATCCAGCATGGATGGGTGGGGGAGCCACTGGTGGGTGCTCCTGGGGGTGGGGGTCCTATATGGGAGCAGAAAGTGGGGTGTTAATGGGGCTCCTGCTCTTGCTGAGCACAGGTGGGGGGCATGGGAGGTACAGAGGGGAGCAAAATGGGGTCAAACAGACCCAAATGGGGAAGGGAGATTTTTCTTGCACAAAAGCAGGGAGGAACCTGCTTTCTGGAGAGGAAATGGGGCCGGGGCAGCACCCCCATGGCTCACCTCCACTCTGGGCATCCTGGGGCCTCATTGTCCTTCCCAGGAGTGGGGCAGCCGGGTGTCCGGGTCAGGCTTCCAGACGGGAGGTGACACCAGAGATCCTGCAGGGTTTCTGGGGGGGAAAGGACGATGCAGAGAATCCCCCGTGCTGAAATCACCCCCCAGAGTGCTGCAGTGCCCTGGCACGTCCATGCACAGCCCCAAACGGTGCCTGTGCCGGGGGGTGGCACGGAGCTGCTCCCCGGGGACCTTCCCAGGGGTGACGTCACAGCGGCTGCCTCTGACGTCACCGGGTTCTCCAGGTGTCCCGGGGCTGGGGTCTCACTGACCACCCCCCCCCCGGCACCTCTCTGATCTCCTCCCTGCCCCGGGCTCTTCCTTTTCCCCCTCCATGGAATTAAAAAAAAAATAAAAATCTCCCCCTCCGTGGAATAATAATTAAAAAAAAGACCAATTTCTGCTCACTGTGGCTCCAAACTACCCCACGTGTGGTTGAGTGGTCAGGGGTTAGTGCTGGGCTTGGCAGCGCTGAGCTGAGGGTTGGATGTGAGAGTCTTAAAGGTTTCCTGATTCTATGGGGAACCAGAGCTCCCCCCACCCCATGTGAACACCGAACCCTTGGGTGGTTTTCCTCGTTGAAATAATCAAGAATCGGTGCGAGAGAAGCAACCCCCCGGCACCTGGATGTGCAGCTCCACTCTCCCGGTTAGGATTTATCAGAGATTTTATTTCTCTTCCTTTACAAATCCTCCAGAAAGCGAAACTCGGTTCCCACGCAGATACCTGCCGACAGCCTTCGAGGGCGTTTTCATTAAACACCTCAGTACCGGAGAGGGGCACCGGGAGGGGGAAGTACCGGGACAGGGGCTACCGCAGGCAGGTACCGGGGGGAAGGTACTGGGAGGTGGAGGTAGCGGGAACTGGGTACCGGGAGGGGTACTGGAGGGGGTACCGGGAGGTGGAGGTACCGGGAGGGGGTACCGGGAGGGGGTACCGGTGGGAGGTACCGTGCGGTCCCTTTAAGCGCAGCCCCCGCCCCCCCCAGTCTCCGCGCCACAAAGCTTCCCGCGAACGTGACGTCACGGCGCGCGCCTCCCTCTCCCGCTCACCATCCCGCGCCCGCGCGCGCCTTCCCGCCCCCTCCCCCCTCCCCCCCCCCTCTCCCCTCCTCCTCCGGCCCCGCCTTCCTCGCGTGACCCCGCACCTCGCCGCCCTCCCATTGGACGACCCGGCGGCGCAACCGGGGGTGACGCGATGGCGCCGCGTCCCCCCATTGGCCGAGCGGCGGCGGAGGGGGCGGGTGTGGCCGCGCGGTGCCCCGCCCCCCTTCCTCTCCTCCTCCCCTCCCCGGGTGTGCGCGAGGCGGCGGCGCGTGGCAGCCGCGGTCCCGCCGGCGGGCTCGGTGCGGGAGGGAGCGCGCGCGGGGGCGGCGGCCCCGGCCCCGCCATGACCGACTTCAAACTGGGGATCGTGCGGCTCGGCCGGGTGGCCGGCAAGGTGAGAGCCCCGCGGCCTGAGGGGGCGGCTGGCTCTGAGACGGGAGGGTGGGGGTGGGGGGGCGCGGCCGGGAGCTACCGGGGCCCGGTTCGGGTTGGGTTCGGGCTCCGGCTCGGCCGCAGCGGGGGGAAGGGGTCGCGAGTTCCCCGAGCGGCCCCGGTGACAGCGCGGTGTGTTCCAGACCAAGTACACGCTGATCGACGAGCAGGACATCCCGCTGGTGGAGAGCTACTCCTTCGAGGTGAGGGGCTGCGGGCGGTCACCCCCTCACCCCCCCGACCGACCCCTCCGTACCCCCCCCCGATCGCCTTTTACCGCCGGTAACATCCCCCTGCCCCGCCTCCCCTCACCCCCGGTGGGTCCCCCCACCCCCTTGTCCCGCTTCTCCCCGCCCCGGGGCCGGCCCGGTCCCGCCCGCGCTGCGCGGTACCGGCTGCTCCTGCCGCTCCCCTGACACGCGGTACCGAACCCCCCCACGGGATCCCCCGGCTCGGCACCACGGGATCCCCCTCTGCCCCTGGGTCCGGCGGTGCCCGGGGGCCGGGCTGGGTTTGGGGGGTGGGCAGGGGGCGGTTGTCGCCCGTGGCTGTGGGGCCTGGGGGGTTTCTCCCGTGGGATTTGCTGGGATGGAGCCGGGGGGCAGCGCTCTGCCCGCAGCTTTCCCGCTGGGGGAGGGGGGGAGAAGAAAAAGTTTAAAATTCTCGCCATGCAAATGTGAGGGATTTCCACCAGGGAAAGTGCTGGGGTTTTTTTCTTCGTTTTAAGCGAGTGTTAGCTTTAGACAAATCGTTCCATAATGTAGGGGTTTTTGGGGTTTTTTTTGAGCATTCTGTCTGTCTGTACCTTCTGAGAGCAGATAATTTGCCTCCCCTTATTTAGTTTGGGGAACTAAAAATTTCCACCTACACATATTTAGTCCTGGATGAGGAAAACTTCTTTTATTGTCATTTATTCTGGAAGAGAAATAATATTTTCTCTTAATGTCCACTGAGAGAGGGTAAGGGGGTTCTGGCAAGGCTCTGACAGGGGGAAATTCTTGATAATTAAACCCGAGGGGTTTTTGGAGGAGGAGCCACCTCTTGCTCAGTGCCTGCAGCACAGGGGGTGCTGTGGAGCTGCCGGGAGAGGTTCGGGTGCTGGGACAGAAAATCACCCTGGGAGGTCCCCAGGAGTGAAATGACCCAACCAACCCCGGGCTCATCCAACCTTTAGTCGGATTTATCAGGAGTTGTGGGATGGAGGAAGGGGGGCAGGACCCCCTCGAGCCTGGTGTCAGGCTGCAGGGCTGCAGACAAACCCTGGGGCTGCCTGGTGGCTGCACAGAAAATCTGCTCAGAAAGCAGAGAAATGGCTCCCAGCCCCCCACAAGTGGCTTGGGGCTGCTCTTTGTCTGAGGGGGCTCCTGCCTTGCTCAGCCTCCCCCTGCCCTTCCCCACCTTCCATCAACCAGAGCAGCCCAGCTGGTTGGTTCCCCTCCGAGGTTTGGGACAACTCTGATTCCATTAGGGTCAAGTAACCCCCAGCAGGGAAGTGTTGGGTGTTGGGTCCCTCCTGTGTCCCCGTGGAGCCTCTGCTCTGCTGCTCTGGTGCTGGATGTTCCTCACAGCCCTCCCTTTCTCCCCAGGCTCGGATGGAGGTGGATGCTGATGGAAATGGTGCTAAAATCTTTGCTTATGCATTCGACAAAAACCGTGGCAGGGGATCGGGGCGTCTCCTGCACGAGCTGCTCTGGTAGGTGCTGTAAGGAGAGATGAAGCTTTGAAGGGCTCACCAAGGTGGAGCCTGCTGCCACCAGCTTTCACATGGTTTAGTTCTCTGCCTGTAGGATTTTAAGTCTTCTCAGGAGGCCTGTGGCTGCACTCACTGGGAACCCAGCACGGGTCTGCCCATGGATTTTGTTGGGGTTTGGTTTGGCACTGAACCTTCAAAGAGCTGAGTCTCTGAAAACATAATTCCCAGGCAGGGGTAGGTGAGCATCATCCCAGTTGAGACTGTTTAAATCTGAGAAATGCTCCTAAAACTTCTGTTCAGGGCCGTGGGAGCTGGGAACTGGCTCCATTTAGTAGGTGAAGATGAACTTTGTGAGGCTTTTTCTTCTTTTCCTGTCCCATGATAATCAGTTATGTCTTCTTGGCACCAGGGAGAGCTGGCAGAGCACTGGAGAGAAATGAAACCTCTGATAACCTAAAGTTTGAGGGTTTTTTGTTTGGCTTCTGGAAGGCTGCCTCAAGTGCTGATGGTGCTTGGTATCAGCTGCTATGTCCAGCACAACCAGACATACACTGAATATACATATAGTGAGTATTCCATATGCCAAGAGTCATTCCTTGAAACCCTCTGTAGCTGCCAGTTTATATTCAGAAGCCAACTTGATTGTGAGAGATCAGCTCATCCTGAGAGGCAGGGAATACTGAGGAGAACTCTCACCTCTTTTAAAAGCCTTTTTTTTTTTTTTTTTTTTTTTAAGCCATTAAGCATGTTTTTTATTCAGTTCCATAAATTGGGCTCAGTTGTCCCAGTGCCCAGGATACAGGTGTGCTTTCCTTACTCTTCCAGGTTCCTTTCTCTTCCCCAATCTAATCCCTGTGCAGCAGGAGGGAGACAGGAAACCTATCCAAGTCTAGTATTATTTACAATCTGCTCACAAAATATGGATTTTAACCTGCATCTGTTAATGTTTAATCTTGTTGCACATATAACTGATGAAAATTATCACAAAGTTGGGGTAGATCACTCAGCTATTGCTAACTGTGAATGTCATACAGTAATAATTAGCTGTAAGTAGCACTAAACAGCACCTTAAAATTACTCCAGCCAACTGTAGATGGTGACAGTACAGCCATTTGCTTATTACACAGCCCAGGCATTGCTGCTTCTGGCTTCTTTGACTTAAATTAGGAAATAATTTTAATGTGTTCAGTGTAATTTGAGTTGTGTCACTCTTCCATGCAGTGCTGTTAGAACTCTGAGATTCTGTGTGTTACAGGGGTTTTTGGAAGCCACAGGGGTGAGGCAAGCAGAGCTGCAGGTCTGGAGGTGCAAAGTCAAATTCTTAGACTAGAAAACACAAAGTATTTAATCTGTTTCTGTAAATTTAATCTGTTTCTGTAAATTCAGTTTGATCCTTTGAGAGTGTACATTCTGCTGTGATCTTTACTTACAAATGGACACAGTGTGGGTTGTTACACCTTCCTTACTCAGTCTCCTGATTTTCCAGAGAGCCTTTTGGCTACAGATGCTGAGTAGCTCCTGCCTCTGGAAGCCCTTGAAAGACAGGAGAGCTGGGCAGTCACACTCATCACTCCTTCTGGTGCCATCCTTGGTGCTTGGCTAGATGAAAAGCAAAGAACTTGAATTACTGCAGCTGTAGGAGTGTAATTTAACTGTTCCCTCCCAAAAAAATCCCCCAAAATTCAGCTCACTCTGAAAAAACTTGTTTCTGATTTAAGATGAAGTCAGTGGGCATGTGTTAGAGGCTACTGTAAGGAAAGCAGATTTTAATTAATTTTTTTTTTTTTTTTAAATTTAGCTAAGCAGGCATCTTTGTTCTCATAGAATGGCCCCTGGAATAGGAAGGTGGTGGCTTCATAGCTGCAGCCATGCAGGGACCTTCCTGCTGGCTTCCCAGAATGGGCACCTTGAGCTGGAAAATACCCACATTTGCTGGAAATACTCTTTCAGGGAGAACTTCCTGCAGCCTCTTTCTGTGTTTCCAGCCTGGGCTGGCAGCAGGACTGAAAAGCCCATGGCTGGGGAGCTGCAGGAGGAGTCTCTCATCTTATCTCCCTATTCCCTGGATAGATCCCAGCTTGCTGTGTTTTTTCTGGATGCAGTGATGTTCCCTGGGGAATAGCAGCATTAGTCATAGGTATCACTTACTCTGTGTTCAAAAAGAATCTAAGACCTGATTTCTTTCTTTATTGTTTTTTTTTTTTTTAATCCTGCCTGTGGCCTGCTCAGTTTGCTCCTGGTGACAGGAGCTGCTCTTGGCTGTAGTTGGCACTTTTACTGCAGACCTCACTTCTCAAGTTAGCTTTTGAAATCCAAACAGCATCCTCTGAACTCTGGTAGGCATCTGCCACTCTGCTGGGGCTTCCTGGTGGGGTTCTCAACTCCAACCTTTTTTAAACCCATCATCTACCCATTCAGACTTTGTCTTTAGTGTCCCCTCCTCCCTTTCCCCCCTTGCACAGTTTGCTCTGAACTTCTGTCTCCTCCTCCCAGATTTCTCCTCCATTTCAATCCCAACCCCAGTCTCTCTTTGTCCTGGTTTCAGTCCAAGAACCTTCACTGCTCCCCTGTTTCTGTTTCTGACCAATCCTCCCCTTCCTCCAGTTGGGTCCCTGCTCCTCCTGGGTTCCCACTTGTAGCTCTTGGGGTTCTTCTTTGCCATTTTCTTTGCCAGTAGCCTTCAACGATGCAAAAGCAGCTTTTCCTCCTTTAGGACATTTCATTAGATTACATCCCATAGTTTGCTTTTGTCTGGTTTTATTATGGTTTTCTGTTTTTTTTTCCAAAAAGAAGAATTTTTATTCCTCTTACCTTTAAAGGGGAGAGCTTCTCCCTCTTGTGTGGAGACCCAAAAGGCTCCCTGGCAGGAGGCTCCATGCCCTGTCCTTGTGCAGACTTGCCTTATGTTTTCTTTGTCAAAATCTCTCCAGATATGGTTAATTCACATAGCTTTGGGGAAAGAAAAGCACTTACGAGTCATCCCTGCCCCAAAACTTCCTGAAATTTTAGGGGTCAAATTCCCTCAGAGAGGCCCCACACAGCACCTGTAAGGACAATTAAAATATACCAGGACTGTCTTTTGAGTCAACTCATTTATTCTGGAAATAACCTCCTGTTAGAAGTCTGTTCTGGGATCTGATGTCTCTGAAGTATCCTCTGTGGGCAGCTGGCAGCCCAGGTTTTGCTGCAACTGCTCCAGTGACAGCAAGCTGGAATTCAGCCTGTCTGCTGGAATTAGTGGGGTTCTTCTCACTTTAGCTACAGAGTCTTGTTCATCACTGACTTTCAGGTTGGTTTTTTTTTTGTCTCCTCCAGGGAAAGGCACCGGGGAGGGATTGCTCCTGGGTTTCAGGTGGTGCATCTGAACTCGGTGACCGTGGACAACCGCCTGGACAACCTGCGCCTGGTGCCCTGGGGCTGGAAACCCAAAGTTGAAGAAGTCTCTAGCAAACAAAGGTGTGTCTGTGTTTGGCAGGGGGTTGCCATCCAAAAAACCTGAAAATCACTTCAATTGTTGTCTCCTCCCTCTAGAGATTTTCTTACTGGCAGAGTCTTTTTTTATTGGCTCTTGTGGTGCTTGTGCAGCAGTGTGCAGCTGAGCTTCCTCACTGCTCCTGCCAGCTGGGGAGGGACCTCTTAACCCCAGGGTGTTATGCAGAGGTCCTGCTGTGCCAGGTGTTGTCACCACAGTGAGACAGGACACGTGTGTTCCCTTCCACCTGGGTGCTGGCAGGTGGGCACACTGAATTCAGTCTTGCAGATTTTACTGGCTTGTGGCTCTGGTCCTTGGGCACCAAAATTCTAACACCAGCTGTAGAAGCAGCAGAAAAAATGCTGACACTTGAAACACTGCACTTGGGTTGAAAGCAGAATGAGTTCCTTGGGCTCAGCTTCCATCACCTTTCACCAGGAGGTGTGGGGAACCTTCAGTGAGCTGTGTTGCACTAATTGAACCAAGAGTTCAAAGCACATCCAGCTCCTCCTGGTTAACCTGTGAGGTAACACGGGCATGTTCGTTCTTGGTGAGAGACCCAGTGACTTAACTTCACACCAGACACTTCTCTTGAAACACTTGCAGTGCCCAGAAGATGGCTCAGAGCTCATTAACCTGATTGGGAGGCAGGGTAATGAGTGGCAGGGATGCTGCCAGCGAGCCTGGAGTTGAAGAGCAAGAAACAGATGTCAGATCATTTACACAGAAATAATTTTGCTTGATGTAATTCTTTCTTGATAGATACTTCTAGACCTTTTTTTTTTTTTTTTTTTTTCATTTAGGCTAAAATAGGCCTAAAAAGATCCAAAAAATGAGGAGTATGTGTAGCCTGGGGCTTACCAGGCTAGATACAGTGTTAACCCTACTGACTTTATTAATGAATTTTGAATCAGTCTCCCTGTGTCAGGGTTTAACACTGGCCTGGCAATTAAACCAAATAACAGATTCTCTCTATGAATCCCCCCTCTTCTCCCTGATAAAGAAAGGAGAGAGAATAAGGGAGAGAGACTGATGGGTTGGAAACTAAACTGCACAACTTTAATGAAACAGTAATGATAAATAGGAAAAATTACTAAATATATACAAATATACAGGAAATTTGGTACCATGTTCCTCCCCTTTTCCCCCCAATAACTCTCACATCACCACTGAGGCTTCAGGGCAGCCCTGGGAAAGTCCAGGCTGGAATCCTGGGGTCAGCAGCAGTTGGGAGCTGGAGGCAGGAACACAGAGATTGAGGCTGGGATGGATCAGGAGCACAGGCAGAGGAAGGGATGGAATCCTCCCAGGATGCTGAAGCAAACAGGGAGAGGGGAAGAAGAGGAAGAAGGAAGGGGTTTGACCCTTGTGATCCCTCAAATTGATACTGAGTATGAGGTGTATGGGATGGAATCCTCTGGTGAATTTTGGCATCTCTCTTGTCCATTCCTCTCCAAAGGAGGCTGCAGGTGGGATGTTTTTACTCCTCCTGGAGGGTAAAATGTTCCTCAGGGCAGAGCAGTGTCCTTGGCTCTGCACACCAGTCTCTAGCAGTAATTATAACCATGGAGTGGGATCAGTCCTAGGAGCAGACACTGACTGAGAACCTTGCTGTTCATTTCAGCAAGTGCAGCCGAAAGCAAAAGCAAGAAAATCACCTTTATCCTGGCCCAAACCAGGACACCCTGCATGCTTATTATGAATTGATGGATCAAAATTGTCCTTGTTTTTTACAGGGAACAAAGTCTGTACTGGCTGGCCATCCAGCAGCTTCCTACAGACCCCATAGAAGAGCAGTTTCCTGTCCTCAATGTCACACGGTATTACAACGCCAACGGGGACGTGGTGGAGGAGGAGGAGAACTCCTGCACATACTATGAGTGTCACTACCCCCCCTGCACAATGATTGAAAAACAGGTGTGTCCAACAGAGCTGAGAGTCTGGAGTGACCTGGGTGTGAAGCACCTGTGTGTATCTGGGGATTTGTTCCTTAAAATGTAAAGCTTCACCCCTGCCAATCAATTGCTAAAAGTGATGGCTGTTTTTAACTTGGGTTTTCTTTGGCCAGAACCCTCAGACCCCACTAGAATGTAATTCTCAGTCTGGGAGAATGCATTTTTGAAATGGAACAGGGATGACCTGGTGGGTTATGAGGAGGAGTGTGGTTTCTGCAGATGTACAAGAAGCCAGGTGGATGTGTTCCTCTAGGGACCCTGAGCTGGCATGATCAGGCAGCTGAGTAAGAGGGGAAAGTGTTGTAACTGGTTTTGGGCAGTGGTGGAATCAAAAAGGTAACATGCTTGAAAAGGGAGATTTAGAGTGGCCTTTGTTTGGGGGAGAACTGGGAGGAAAACTTTTTCTAGTTCTTTGCTGGATATTGTCAGAGAATGAGCTGTGTGTCCTTCTCTAGGAGTCAAGAAGGGCTTTTCTTGTCATAACAAATATTGAGTAGGCTGCAATGTTTGTGTTCCATTTGATTCTTTGGAAAGGAAACATTTGCAAAAATGGTCATAAATGCCCCCTTACTTGAAAAAGAGTGAGCTTTATTTTTTTTGGGGGGTCTGCATATGAAAGCTTCGTGGATAACTGTAAGTTTGTCACTGTCAGAGCTCCAAGTCACTTCTGAGTTGAAGGTGTTTGTAGCTGAAAACACAACTTCAGTAGGCAAAGAGCAGCTGTAAAATGACATGAATGAATGCAGTCCTTTCAAAACCTGTTGCTCCTCTGCCCTTCCTGCTGGGAAGTTCGTGTCTGTGAGAGACGGAAAATAAAAATAAAGATGCCCACCAACCTTCTTGGGAAACGGAGCTCCTGGGCCCTGAGCAGCCTCACTAACACCTCTCTTGTCTTCTTCCCAGTTACGTGAATTCAACATCTGTGGGAGGTGCCAGGTGGCAAGGTACTGTGGGTCCCACTGCCAGCAGAAGGACTGGCCTGCTCACAAGAAGCACTGTCGGGAGAAGAAACGCATCTTCCAGCAAGAGCTTGGACCAGAGCGGTGACGGGGTGGTGGTGGTGGTGGTGGTGGTGGCACCTCAGCAGGATTCCTTCTCAAAGGCATTGGACTCTTGCTTTTGCACAGTAATGACAGACTGCTTAGTGAAGCCCGAGGCACTGAAGAAGAAAAAAAAAAAAAGACAAAAACACAAAAAAACAAAACCCTGTGATGCTTGAGCAGAACGGCTGACTGGACTGAGCCAGCTCTGACTGGTGCTGTGGAAAGGGATCGGGTTTACCCTTCCAGTATTATATCCTCAAGCAAAAAGACTACTGTGGAGGCTCCAGGCAGGAAGCTTCTCATTATTTATATGTTAATACATTTGTAAACTCATGTACAGTTTTTGTTAGGAATTCTTGATAGGACTCATTATCTGTAATGTTCAGATGAGGACACGTTGTTGGCCTAAAAGTTGAAAAAAAAAAAAAAAAAGGAAAAAAAAAAGTAGCAAAAGCTTTTTCCTCCCGTGTGGCTAAAAGTGTCTGTGGCAGTGCCGAGGCCAGAAGGCAGCTCCGACGTCAGCAGAACTCTGCATGGAAGTTATACTGAAAAAAAAAAAACAACAAAACCCCAAAAAAAGTGCAAAGTAAAGATCAGAATGAATCGGTGTCTGCTCTCTGCCTTTCTCCTGTCCCCTTCCCACTGCGTGCAGAGCACACTTGGACCTTGGCAATCCCTGGGAACCAGTGTGGCAGGAACTGGAGAGGAGGGTAAGGACCCAGCTGGGACCTGTGCAGACAGGCAGAGGGTGTCCCTGCCTCCCAGGAGGGCTGCTGGGGAGCCTGCTCCAAGCAACCTGTGTTTTCAGGAAGCTGGATTGGTTTTCTGGTTGTGAAATTACCTCTGTGTGTTAAGTAGTGGCAGGGAAGCCCAGGTAGTCAGCTGTGTGGATGTGGTTGTCCTTGTGGCTTCCTCATATGCGTAGCAAATGCTATTGTGATGTGCAGGTATCTTTAAATCACCTAATATTTGGTAGTTTGGGTTATTAATTATTTTTCTAAGAGATGCCATCCACCCAAGAAACACTTTGTTGGGGTTTTTTTTAATGTAATCACAAGTGAAAATAATAAGGGAGGAGGATTTGACTTGCAGAGAACAGGCCTGTTGCCTGGTTTTCTTTCAGACATTTTGTCATGTGTCATCTGAAAGTTTTTTCTTTTTCATTTTTGCCTTAGAAATATAAGAACTATCAGCTGAGTTTCCTGCAGAGCTAAATGGATGATTTAGTGCCAGGCAATAGTCTTACTTCTCAGTAGAAGAATGTGAGCTGCTGAATGCTTAATCCAGAGCCTTTCTGAGAGTGCTTAGTGAAACAGGTATTTAAATTTTTTTTTTTTTTTTGTAAAAGCCACTGAGAACTTCATTTACAATCAGGACTCACTTTGCTACTTCATGTTGCAATGTTGGTCTTGCTTGTGTTCAGTTTGTCAGAAAAATCAAACTGCTGTGGACTTCCAATATTATGTTTCTGATACCTGCACAGGAAGTTTTTAATTATTAGTATTTGGGGTGGGTTTTTATACTTTGGTTTTAAGCTTCTTGGGAAGTAGGATTGGAGTACATTGATCATTATCCTGGAGCAGGCCTGTGCAGTACAGGTAAGTGCTGTTTTTTCAAGGATTTATCCTGATGGACTCTCCATCTAAGATGTTTCCTGCAGGAAAAAAACCAAACCAAACCAAAACCATACCTGCATTTCTTGGCTCTCTGAAGCATGGAATAATCTTTGTGCACACCCCTGGTTCTGTGGACCAAACCAAGGCTTAATGAGGAAGGTTTCTTAGATGGGAACATCTCGTTTGGGAGAAGAGCTTCAGAGGACTTCTGGAGAGAAACATGGTTACACTCCCTGTGCTATGAGGAAAGTGGAGAGAGAATGAGAGCAATGGGCTAGGATCAGGTTATTCTGCACAAACAGCTTGGCTTGGGACTTATTTGTCTGCTTTGGGGAGACAGAACTCAGAGTTTGGCTGTTCAGGTCCTGCTGGTTTGGGTTTGCCACCAGCTGTGTCCTTAGGAACACTCGTGGCAGCTTCTGCAGCTGCTGGGGGTCACACTGCTTGGTCCTGGGTCACGGGGACAGTGAACATCCCTGGTGAGAGCCATTTCCAGGAGGACTTCCAGGCCCTTTGGGACAGGCTGGAGAAAGACAGACAGGTGTGCACCCCAGGTGAACCATGAGGGGGTGATGCTTCCCCCCAAGTATTTGCCTTCATATCAAAGTAGGGTGGTATCAGCAATCCCAAATGTTCAAAAGTCACAACTTGATAAAAATCATGGCTGGCTGAAGGAAGACAATCTGAAATACAATGTATTCAGTGTTTACCTTTTGCTGTTTGAGCCTTTGATACCCACAGACTTGTATTTTCAAGGCTTTTTTTTTTCCTGGTGGTGAATTAATTTTAAATGAAACTGGGTAAGGTAAAAGAGGCAGCTGCAAGACTTAAATGCTTTGCAGGTGGCATGGGGACAGTGTGAGGCACTGGGGCCAGGAGCAAACGTGTGCCACCCAGTGAAACAGAACTCAGAGAGGTCAGAAGGAGGTTGGTGTGATGCACCAGCAGTGTGGGGGATGCTTGCAGAGTAAGAAGAAATCCTTTGTAAACTGGACATGTGTCTAAATGTAGATGATGGAAAGAATAAGATTCGGGAGGTGAAATGTGAAAAAAAGCAAACAAATCCCTCCCTAAACCCCAAAATAATGCAAAGGAAAATGGAATAGGAAGAATATTCAAGTCTTAAAACTTGCAAATTTTTGAAAAAAAGCAGGAAACTGCCAGAATCAGTAGACATTATGCACAGTAAAGGGAGAACTTGGAGACCTGGACCTTCTGTCCCAGCTGAAAAAAAAAAAAACCCAAGTGAATTGTTTGCATATGTGTTTGCTGTGAAAGAGCTGGGGGAGTTCACACAGGAACACTTCCATATGGAGAGCTCAACAGACAATCTGTTTAAAACTGAAGTGCTTTTAGGAGAGATTAAAGTTCAGATGAGATGAGCACTAACAAGTTGCCAGGACCAGACGGTGCTGCCTGCAGGCTCCAAGGAGGAGCTCCAGGATAAATCAGCTGATGGAAACCTCTCCCTCACCACCCGTGGCAGATGTGGCAGCAGCTTCTGAAATGAATTTCAGGGCAGATGAGGCAAACCACAGCCTGGCAAACTCATAGGTGCTCTGATAGAGCATCAATGGCTAAATACTGGGGAGGAGTCCAGGCAGTTTTTGTAGATGGATTCAGGCTTCAAAACTCTACTGGAGGCTTTTTTTAATAGCTGTTTCTTTAAACAAGCAGGGCCTAAGGGAGATTTGGTTGGTACAGTCTGCTTGAACTTCCAAAGTGCACTTGAGCGTGACTTTGCTCAAGGCATTTGAAGAAAAAAAGCTGCTCGGGCACATGTGGACAAACAACTGTTTTTAAAAAAGAAAGAGTTAAAGGGAGGTGGGTTTTTTTGGTGGAGGGAAGGTAACCATTTGATGCTCAATATATTAAAAAATAATTGGGGAAAAATCAAGGATCAGGGAGGTGACAGCATCCACTGATGAGGTTATTCAGTGCAATAATATAATAAAGGTTGAGTGAAGAATTGCAGAAGGATCTTCTGAGACAGAGCAATAGATGAGATGCAGGTTCAATAAATGAAGTGTTGCTGCAGTGTAGGGAAACAACAGACAGCAGAGGCTGTAGCTGTCAATTGTCACTCAGCAATGAGACTTTTGGGTTGTGAAACACGGGGAAGGCTGAGGGCAGGGAACAGGGAACAGGATCCCACCGTGTCCGGAACAGCTCCTGCCAAGGCAGAACCACATCAACCACATCTTTACTCTGGTCTGGGGATGAGTGACAGCGATGTGAGGAGGTTCCTCCAGAGTGGCAGAGCCCCGGTGCCGAGAGGACGCTGATTTTTCTCTCTCGTGGGTCCAGGCTGAGCAGCAGCGCTTCCCCTGACAGGAGCTGGAGCTGCGGACCCCTTCCCGCAGGACGCGGAAAGCTTCGGGAAGGGCTTGGGTGGAAAATCCTCATCCGAGGCCGAAGCTCAGCACCTGCCCGAGCTGCTTGTGCCCCGATAAGCCCGGCTTGAGCCCCGGGGCTCCGCTTCCCGGTGGGGCCGGCATGGGCGGGAGCTGCAGCGTTCGCAGAGCCCCGGGCGAGCCGAGCCGAGCCCGCCCCGTCCCGCCCCTGACCGGGAAGCAGACAGACGGCGGTTCCGCTGCGCGGTCACTCGGCCTCCCCGCAGCCGCCCCGCAGCATGAGCCCGCCCTGAGATGGCGGCATCGTGCCGGACCCGCACGCTGCAGGTGGTGGACACGGAGTTCAGCGCCGACGCCGTGGAGTGGTGCCCGGTGGAGGGCTGGCACAGCATCCTGGCCTGCGGCACCTACCACCTCCGCCCTCCCGCCGCGGTGAGCCCGCCCGGCACCGCTCCGGGGCTCGCTGCATCCCCGCCCGCCTCAGGCACCTCGGGCACCGCGGCCGCTCCCGGGCGGGCGATTCCCGCCCTTCGCCGGACACCGCAGCCGAGCCCGGGGTCGCCGCCGGCCGCCTCCGCTAGCTCAGCGGGGCCCGGGGGCTGTTCCTGCCCTTCACGGCCACCTCAGCCGCCACCCGTGGCCTCAGCCGCTCCTCGGCTCCTCGGGGCCGCCTCAGCCCCGCTCCCGGCGCTGTCCCGGTCCCTGCCGGGCTGGCTGGAAGCGGTGCGGGGCCGAGCGGGAGCTGGCGGTGAGCGTGGCCGTCCCGGAGGTGTGGTGGCTGAGGTGGGAGCCCTGTGCCCTGCTCCTGGCAAAACCTCGGGTGGGGAGAGGTCTGGGGGAGGTAGAGACGCTGCAGAGCTCACTCTTTTCTTCCCGATTTTTGCTGCAGACCGAGTCCCGAGGAAGCAACGGGGCCTGTGACCGCACCGGGCGCCTCTACCTCTATCACTACAACGAGGAGCAGCCTTGCATCCCCCTGACAGAAATCCAAAGGATTGACACCGCTGCCATTCTAGACATCAAATGGTAACGCTGCCCTGGGGAGCTGGTGCTCACAGCATGCTCTGCCCCGATGGGGTCTTTTTTTTCTGCCCCTCTGGGGTAGTTTTTAAATGTTATGGCAGCAATAGTAATGCTCACTGTCCCTGGCGCTTTTTGGGGAATTATTCTCTGGTTTGTTCCAGTGAGTAGAGGCTGTGCTCATTTCTGTTGTGCTCTTCTGAGCAGTAGGTCAGTGCCCATGGATCTCTTTTGTTTTTATAGTATAATGTTTTTATAACACCCAGGAGATTTGCCTGGTACATAAATCCCCACCAGGCAGGTTTGTGGGAACTTTGATTTTCCTCAGGAGATTTCTTTTGTACTTCCGCGTGTGCCCTGGAATAAACATTACAACTTTGCTTTTCCTCCTTAAATGTAAGAAAGGAGAAGATTCAGGGCTTGTTTAACTTCATCTTTTAGGTGCCACATTCCTGTTGCAGAACACCCCATGGCTGGCATTGCAAACTCAACAGGCGCCGTGGAGTTTTTCCACCTGACTGGGAGCGAGGTAGGTGGCTGTAACCCCTGCTGCAGCTGGGTTTTACACAGATTTAATGCATCTTTGGATTACTTATCAGTGTTCAGAGACTTGCAGGAGAGCTGTATGGTTTCCATGGCTTCCTCAGTGTGCTTAGCTTTCTAAGAACTTCTTCTTAAACACCTTGGGGTCTAGAGAACAAGTCCTGTGAGGAGAGGGTGAGGGAACTGGGAATGTTTAGTGTGGAGAAGAGGAGGCTGAGGGGAGACCATATCATTCTACAACTCCCTGAAAGGAGGCTGTAGGGAGGTGGGTGCTGGCCTCTTCTCTCAAGTAAATAATGGTAAGACCGGAGGAAATGGCCTGAAGTTTCCCCGGGGGAGGTTTAGACTGGATATTAGGAAGAATATCCTTACTGAAGGAGTAGTCAGGTGCTGGAATGGGCTGCCCTTCAGCTGATGGAGTCACTATCCCTGGAGGTCTTCAAAAAACAGGTAGATGTGGCACTCCAGGACATTCTCCACTGGGCATGGTGGATTTTTGCCTGGGAACTATGACTTGAGGATGTAGAGTAACTGATAAACACAGAAGAAGATGCCAAGTTGTTAAAAATGGGGAAGAATTTTGGAAGGGGTTGGTGAGAGGATGGAATAAGCAAGAGCACCAGTCCCACAGGGCAAGGAAAGTGGAAGTGTCTGGAAGGGACTTCAGTCAGACAATCACTTCTGCACTTTGTCATGCACTGGGAGGAAGCAAAGTTTAAGGGGGATTTGGTGGGAGCAGAAAAAGGGGATCCTGTGGGTGTTTTCCCTTCAGTTAGTGCTAAGCAATTGTACTCTGCTATGGGAATTTTCATCTCTGTTGTACTATGGGACCTGATGTGCTCCTCAGTGTCTGTAAAATACCTGCTGTGGCAGTGAGCAGTCCCAGTGCTGTTACACACCTCCTGGCTTCCTGGTTTTAACCCATTCCTTTTCTTTCCAGTAGAAGAACAGCTGCATGTTGGAGCCATGCTTCAGGGTGGATCTGGGTGCCCAGCAGCTGGCCTTGTCTTTGGACTGGTCCACAGGACGTGAGCAGTGGTGAGGCTGGGAGATAAAGGTTGGAAGTGCAGGTGGTTGTGGGTGGGGGGAACAGTTTCAGACAAGTCGAGGACTTGAATCAAGCTTTAGTGGGTTTTTGTGAAGTGGTTTAAGACCTTCTTGGTCCCACTTGTGTCCCTGCACCTTCTCTAGAAGTTCCTATTTCCAGAGCAAGGGTAACAAAGAGACAACAACACGTACCATGGCCACTTTAACCAACAAGAAAGGTGAGGTTCTGCCATGGGGAATGGCAGCAGCTGAGCCAGGGACATGACATCTGTTGCCTTTGCTAAACCAGGGTGGATGCAGATGGGTCCACTGGTTCCAACTCTGCTCTTAGAACAGCTGCTGTTTCAGTGTGGAGTTCTGCTGAAGTGCTGCTAAAATAGCACATGTGGGAAGTTTAAATGGGGGTTTGTGAGAAACAGGAGAGAATTGGGTTGGAAGTGATGACATTTGCTGAGAGGAGTGGCTGACACTCCAGGAGGCTGTGCTGCCATCCAGAGGGACCTGGGCAGGCTGGGGAGTTGGGCAGGGAACAACTTCATGAATTACACCAAGGGGAAGTGTTGAGTCTTACATCTGGGTGGGAACAACCAGTCCAGGTTGGGGACTGAGCTGTTGGAGAGCTGGGAAGGGGAGGGGGCCCTGGGGCTGCTGGTGGATGGAAGGGTGACCATGAGCCAACAGTGTGTCCTGGTGGCCAAGAAGCCCAATGGCACCTGGGGGGCATAAGGAGGGGGTTGTCAGGAGGGGTTCTGCTCCCCCTCTGCTCTGCCTGGTGAGGCCACATCTGGAATATTGTGTCCAGTTCTGGGCTCCTCAGTTCCAGAAGGACAGGGAATTGCTGGAGAGAGCCAGGAGGATGGTGCCAGGCTCTTCTCAGTCATGCCAAATGACAGGACAAGGGGAAAAAAATCCCTTTTCACAGGGAATTTATTTACTGATGTAATATGTGTGAAATTAAATTATGCATCCAAGAGAAAGGAAGACCCTGCACCCTCTGTGAGATCAGGGAATGGGGAGCATTGATGCTGATGATGTTAAGATGGGATGGGCTGAAGCTAAAAAGAGCTGTGTAAAGGGGTGCATTCCTTCCACTGCTCTGCCAGGTTCATTGTTGAGTTGAATCAAACCTATTAAGTTGAATCAAACATATTAAGCTATCTGTCTATATTTTAGTTGCTATTTTTCACACTTAGAGCTTCTTAGGACACAGGTTTCAGTAATTCCTGGTGTTTTCCCTCTCTTCATCTGCAGTGGATGTCCTTTGAAGGTGATCAGCAGTGATTCAGAGGGGAAGCTGAATCTTTTCTCCATAGATGAATCTGCTCCTTCTGTGCATGTCCTGAGCCAGTGGGAAGCTCACAAATTTGAGGCCTGGATTGCTGCTTTTAACTACTGGGACACAGATATTGTGTACTCAGGTCTGTAGGGGCTGGGAGTCACATTTGGAGGTGTTGGGGCAGGGGGCACCTTGTTCAGGGATTTGTGTTCCTTGGGATTTTACCTTCCAGGGCTGGGTATGCTGCTTGTAAGAGGTGGGGTCTCTGCTGGTGGTAAAAAGCTTCTTGACTGTGGGAAGTGGTTGGAATTAATTAGGGGAATTACCTTTTAAACTGTACTTTTTGCCAACTGTTGGCAAAAATGTGTTAATCTCTTTTGGTGTGCAGAAGAGATCAGAGAGATTCTGAAGCCCAGTGGGGTTTTTTTTCTTGAATTTTTTTTTTTTTTTGCTTAGCAAAGTGAGGGTGATGTTCCTGCATGTCCTTCCTGTGGTGATGAGTCCTGTGAGCCTCAGATGGTGTCTGGCTCATCTGTGAAGTGCTAGGAGATCCTGGGGCTGGACAGGTCTCAACTGTGTTGCTGTAGTGCCCTGCACAGGGCTGTGTAAGGATGATTTGTCACTTGCAGGAGGAGATGACAGCCTGCTGAAGGGCTGGGACACCAGGTGCAGTCCAGAGGCTCCTGTTTTCACCAGCAGGAGGTAAGCAAGCTGTGTCTGTGCCTGGAGATGGTGCTGCCCTCTCCCTTCCCAAGCCTCTGAATTCAGGGATGTGCAGCAGCAGTGGAAATCTCTTTCTGCATCCCTTGGGAAATGGAGTCATCCATTAGATTATTTTTTTCATCAGGACAACTTTGGGCTGAAACTTTCTTCTCTGAGTCCTGCACTACAGGAAGCCAACAGCTCACTCCCACACGTGAAGATGGTGGTAGCTGGTAGCTTCTTTCTGAAAGAAGAATTCTGATTTATATTTTTATTTTGGGGAATTTTGTGTGTTGGTTATTTTATTATGAAATTTTTTTTAGAAAGTATTTTATTCCCACCTGTTCACTAATTTGAAGTAATCTCTTTTTTCTGGTGACATTTTTTTCTAAATGTGATAAAAGCAATACACACAGCTCTCCAGTGAAATTTGATGTGTAACATTAATTTGTGTAACATTAAAATACACTGGGGGTTATTGCTATGGAAATATGAATGTTGGGAGTGAATCCTCATGGGAATGAAGTAGCTGGGCACAAATTCTGGCAGGTTCTGAACAGCAGTTTATGGTACAACTAATCCTAGAAAATCTTTGTGCTGAGAAGCCCTGAGAAGAAGTTTTTCCTTAGAAGGGCTGTTGGGCTGTGTGGATAGAACTGTTTGTGTGCTTGCTGCAGTCTGAGTTCAGCTTGCACTTTTTTCCTGAGACACCTTGATGTGGTAATATGGACCCCAAATCCCTGAAACTCGAGGAAGAATCCCTTCCCAAATCCCTCACTGCTGTCTCTCCCCTCTGCTGTGTGTTGTTTTGCAGACACTCCATGGGTGTGTGCAGCATCCAGTGCAGTCCCCACCGGGAGAATCTTCTGGCTACTGGCAGGTAAATCCCTCCTGCCTGCTCTTCCCTGGTGCCCCTGCTGCTGTGGGCACACTGCTGCTGCTCTGGCTGTGAGCTCTGCAGACATTCCAGGCAGCAAAGAGCACCTCAACTTTCCTAATTTTCTCCTCTTGCTGCTTTTCTGCCTCCTTACCTGTGATCCCTCCCCAGCTATGATGAGCACGTGCTGCTGTGGGACACCAGGAACATGAAGCAGCCCCTGGCAGACACCCACGTGGAAGGAGGGGTTTGGAGGCTGAAGTGGCACCCCAGCTGTGACTTCTTGCTGCTGGCAGCCTGCATGCAGAGTGGCTTCAAAATCCTGGACTGCCGGGGCAGCATGGGTGAGTGTGAGGAGAACAGAGCTGCTCCTGCTCCCCTCCCTGCCTCCAGGGCAACTCCAGCTCCTGGAAAGCTCCAGGTGGTGGTAGCAGCCAGAGAGAGGCTTCTGCTCCAACTTGAGATGACTCTCCCAGTGTCCCCAGACCTGTCCTGACATGTGCCCTGATGGGTGGGGTGTTACTCACCTGCCAGCCTCCCATGACTCCTGTTCCTGGGGAGAAAGCCCACGTTTGTCTCAGTGTGAAGGCATTCATTGCCCTGACTCTTCCACTCTGAATTCACCTTAAGGGGTCACAGAGGTTCTTCCAGCTGTCAGGTGATGCTCGACTGTCAGCAGAAGTTCCTGACCTGCTGGGGAGTTGGTCACTGCCTCAGAAAGGAAGTGCTGTGCAGGCTGGTTAATCTAGAATAACATGAATTGGCTCTCCAGGTGAATCAGAAGGTATTTACATGATCCAGGCTGTTTGCATTTACATTACAAATGGAGCCTTGCATAAAACAGTTGCCCTCCTGGGTTTCTCCAGGCCTTGGGCAGCTCCATGGCTTGTGAAACCAGGATAACATTTCTGCTGTGCAGGGAAGGGAGGAGCTTGGTGTCAGTTCAGCATCAGAGCAAACATTTGACTCTGAAAGCTCATGGGAAGAACACAATTGCAATTGATTAATAACCAGAACCTGCTCTGCCAAGCTCACCAGTTGTGTTTCTGGCTCAGTGGGGATCACTGTGTGGTCTGGCCTGTCTTTCTGGGGCTTTTTGGGGTATTTTAAGAGCCTCATTATTCAAAACCTCATGCAGGTCAAACCCTGTTTTGCTCCCTGCTCACCCAACTGTGGAAAACCAAGGGCAATGAGGGGTGGCTGAAAAACTGTCAAGAGAAACAGAACCTTCTAAAACACTTCACTCTGTTGTGAAGAAGGCAACAACCAGAGAGCTCTCCTGTAGGACACAGGGCTAGAATGGCTTCTGAGCACTCTGCAACAAACCCACTGCACTTGTGTTAATTTATTTTTATCTGTGTATTTATTTGTTTTTGCAGCAGAAAACACGGAGGAGTGTCTCATCCTGTCATCCTATGTCTTGCACAACTCCCTGGCCTATGGGGCTGACTGGTCCAGGCTGTGTCCAAGGGATTCCTTGCCTGCAGCACAGGACTCTGCTGCTGTGTGCCAGTCCTTGGAGGAGCTCAGGGGAAGAGCAGAGGGAGGAGGCGAGAGACTGAATCTGCAGGTCCAAAACCTGAAGATAATTTATGAGTCTCCTACAGCTACTTTTGATGTAGTCCTGGAGGAGGAGAGTGAAGGCCCTGCCTTGCTGCTCCAGGCAGAGCAGGGCCCTGAGCTGCCTGGGGATCCCCCCCTGGGGAAGGGCTCTGACCTCAAGGGCAGCGTGAGGGGTTCTGCCCCAGGGACACATCCTGAGTCAGTCAGTGGTGCTGGGCTGGAGGGAGGCAGAGACTCAGCCAGGTCTCTGGAGAGCCCAAAGGAAACCAGCATTGTAGCCACTTGTTCTTTCTATGACAACATCCTCCATGTCTGGAGGTGGGAGATGAGCCTGGGGACCCCTTCAGAGCTGCCAAGTGCAACGTCTCCAGCTGAGGGTTTGCACTGAGCATTCCCTGGGAAGAGGGGTAAGAAACTCCTGTACTGACAGCCAGAGCTGAGCTTAGACCCTCTCTGATTTCTGTTGGGCTTTTCCAGTTGTATTGTGGAGCTTTGGAGTCTTTTCAGGCTGCAACTAATGGAGTTGCTGGTGTTTTATTTCCAGCACTGAGGAAAGCCTTTGCTTTGAGGTGCCTGGTCAAGCACAGACACATTTATTTAGTTTTTCCTTTAATGTACTCATTCAGAGAACCTTCCTCTCAGAGGCTGCTTGCTTGCACCTCACCTCTCAACCCTCTGCAGGCTGGGTTTGTGCTTGTACCATGGAGCTCTTAAGCCCATTCTCCTCCTTCCCTCACAAACCAAACCTGGCTGTGCTGCTGCTCCAGAGGCAGAGATTCCCTGGATGTCTGGGAAAAGCCCAGCCAGGACCTGGAGGGGATGCTCAATGATCTTTAGCAGGGAGAAATTACTTTTTAGAAGGAAATTAGAAGGAAATCCAGCCTGAGGGGTATGAGAGGCAGCAGTTCAGGGACAGGAAGCTCTGCTCCCAGCAGGGCTTTTCTTGTGAGGGTTCTGGTGTCTCTGCACAGCCTGATTTTCCATCAGCCTCACCACCCTCTCACTTCCTCAATCACAAGCAAAGTCCTGCTGGGTGTCAGTGCCACAATTCACCCCCCTCTTGGCATCAGGATGGTGTTTCCTGCTCTCCACAGGGGGACACAACACTTCTTAGCTCCAAAGTCAAGATCTTTCAGTTTTGTAAAGGTCAACAGCTTTAAAATCAAAACCTCCAAAAAGCACGTGCAGTGTTTCCTGACTTTTTTTTTTTTTTTTTAAGTTCAGATCATTTAGCAGAGAAACCAAAATCTTTCCCACATTGCTTTAACTACCTCCAGGAATGGCTGCAGGATTTCTCATGGTTGCTTCATTGTTAGCTTTGTGTTTTCACTGTGAAATATCAGCAGAATGAGGTTTCTGGAACATTGTGTCTACCTAGAAACAAAGTAACAAAAAAAACCCCAACAGCTTAAATTAGGTAAGGAAGTTTTTAACTTGCAGGTTTTCTCTTTGAGGGTCCAAACAAATAGCTGCCTGGCAGGAAAGCAACACCAGCAAGTTACCTGTGTCTGCCCAAACAGACAGAGAACAGCAGATCCCAACTGTACTGCTCTGAAACTCCTTTTTTCCAGGGTGACTGGATTTTAGACAATGTTCTTGAGCACTGTTCCATAAAGATTCATATTAGTATTGTGAACAAGAGCTTTTGTTAAAAAAAAAAAAAAAAAAAAAAAAAAAAAAAAAAAAAAAAAAAAGATACAAACACCCTATTTTTGGATGTTTCTAAAATAAAACTGATTTCAGGAGTTCTCTTTCCAGGTCCCTGTGGTTTTCAGAAGTCCTTTGTGAGGCCCTTTCTGCCTCCCTGCCCTGGGGGTGGCTCCAGGTGTTCCCTGGAGGCTGAGCTGCTGCTGGGTTTCCTCACACCTCTGGATGCACAGGGTGTGTCCCTGAGCTGACTGGGTCTGAGAAGCTTGTAATGCCTTTTTCTTGCTCTGTAAGGCAAGAGGAATCGTTTAATTACCCAGAAAATCTGTGCCTTCCCTCAGTGAGATGTGATTCCTGTGCCTCTGTGTCACAGCAAGGGCCCCTCCCCCCCAGCCCAGAAAACACCATTTTTAACAAGTTTAAGGGTTCCTCTGTCAGTCCTTGTGACAGAGCAGCTGCTCTCCCAGAACACCACAAACACACTTCCTTTCACAAGTGAGCACTTTCACGGGGATTTAATTCTCTAGAGCTTAAGCTTTTCAGAATTTTGTATTTGGGAAACCTCAAGGTAAAACAAACAAACAAACAAAAAAACCCAAATTCCACTCAGAAGGGCTACAGCCCCACAGAATTATCTTCTCAAAGACTCCAGCATTTGGGTGTTAAGAGAAAATATTATTTCCAAAGATATTTTAAGATTTCTGCTTGAAACAGTTGTCCCTGACTGCCTATACAAGTGTCCCCTGTACCCCTTTAATCTGATGAACACCAAGACCACACTCTGGGAGGAAACCACACCCAAAAGTAAGAGGTTTGGGGATAACATTTCAAATTTAAATAGTTCCTTGCCACTTCAGGCAGCTGCACTGCTAAGGATCAGACATTACACCAGGTACTGACTGGACCCTGATGGGCCACAAGGAAAAGCAGTTTTGTGGTTTGGGGAAGTCTGGAAATGGTGGTGTTCAACCCAAGCTGCTGTTCCTCCCCCAGAGAGGGGCTCCAGGCAGGGGCTTGGCTCTGTTTTGGGGAGGTCTCCAGGTTTAGGGGACCCCTCCACTGGGGTTGGGGACAACCCTGGGAACTCCAGACTGCCCAGGAGGTAAGACTCATCCTCTGTGCCTCCCAGGAGACAGGAATCCCTTCCCAGAGGGAAGGATGAGAAGCTGCCTCCTGCTGGCACCCAGCACCCTCCTTAACCAGGGACGGGGCAGTGACCTCCCCAGAGCCACGGGAATCAGACACAGCAGGAACACAGCACGGAGGGATCGGTTTTTAATTCCCAGGGATCGGAGCTGCCCGGGAGACGTCGGTGCCGCCCCGGGGCGATGCTCTGGGTCCGGCTCCGGTTCCGGTTCTGTCCCTGGCCGCGGGCTCCCTACCGCACGTAGTTCTTGGGGAAGAGCTGGAAGAGCTTTCCGTCCTGCGTGGGCTCGAAGCCGTATTTCTCCAGGTTGTTGGGGTCAAACGTTCCGTCCTTCACGTCCTTCTCGATGCGGGGAGCCACCACCTCATCGAAGAGCTGCTTGGCGGTCATGGGCGGCTCGGAGCCCTCGGGGGCGCGGTACGAGACGTAAGGTTTGAGCTTGAAGCCTTCGAGGTTGGGGACGATGAACTCGGGCACCATCTCCTTGACGAGGATGAACTTCTTGTTGGAGGTGAGCACCCCCAGGCGCTTGGCGCCCCGGCCCTTGTTGTAGGTGCGGGGCCCGCGCTTGCTGGTGAACGGGGACATGCGGTCAGCACCGCGCACCAGCCCGCGGGCCAGCTGGCTCAGCAGCCCCATGGCCCGCAGCCCCGCAGCCTCCGCGCTTCCCTCACGCCTGCTCCCGCCGCACCCGCCAGTATCGCCCGCTCCCATTGGCCGCCAGGCGGCAGCCAATCCGCGGAGCCGGTGCTGGGGGCCTCCCCGCCAATCAGCAGCGAAGGTGGCGAGGAGGGGGCGGGGCTTTCGCGCCGTCTCTTTCGCTCCTGCCCGCCCCTCCCGGTGACCTTTGACCCCTCTCGCGCAGCCCGGCGGGAGGGGCCCTGGGTCCGGGCGGTACCGAGCGGGTTCGGGGATTGGTACCGGGGGGAGAGGGAGGCGGCACCGGACCGGACCGGGCAGGAGGCGCTGGGGGACCCGGGGTGCGGGCAGGGCTGCGCTGGTTCCCGTCGGGCTTCTCCCGGGACGTCCCGGTGAGTGTCCCGGTGCCTGTCCCGGTGCCGGGTTCGGCTCTGGCTGAGCCCCGGTGTCGGCGTTTCGCTTAACGTGGGACCGGTCCCGCCGTGGTTCTGCTGCTGCCGCTGGGCCCTGGGTACCGGGGGGTGAGGGAGCAGCGGTACCGGGAGGGGGGGAGCTTCGGGTCGGAGCGAGCAGAAAGCTCCGGAGCGCTGGGGTTCGGTCCCGGAGCACTCGGAGGCTCCGGACCGGTAGCTCCGCTTTTCCTTGAGAAGTTCTGCTGGGTTGGGTTTGTGCTCAACAGGGAGAACCGGACAACGAGCGAATAAATTAAAAAATAATTAAAACCCGAGTTGTTCCTCCCCGTGTCCCGTCCTGCCGGGCTGCAGGAGCAGCTCTGGTACCCCTGGGCTGGGCGGTTCGGAGCGGTTCGGGTCAGGCTCTGCTGCTCTCTCCTAACTCTCCCTTCTCTTTTTTCTCTCGTTTTTGCCCCAGCTGAACCCCCCCAGCCATGGAGGAAGGAAACAACAGCACCAGCCTCGAGGTACAGCCCAGTTCCTCCCAGTGCACCCCATCCCCTCCCAGTGCACCCCATCCCCTCCCAGTGCAGCCCATCTCCTCTCAGTGCAGCCCTTCCCCTCCCAGTGCAGCCCAGTTCCTCCCAGTACAGCCCAGTTAAATGCTGTTCCTGCTGTTATTTTTGCTCACCTGGGGCTGGGCTGTAGCAGAACTCTGTGTGTGTGTCCCTGTCCCTGTCACTGTCCCTGTCACTGTCACTGTCCCTGTCAAGGGGAAACAAATTAAGTGACCACAATAACTTCCACCAAGAGCTCTCTGTGTTTTGCCAGGATGTGTTTATTGCTAACATTTTTTTTTTTTTCTTTATTTTGGATTCTTGTGCCCTTCCCTCACAGCCCCACCAGTGACACCCGTGGGATGACAGTGTCAGGGTTTGGGTGATGCAGGGGGACAGGTTCACTGTCACTGTGCTGTGTTCACTGTCACTGTGCTGTGTGAAGGACAAACCAGAGCCAGGCTCTGCTTGTGCTTCCTGGTGGAGCAGGGTTTGTAGAACTGGAACAAACTTCATGGCAGAGGAGTTTGGTGACTCTCAGCCTGTATTTTATTTTTCTGATGGTTGCTTGAGAGGTCACCCAGGTGTGGAGGGGAGGGCAGACCCTGGGCTGCTGTAGCCTCTGGGGTTCAGGACTTGTTCCAGACTTACCAGGGGCCATCTCTGTCCTTGTGCTCAGGGTGTTTCCTGCTTGTTCCTCATTTTTTATTTGCCTTTTTCCCCCTGTTCTGGTACATTTTGAGCTGGCGTTTCTCAGTGTGTTTTAACTGCCAGATTTTATTTTTTTTTCCTGAATCCCAATACTTGAGCAGGCCCTAGGACTGCACACTCGACGCGTGCATGATTTTCTTTTTATGATGAATTAATTCTGCTGGTTTATTGCTTATTTTCTCAACCTCACCGAGTCCTTTATGTTCAGCTCTCGTTCTTGTTGCTCTGTATGATGTAGAATCAACAAGAAAGGGCCTCACTTCACTGCCTGACCCTTTTCAGGGCTGTTCAGGAATGCACTGAACTGACACTGATGTACAACTCCACTGGTCACCCCTCTCCACTGAATGTTTGTTCACAGAGGGGCTGTAGGGCAAAGAAAATCTGGAAAATACAGTGAAGTTCTGCTGGGTGTGCCGTGCCAGGCACTGAGGTGGTTTCATGGAGGCTTTTTGCCATTTGTAGGAAACTAATTTCACCTTCCTTTGGTTTCCAGGCTGTGTCAACAGCAAGTGGAACACGAATTCTTCAGTTTGTAGAAGACAGGATACAGACTACAATGGTAATGTACAGCTGGATGAAAGGTGCTGTGTGCTTAAATAATGGGCAGGTTCTTGGCAGTTCAAGGACCTCTGCTAAGTCACAATCAGAGTCTGAGTGTTTGTTTCCTCCCTGTGGCTGTGCATGGGGCAGGAACTGCTTCCTGTTGTTTCACCCCGAGTACACAGAGTTGGGATCTCTGGGGGGGGGGAATGCTGAATATTTTGTGTGTGATCTTATGAGTGTGACATTAATGGAGTTTAAATTCAAACTTTTGTATGTATGAAGTTTTAATTGAAAAGTTTCACCTCTAGAAGTTGCTAACTACACCTGAATTCCTCTCACAGCTGACTGGCATTGCAATTGGAGCTGCAGTGGCATTATTCATAGCATTTGTTGTGTTTGCTGTTTACAGAAGAGTGAAAGGATCCAGTAAGTACTCAGTGACTGTAAGACTGGCAATTTTCTCAGTTATCTTCACTATTTCTGTAACAATATGTGGTAGATTCTGTGCCAGTTTGTAATGCTTGCTGTGAGGGCAGTGGTTATTGCAGGGAATCAGCTTTACAAGGGTGAAGAACTTGTGTTGTTTCACCCAGGTCTGAGTGTAGGACTTAGGGATTCCAACTAAAGGAAGGGAGATTTAGATGAGATGTTAGGAAGTTCTTCCCCATGAGGGTGCTGAGACCCTGGCACAGGTTGCCCAGGGAGGTGGTGGGAGCCCCATCCATCCCTGGAAGTTTTTAAACCAGGTTGGATGGGGCTCTGAGCAACCTGGGCTGGTGGGAGGTGTCTGGCTGGAACTGGGTGAGCTGAAAGGTCCCTTCCAACCCTGAAAATTCTATGATTCTGTGACTTGAGGTGCCACATGCAGAATGCTGCAGGGTTTTATTTCTCCAGTTTAGATTCAGCTGTCATGTAAATTATATAAACCCTGCTGCTATTTCACTGTTACAGCGATGAGAAACAGGGGAATTAGAGGTTGTCTTTGTGAGGTTAAAATTACCCAATCCTTTTATCTGTTTAGAGAGCCTTTTCCTCTGCTCCAGTGATCAGGCAGTGCCTCAAGGCAGCTATTCCCTAGTCCAGTGTGGCCAACCAGGCTTGGATAACCAGAGCTCTTTGGTGGTTTGAATCCCAAACACCGGACACAGGAGCTGTCTGCTCAGTGAGCCACAGCTGGGAGGAGGGAATAAACCCAACAGCCTGGGCTCGGTTTTCTTTCTCTTGGCACGGAGCTGCAGATGGTTCCTGATGTGTTGCTTCTCCTTTTCAGGGCAGCTCCAGCCCCAGGTGCCTCAGTACAGGTTTCGCAAGCGAGACAAAGTGATGTTCTACGGGCGGAAGATCATGAGGAAGGTGAGGGCTGCTGGGAGGGAAGGCAAGACCAAAATCCAGGGCAGGAGGTGTTGCAAACTTTGTCATGCTTCTCTTGCTTCACCTGGCCCAGGGCCTTCAGCCTCTACACAGCTTCACTGGAATTTTGAGGGTGCTTCAGAGCTCCTGGAGTTCTGCCTGAATTGCTGATGGAACAGCAGTGGCTTCTCCTGGCCAAACCTGCCCTCTCTCAAGAATGATTGCAGACATTGAGGGTAGGGGTAAATCTAACTCTGCTATGGAGCTGATTTTTTGGGGTTTTTGTTTTATATACACACACTCACACACTGCTCTATAGTAACCTGTCTATTCAGGGCCTCAGGATTGTCCCTTTCAGATGGTGACTTCCAGCTCTGCCATCACGTTCAGAGCTGTCACCCTTTTCCCCAGATTCACCTTCCTGCAGTCTGTGGAAAGCACTGAGCATGTGAGCCCTGGTTTTCTTGTACTGAATTACAAGTAGGGCTTGTCAGACTGTCTCATGAGACTGTTCAAGTGGGGTTTATCACAAGACTGTCCTCTTTGCCTTGGATTGTCACAAGGAATGGTACTTGTGCAGTCAGGTTCCTCTTCAAGTGTTGTTTCAGTCCTGTTATTTTGAAAGGTCTCCAAAATTTTTCCATCAGTCAGGAATCTGTTTCTGCATTAGTTGGTTAAATCCTTCAAGTCTGTGGCTGCCTGTTTGATATTTTAGTTCAATTTTTTATTTTTTCCCTTTTGCCTTTACAAGCAGCTTTTCTTGGGAAATTGCAACAAGGAAATCTGCAAACAGACATTTTCTGTAGTGGGTTCATTAACCTTAGCAGGCATGCTAGGTGTTCACCACTGCCTGGATTTCAGGTACTGAGGAGATTAATGTTCCTATTGTTCTCCTCAAAATACATCCTTCTCTTGAAGCTGCTTTGTGTATTCAGAGCATGACAATCATTTTTTTCTGGCTGTCAGTACCACTGTGGTCAAAACCTCTCCTCTTTTCAGTGCTGTCAGGAGTGGCTATGTCAGCACAGAGATTTTGCATTTGGTTTTGTTACAGGCTTGTGCCCTGGGTCCTGAAGGTCAAGGTGGCTTCCTTGCTCAACACTTAACCAGACCAAAATCTGTTTAGCAACTTCTTGGAGCTCTGTGCACAGTTTTAGTATGTGTGGTGTTATTGATAAGCCTGACTTCAAAAAGTCTCTTAGGGGGGAACTCTGACCCCTTTTTAGAATAACAAATGGTTATTTCTTGCTTGTAGTCACCTGAGTAGTAAATATAAATGTTTTATGAAGGAAGAAGCCTATTTAATTCTGACTGCCAGAAGTGCTCCCTGCCTGCTCTCCTGTAGAGTCAGAACCAAGGTGCTCTCTGTGGGCTCCCAGCTCAGGGGAGCTGTGGGGCAGGGATGGGAATGTGTCCTGTGGGATAACCTGCTCCAATCCAGGGGTGCACTCATGTTACCAGGGCACTTAGAGCCCACCATCTGCACAAAACCAAGGTGCAGGTAAGTCAGCTTTTTTGGTCAGTCACTGCTTGTTGAGGAACATTTCCTCCTGTGAGCTGCCACAGCCCTCCTGCCTCACACACAAAACATTGCTGTGGATCAGCCCCCTGAGAAACAAAGGGAGAACGAGTAATGTTTTCAAAGTCGAGTTTTCTTGGTCTTGCAGTTGGTGTTTTCCTCCAGGAGGTGGCACTTGGTAACCATTTAAAGCACTTAAAGCCTCGGTGATGGCTCTGGTGCTGCTTGTCACCAGCTCAGAAATGCAGCAGTCCCTGTGTTCTGAGCTTTACATGGTGCTCATCTGCCCGATGTTGGGTGTCCCTGAGTGAGAACTCTGTGGGTTTTTTCCCCTCTACCATCCACGACCACTGTAGTAGCTGCTGATGGAAATTTTAGGATATTCCACTTGCTTTCTAGAAAGAAATGATCCTGGTGTAGGTGTTGTTCCAATCCTCCCAGGCCCTGTCCGAGTGCTTCGCTGTCCTCAGGTTCTGCTGACTGGGTAAATGAGTTGGAGCCTTCACAGGGTTGGAATGGGTGACTTGGGGTTTTGGTTGGTTTGTATTTTCATGAATGTTTTTTGTTTTCATTACTTCTTCCAGGTGACAACTCTCCCAAACTCTCTGGTTGGGAACACCGTGCCTCGCCAGCGGATGCGGAAACGTGCCAAGGTCTTGTCTTTGGCTAAAAGGTACCTTGACTTTTGGGAAGGGGAGAAGTCCTGTCATGGAAGATGGTTTTGTAGGATTTTTCTGGGTTAGTTTTGTTTGTGATACGGCAGCTATTCCTAGCATTGCACCTTTCTTTCACGGGCTGTGCACCAGCCAAGCTTTTGGGTGAGAAATTCGCTGGAAGGAGTGGTTTCTGTACACAGCACTGCCTGGAGTTTTGCTGAGGAAAGGCAAAGGGTGGAATGCTGGTGTTTTATCTGCCTGCTCGTGTATAACATGGATTGAAGTGCATCTGGAATTGCATCCAGCCCCTGGTGTCAGTGCACACCCCATGCCTAACACAGATGAGGAGATGCCCTGAACTTTCTGACTCGTGTTTTCCTTGTAGGATTCTAAGAATCAAGAAGGAGTGTCCAACCCTGCAGCCAAAGGAACCACCTCCCTCTTTGCTAGAGGCAGATCTGACTGAATTTGATGTCAAGAATTCCCACTTGCCATCAGAAGTCCTGTACATGCTTAAAAATGTTAGGTATGTTCAATGGAAAGATAAATTGGGATTTTGCTTTTGATGGATGTTCAAATGAACCTAAATATTTGGTGGTTTGTGTCAGATCACTGCATGGTCAGAATCTTTAAGCAGCTGATTGAAAGATCATCTGAGCATGAGGGATATATATATGACTTTTAATGTTCTAAAAACATTAAGAAAATAGTTGAGTGGTTTGGTTTTTTTTGTTTTTAGTTTGTTTTTTTTTTAAAGACTAATACTAGTGGCCTATATTGGGGGATAATGATGATAAAGCTTTTCTAACCTGAAGAGATTTCTGTTAGTACATTTTTGAAATTTTCTTTAGACTATATCAGACAATTTTTTGGTACAGAAAGGTATCATAATTGGTAAATGTTAATTGGATACCAACCATATTAACAACTCTCTGAACAGCAGAATTATTTCTCTGGCTAAGAAGGTTGTAAATAAACCAAAGTCAGCTTAATCCTCACAGATCTTTGGGAGGTAGGGAGGTAGGGATGCTCTTTTGCCTGTTCAGTCAAGTGTTGGTACTGCTGACACAGCAAAGGGGGGGAGATCTGCAGACATGAGACATTTGTTTTCTTTGTGTTGGTTCATTTTTCTCCCAACTGTGACATGATTTAGTCCTGAAGGTCACACATTCCATAACAAAACTGCTGTTCCAGTCATCCAAGCTTTCCACTGTGGAATTATGATCTCCTTTGACTAATTGATGTTGCAGTAGAATTTGATTGATGGATCTTGTAAAATGTGAGCTAATGGAGCTGAATGAACAGCTCTTCTGGTGCTGTGCACAGAGTGATCAGGTTTCAGACTCCTCTTTCTCTCTGCCTTGCAGTGACTGACTCGTTTCAGTACTGAGGGACTCAGTTGCACGTTGCCTGCAGATGAACTATTTCAGTTTTACAGTATATGCAGGGATATGACAGATTTTTCCCTTTGTTTTCAGTATTTCTCCTGCATTCTGCCTGCCCACATGGACAGGGTGGCTGTGCTAACAGAGAAAATGCCATAGGGTGACATTTCTCATGCAATGGGTGAATCTGTGCAAGATTTCACATTTTCTTTTTCTCCTTCTGAAGCCAGGCTGATGTTTGTTTGTGGGACACTTGATATTCTTCCTTCTGAAGCATTCTTGGAGTGCTACTCATGAAGCAC
This sequence comes from Heliangelus exortis, assembly GCF_036169615.1. Lineage (NCBI taxonomy): Eukaryota > Metazoa > Chordata > Aves > Apodiformes > Trochilidae > Heliangelus > Heliangelus exortis. Next base: position 1,224,471 of record NC_092443.1, on the reverse strand, counting down.
TTCCAGTTTTCAGTGTGTCACAGTACTCTGTCACTTCTGGGGAATTCTGCTCCTTCAGCCACTGCTGGGCTGCCACACAACGACTGCTCTGGGGGTTCCTCTGCTGTTCCTCCCTGGGGGCTTTTTCCAAAGGCAGTGACAATTTTAGGTTTCCTTTTGAAAAAAAGGCTGGTAACTCATTTTTCTTCCCTGCAGGGTTCTTGGCCACTTTGAGAAACCTCTTTTCCTGGAGCTGTGCAAGCACATGTTTTTTGTGCAGCTGCATGAGGGGGAATACGTCTTCCGTCCTGGGCAGCTGGACAACAGCATCTACGTTGTGCAGGATGGCAGGCTGGAAGTGTGCATCCAAGAAAGTGTAAGGATAACCTCAGCTGTTCTTCTGGAGCTAAATCTTTTGACGTGGCCTGTAGTCTGGCATGAATCATTAGGCATTGATTAAGCTTAGACACTTGAATCATAGTGGTTTCGCAAGGACAGCTGCCAACTCTGCAAGGTTGTGACATTTATAAGGATTGAGGCTGTGAGCTGTGGTCCCCTGGGTCTTAGATGACAGAGCACAAAACACAGTGCTGACCAGGGAGTCTGAGATGTCCTCACACACTCTGGGAGGACTGGGGCAAAACAGGCTCTGCCTGGGGTGGAAACATTCTCCTTTTGGATGGTAGTGATACAAATGGGTTGGGTGTACAGAGCAGGAGGGACCAGGTACACTTCACTCCATAATTTCCTGGTGTGGTAGAAGGTGGGAGGTGAAAGATTCAGTTTAACTTTTGGGTAGACAGGGAAAAGAAAGGGCAGGGGGCTTCTTTTATGGGTGGGGGTCTTAAAATGTTGAGTGGTAGCCCTTGTGGTCATTTCTGCCATTTCTTGAGTTTATTTTTTCCTTCTTCTCAACGAATCTCAGAGTTTAGCTTTAACATGTGAACAGTTTTCTGATGGCTGAAAACACAGGAGATTTGTGTTTGTAAATGATGCCAGATTTCCTGATTTCTGTGTATTTTTGCATTTTGTTGTTCTTTGTTTTGTGCTACCTCTTGACATGCACTGCTCGATAAGGGGAGCTAATTCTGACTCAGAGTGAAGGAAGCTCTTTTTAATTGGCTGTTACACAGCAAAGACAAGCAGCTCACATCTCCCCCTAGAAAAAATTGGCTTTTAGTTTCTCTTAATTTATCACTCTGAGAAATGTGGCTTGAATTAGCCCATTTCCACCAGAGCAGAGAGAAAACAAGCACTCAGGCTGTAATGAGGGACCATTTCTTCTGGGGCTGCTCAGAGTCACAAGAACAAGTTAAGCTCTCTGAAATGCCACAGAAATGCCATATATGCAGCTTGAGCCTGCAGTAATCTTGTGTCCTACACTTGCAGGATGGAACAGAAGTGGTTGTTAAGGAGGTGCTGGCAGGGGACAGTGTCCACAGTCTTCTCAGCATTCTTGATGTTATCACAGTAAGTTTTTGAACGTGGAGCTTTGCTGCTTTCCTGCTTTGTCTCTCAGAGCCTGCTGGGGGAAGTGGGCTTGGAATATTGCTAGGAAAGGATCAGAATGGAAGACATTTCTTTAACCAACTCTTTTCCTCCTCCAAGGCCTTCACAAAAAGTTCTCTGAAAAGCCTCTAGTTCTCTACTGATTCTGACTTAGCTGTTCCTTGTGACCTCAGAGTGTGGCTGTAAAATATTATAATTTAAATGTGGTATTTTGAGTGTGTGGCTGGTTACATTGTATTTGAGAGACCTGACAATTATGGAAACGTTTCCTCTTCATGTTCCTCTGACAGCTTTTACCCTGTTCTGGACCAGTTGGATGTGTGGTTGGCCCTTTCCACAGCAGCTGCTTCATGCAGGGATTTTGAAAGGGAAAAATTATATGCTGAAAACCTGGAGGGACAGGCTGCTGTTTGGGGAGAAAGGCTAATAATCTGTTATTATCCTTAAGCTGGTTTTCTGAGACACTGTCACGTTGGTCATTTCCTTCCAAAAAGGAACTGCTCAGAAAAAAACCCACCAAACACTTCACTGGGTATTCTGCAGACCATATCAGTGCTCATTTTGTTTAATTAATATGGAGCCTGTTGAAATTAATTTGCACCCTTTGTCTAGTAACTAAAGATTTAATAGATTTCTTGTGGTTTTGCTATGTATTTGGTATAGAAACTGATATGAAATACTGCTCGTGGCAGTACAGTGAGGTTTGCACTTAAAAGCAAACCATATACATTTGAGTATAAGAACTCCAAACTACTCCATCTGAAGCCAGGTTTTAAATTGGCCTTTAAGGAGGAATGTTGCATTTATTTTTGGTGCAGCAAAGGGCACAGGAATGTAATTTGTTAATTTTTTAATTAAAAGAAACTTGGGGAAACTGAGGCCACCTCATCGCTTTGCACTGCAGGTCAAAGAGATGTTGAAAATTTCAGATCCCTCAGGAACTTGAAAATCAAGCTATTAATATTATCCCCAGATTTTATAAAAAGGTCAACTGAAGTTGGTTTAATTAGGAAATTGGTTCCAGTTAATTTAATTTTAGAATCTGCTTCATCCTGACTTCCACACCAGCAAGGCAGAGCTGTAGCTTTATTTTTCAGGGTGGTTCTGGCTGTAGAGAGTGTATCTTGTTTGGTTTTGCTGTGTTCTTTAGGCAGGAATTCTTTTGCAGTGATTGTTTAGCTGTCTGATGTTCTGGAAGACTTGCAAGTTTTTGTTTGTGATCAACATTTAACATCTGTGTATTCACTGCTTGGAAAAAATTGCTTTCAGCTGCTGCAGAGGAGTGAAAGCTCCAAAGGCTGTAAGGTGACTGTGTTCCATTAGACATTCCATTTCCCTCTTAGCTCTTGCACTGTAGCACAGAAGGACTCCCTTTGTCTTGGAAATATTTGCTAAAATAATGTTTCATGTATTAGTAAATGAGTTAATAGCTTCTAGATACTTTTTTCAGCATTTACAAGTGGGCAGAAGGGGTGCTGTTCAACAGTGGATTTTTGTTAAAATCTGTTTTGGTTCAGGTGGGAAAATCTTAAACCAGGGTCTTGCCTTTTAGGGAGAAAAAAAATCTGTATTCTTTACAGTCTTACCATTTATTGGTTTGTTAATTCCCCTCCCCTTCTTTGAGCAACTTGGGATGGTGTAGACCCAGTTTATCTCAAGTAGAGAGGAGCTGTTTGACTTTGTCATTTGGAATATTCATGTATATGTCTGAAGATACATGTTTGTATCTCAGGACACAGTAAATCTGCCTGGGTTTTGTTTCACACCATTATGTATATAATTACTGTGAGTTTTGTTGCATTTCTTGCTGGTTGTGTGAGTCTATGGTAGCTATTGCAGCAAATAGCTTGCAAATAACATCAAGAAAATCTTTTTTCTGCAGTCTTGAGTAGCTTGAAATACTTGTGAAGCCTGGCTTTGTCTGTAAGAAAAATAACAGAGCTTCCAAACCTGTTAGGTCCCCTTCACCTGATGCCCCTTCCTGGAGCTCTTATTTCTCTGCCTCTGTTTAATGCTGTGAAACTGCTGCTGTGAGTTCTCCTGCCCTCATTACACCACTGGGAGGTCGTGGAGCAGAAGTTCAAGGCTCTTTGTGGTCAGTCAAGCATATTCAGTGTCAAAGGAGAAATTCAGGAAGTGATTGGGAAGAATTGAGTCAGATAACTGGTGGATTAACTTCGTGTCTCTAAAACTTCCCATTAGGGTCATCCTGCTCCTTACAAAACAGTCTCAGCCCGAGCAGCCATTCCCTCCACCATTCTGAGGCTTCCAGCAAATGCCTTTCAGGATGTCTTCCAGAAGTACCCTGAAACTCTTGTTAGAGTGGTACAGGTAAGCTGTGTTCTTAAGTACAACTGGAGGGGAATAAGTCACTAATTTCAGAGTTACAAGGAAAACGTTCTGAAGTTCAGCAAGCTCATCATCCTTTGGCAGATACAGAGCTGTTCAGGATAGCTTCTTCTCAAGATGTGGAGTATTTCTGCTGTTCCTCTTGGAGCCCTAGACTTAAAGACTGCAGCATTACTCATGTACAGGAAGAAATTATGTATACACTGAATCAATTTCTGCACGTGATAATCTTTCAAATCAGCCCAACCTGTACCATAAGCTCCTTGTCCTGGTGAGGCAGAATGTGCCAGCATGGGTTCTGCATCATGGTTGGGCACCAGCAAGGCTTCAGAGTGGCTCAGACTGGGGAAAAGACTGCTGCATATTCTGAAAAAGGACTGATGGACCCTCAGAAGCTGTTTGTTGAGGGGTGGTGCTTTGTAAAACCCATGCCCTTCAGATGTAGTGAAATGAGGCAATCAGGTGTTGCTAATTATGAGGTGGGAGGTGTGAGCTTGTGTTAAACTCACCTTTTATTGGTCACCCAATGCTGCTCATGGGCAGCTGGGGTCAGCCCTGATTTGGCACAGGTGGGCTTAGCACAAGCTCATGTAATTAGCAACCCCTGATTGCCTCATTTCACTACATTCAGACTCCTGGGTGGATTTCCCCATCAGCAGCTGAGGGAAGAGCTGTGCCTTGTAGGAGTTTGAAGTTCTCCTTCCCTTGCTTTGCAGGAGTGTGGACAGCTCACTGCAAATGTTTGGTACACCTTGCAAGTGGAAGTTAGTGCAGGGAGCAGTGTGTTAATTATTTCATTTCTGCTCTGTCCTCTTGTTTTACTGTCACTTCTAAATCGTTTTGTTCTTGCAGACTCTTCTGGTGTCTGGATGATTTATGACACCTGAACTGCCTGGTACTGGTGGCTGTGGAGAACAGATCATTACACCAATTTAATTTGCTCTGTGGGAGCTGATAGAAAAGAGAGGATGGCTCAAGAGTAGGAATAAGCTAAGGGTGGAGGAAGGTCAGGTGGAAGTGGTGTTTTATGCTGTTTTAAAGTGCTTATAGAGCAGCAGCACAGGCTCTGCATGGAGAAAGCTGGAATAGTTTTTCAGTGAGGAGAGGAGAAATAGAAGCAAATGTATTTGCTTGAATTCATACTTATTCTAAATGTTTACAGGAAGCAAAACCCATTATTTTGTGCCTGATAATAAGGCTTTGGATTCTCATGCCATCAAGTAATTAGGAAGTCTTTGTTAAATCACTATTTTTGCCTCACTTGATCAACTGCTGAAAAGGAATTTCAGCTCAGGGTACAGTCTGTATTTGATGAGGTGCCTTCAGGAGCTCTGGCACAGAACTGTGTCTGAATGCAAGAACGAGCGTGGGAGAAAGCTGAATCCATTCCTTTTCCTTCCAGATCATCATGGTAAGGCTGCAGAGAGTCACCTTCCTTGCTCTGCACAACTACCTGGGTCTGACCACTGAGCTCTTCAACTGTGTAAGTTTGGGTTACACTTGGGTTACATTTTCCCTGCTGTTCCTATGCAGCCTGGCTGTGACTTGGCACAGGGTCCTTTTCCTTCCTTCAGAAGGTCATCAAGCAGATGTCACAAGTTAATGTGACAGTGCCAGTACTTGAGAAATAAAGTGCTTGCTGTAACCAGCCCATGAGCTCCAGGCTATGCTGAACCCTGGGGAGTCAGGGGGAAGTGGACAAGCTTCAGAGAAGTGCATTGCTTCCAAGTGGTGGATGGGCATCCCTGGGTGTTTCTGCAAGTCCTGACACGGTGGTGACACTGAGACACTTCCACCAGGGACAGCTAAGAGGGTGATAGAGGATGAGGTCAGGGAATAGTTAAGCAAACAAGACTTGCACAAGTCTTGAGGGCCATGATGGGATGACCCAGGAGTGCTAAGGGAGCTGGCAGATGTCACTGCAGGGCCATCCTCAATTGTCCTTGATCACTGTGACTGGGAGAAGGGCTCCAGGGCTCAGTACTGGGTCCAGTCCTGTTAAATGTGTGAGGTTTAAGTTTGCCTTTTCACCTTGCTGCTTGCAGCAGAGCCAAGCCATCCCACTCATCTCTGTGGCAAGTTTAACATCTGGAGGAGCTTCGAGCAAAGCAGGAAAAAGACAAATGTCCAACATGGCAGAGGAAGATCGTGCAGAAAAGTTTGAAAAATCTGGGGAAGCTCTGGAGATGGGTAATGTGTCTGGAAGAGGGTGTTCACTGTCATTTGTGGTGGTCTTGAACTGTTGAGCTATTCATCAGAGGACTTGTAGTAGTTAAAAGATTGCCTGAAAGCAGTTTCAGGTTTTCAAGCCTGTTTCAAGCAGTTTCAGTGTTTGGATAGTCCTTAGCTTTAATAGGAAAATGTTACTGTGTTGTTAATGGTAGTGACAGGTGAGGGAGAGGGGGGTAAAAAAGTGGCTTCTAATGTTGACTTCATAGGAGGAGCTATGGAAATCCTGCACTCCAGGTCTTGGCAGAAGAATTGCCAGGGTGGAAGCTGAACCTTGGAAAACAGATGAAGTTGCATTTTGCCTCTGAACTTGAAATTTTTTAGAAAAGAAATCAAAAGCAGGTTTAAACAATGTTAAACACTGGTGTTTTAAAAGATTTAACACGGCCTTTAAGAAGTCTAAAAAGTGAGTAGTGAGAGGTTCTTGCTGTCAAGACAATTGGAGAGTGCCCTGTGCTTACATTTGTCTCATTCTTGTTCCAAATTTCAGATACGTTGAAGACTCCTGGTACAGAAAACTCTGAGCATGTTTTCAGGAGAAGTCTCTCTTCACCTCCCTATGCAGGTTCTGTAGAGGCTTCCAGTAAGTATTGCTTGGCAAAATTGTGGAAAATCTGTAATTTATCTAATCATATGGGCAAAGGCATGTGCTGCCTGGAGCACTGGGTTAGGTAATTTTCCTTGTTCATGTTGGATAATCATGGTGCAGTAGTACTGCTTCTCAACTCATTTGTCAAAAGTGTATTTTCTGAAGTAACAAATGGACTATTATCTAAGAGAACATTCCCTTGCTGTCTTTATTTGCAATTGAGAGCAGTACAATAATTTGGCTGCTGAGAGACCTGCAAATGAAGAGTGTTATTAATTGATTTAACTGAAACAAAGTGAGTTCTGGTGATGTGCTGTCATCCTTTATGCAAAAGATGACACACGAGTCTTCCTTGGCTGATTGTCCCAAAGAGCACATTACATGGGTTTGTTGCTTTTAGAGGGATGGGTTTTGAGTGGGTAATAAAGGCAATTTATCACTGAGGGCTCTGATGAGGCATTTATGAGGCTGAGCTCTACTCCTTTGGGTGAGCTCCAGTTATCTCCATGCAGACACCTTCCTCTGAGCTGGTTGTTCAGGTTACCTTTGAAACTGAACCATGCCATGGGTTTCAGCAAGTTCAGTTATGTAGAAGAGACTCCACTGAAAAGTAAAATTAACAAAAAGAAAATTGGTTCTATCTTGGCTCACCCATAGAAGAAAAGGATCCCTCTGTTGTTAGCTGGGTACCAAACTGAGCATCTTTAGGTAGTTGCAAGGTCCTGCTTAGGCAGCCATGGAGATGGAGAAGTCAGACAGGTTTTGGTCAGTGGAATAAAGGTACTCTGGGTGCATTAGGAGACACAGGTATTGCTTGCATTGAAAATTAAATGGTAGAGGAGATAAGAACTTTCTGAGGGGTTACAGAGAACAAAGAAAGAACCTGAGGGAGCCCTTGGTGTTGAGGGCTTTCCCCAGTGTAAGGTTTCCAACACTTGTGGTGTGTATATATATATATATATAGAAATGGTTGGTAGGTTTTCTTACACCTTGCTCTGTTTTTAACAACTGAGAGCTGATCCACTTCAGGTTCTGCTGGACAAATGTGCAGTGTCCCCATTAAATTTCATAACTTCCATGTTACTGCTCAGAGGGATGGATTTGTGGTAGTAATAAGGAGATAATTCTGAAGCAGGGAAACAAATTCAGGACGAATACTGAAGTGAGCCACCAGTGCAAGACTGGGCTTTATTTTCCTGTGTATTAGGTTGGTTTGCACTGTGCATTGTGAAATGTAGCAGCAAGCTTGATTCAGTGGTGAATCAGCCCTGGAACACTGTTGAGGCAGAGTCCATCCATGTTCCTAGGAGCTTTTCTGTGGAAGGATCCCTGTGAATATGTCCATTTGTCCTTCCTTTCTCCTTTGATGGGCTGTAAGAGTTATGTCAGGGTACAGAGCTTAGCAGAGAGAGAGAATTAATTTTTACTGACAGGAGGAGTGTATCTAATTGAGTAATGATGATTTACTTCAGTTAACAGAGCTGATTTCTGCTCCCTGCACTGAGGTTACAGTCACTGCTCAGCTTGCACAGACAGTATCTTGATTTCTGTAATGAAAAGATCAAGATATTGCTTCAGATTCTGTTCCACTGCCTTATGGTGTGTGCAGACTCCATGGGAATAGTGATTGTTTATTATTGATTCAGAGGAAAGAGAACTGTCTGATACAAGAGTCATACAGGTGCCATCATCTCAGCATCTCTTTGATTTGCTTGGCTTATTATAATTAATAAAAACTCCTTTGGGGAAAACACTTTTGCTCCAGTTGCTCCTGGGGTTGGGGTGTCCTCAGTTCTTCTGGGATCTGTGTAGTTAACATGAAATGGAGGTTTTGTAGCAGTTGTGTGGATGAGGAAACACAATCCTGCCAACTCAGGCAGGTCTGCTCTGTCAGTGCACTAAAGGTGTCATCAGGCCACAGAACTGGACAGAAGAATTAACTCAATGAAAAAAACCAGCAGGGTCTTTGCTATGGGATAACTTCATCAGCTTTATTGTTCCATGAAATAAGTGTTCCCAACGTAGTTTTAATAAGGTTAATAGCAGTTATCTTTTATTGGACTGTTTGCTGGTTGGTTTCTTTTTTTTTTTTCCCTAGCAGAGCTAACAGAGGCTGCTTTTCTGAGCCTGCAGCATGCAGACAGGAGCTTGGCCCAGCAGCAGAAGAGGAGGTAGTTCAGGGAGGGAGCACTTGGAAGCAGAGAGGCAGCTGGATGCTGGGAGGCACTCAGTCAGTTGTTTGTGCAGTGCCTCCCATCCCAGCAGGGTGTGGGGTACCCACAGCCCATGTGTGCATCACCAGGACTGAATTCCACCCAGCCTGACTTTCCCACTGCCTGCTGTTCTTTGGCTCAAGGCTTCCAGCTAAAGCTCTGTCCTCCCCAACTCCCATTTGAGCAGCAAGAAGTTTAATTAATCACTGTGGGGGAGGCTTTTATCTGTGCCCAAGATGAAGACTTCTGCCTTGAATAGAAGTCTGGCAGACACAAGCTTTCACTCTTAGAATGTCTCCACTTTTTCCTTTCTCTCTCTCCCTTTTTTTTTTTTTTTTTTCAATATGCAGAGCTGTGTAGAGGATGCTTGCCATGCTCCTTATCTCAGATTATTTAGGTTTAACCTGAGATATGTGTGTTTAGATTTAAAATGCACTTGGTGTATTGGGGCTTAGTAATTCTGCTGACACTGTCACTTGTGGGGCAGTAGACTTGACAGGTAGGCAAAGCAGCACAGATGGAGTTCCAGGCTGCTGTTTGTAGTATCCCAGCTTTTTGTCTTTATAACTAATTTAGGGTCTTTAATGTTGCAGTGTGTATGAAATTCAGATAGCAGCATCAACAACTTTTTTTTCTTTTTTTTTTTTTTTTTTTCCCTTTAGTCTTACAGTTTGTAAATTTTGCTGTTGACAATTTTGGGTCAATTTGTTTGGTTTCTTTTTTGGAGGCTGATCAATAAATGATATTATGACCCCAGTGGCAGATGTCTGTTTACTGCACATGAAGATTTGTTCATATTTATAGATAATGTGGAAAAGAGTACTCTGAGATATGTGTGAATCTTTATGACACTGGGATTCCCTCCTTGTCTGAGCTGTGGTGGAGGTAGGAGTCAAGCTCCTCCAGAAATAGAATAATTCTGTTTTTAAAAATAAATATATATAATCAGCTATTCATGGGAAGGTGATAATTTCACATGATCTTAAAAGGGTTGTAAATACAGGGAAGCTCTGTGTTCCAAAAGCCAAAACTTTCCAAAAATCAGAACAATTCTAGACAGAGGAATTGTGTGAGGAATTGAGAATTAAAGTTTGTGAGCCCTTGCCAGGGGGAATGCTTTCTGTGGAGAGGCTTTATGAAGCTGCTGATCATAATATTCTTCCTGTGAAAGCTCTTGCAATGTGTCAGGTACAATGAAATTTTTTCTGTTTAGTGGACAAAAGGTTAATAAGAATCATTCCCTGTAAAGAAGGAAAACATTTGTAATGGATTTGGCTCTTTCTGATAATCTCCAGATCTGAGTGACTCTGTTTTGACTACTCCAAAATAATTATACTCTGTACAAGAGTGGATGTGGAAATTATGGGATGTTCTGCATATATGACCTCAGATACAAAGATTTAAAGTTTCCACCAGATCTTCCAGGTCAAAAGGGATTAGGAAATAAACAGAAATACAAGCATGCCACTTCCTGCTTTATCCTTAGCTTCAGAAATGAAAAGAACAAACAAAAAGCTGCTTGGTTCTGTGTCTGCTGCTTCTGAGAGCCTCTAATCGAGGAGGTGCCTAAAAATATCTTTTTTTTAAATTTTGCTTGTAGGTAATTCCAGCAGTGCCAAGACAGACATGGACATGGCATATGAGAGAGCTCGAGTGCACTTTGGCTCTGAGGACCTGGGCAGCAGTCCCTTTGTGGGCAAGGTAGGTCACACCTCTGGGTTTTTCTTGTGCTCCTTCCCATCCTCATCCTTTGAGTATCAGAAATGTTTTCTTCCTGATTTCAAGTATCTGCCCTTGCCTGTGTTCATCTCTCTACAAGTTGTGATACTGGGTGGGTTTTGATGTGGAGTTGCCTTGGTGGATTTGGGGAGTGTTTAGGTGTCCCAGCAAAGATCTTGAAGCTCTGTGACTCATGGAAAGGATTATTTGGAAAGGTGAATGTGTCTGACCATGCTTTATCTGTGAGACCTGTGTTGGAGCGAGGAATTAAGAACCTGTGAACTTTCTATAGGTTTTCAGCCATTATTTATTAATCTGTTTTTCTTTTTGTGGTCTGCTTTTTACAAAGATTCACTTGGAAGTTAAGAGCACAAAAATGCTCTTGAATTCTAAACCTGTAAGCCAAAATCTGGAGAGAAACTGTGGCTCAGTGTGACCTCGGTGGACATTTTACCTTCTCTTCCATCTTTGATATGATGTTGATCAAGTGTTAGTTCTGTCAAGTTGGCAGCTGCCCAGCTTATGGAAAGTCTCTTGTTCTTCCCTTTTGCAAGCTGTGCTGAGCAACTTTGTTTGACTTGAGTGTCAAGTTTGGCAACAAAAATACAAGGATAATGAAGTTAGCAAGCTGTTGCTTTTTTGGAAACCTAGCCTTTTTTCCTTTTTTTCCTTTTTTCCTTTTTTCCCCTTCTTCCCCTTCTTCCCCTTCTTCCCCTTCTTCCCCTTCTTCCCCTTCTTCCCCTTCTTCCCCTTCTTCCCCTTCTTCCCCTTCTTCCCCTTCTTCCCCTTCTTCCCCTTCTTCCCCTTCTTCCCCTTCTTCCCCTTCTTCCCCTTCTTCCCCTTCTTCCCCTTCTTCCCCTTCTTCCCCTTCTTCCCCTTCTTCCCCTTCTTCCCCTTCTTCCCCTTCTTCCCCTTCTTCCCCTTCTTCCCCTTCTTCCCCTTCTTCCCCTTCTTCCCCTTCTTCCCCTTCTTCCCCTTCTTCCCCTTCTTCCCCTTCTTCCCCTTCTTCCCCTTCTTCCCCTTCTTCCCCTTCTTCCCCTTCTTCCCCTTCTTCCCCTTCTTCCCCTTCTTCCCCTTCTTCCCCTTCTTCCCCTTCTTCCCCTTCTTCCCCTTCTTCCCCTTCTTCCCCTTCTTCCCCTTCTTCCCCTTCTTCCCCTTCTTCCCCTTCTTCCCCTTCTTCCCCTTCTTCCCCTTCTTCCCCTTCTTCCCCTTCTTCCCCTTCTTCCCCTTCTTCCCCTTCTTCCCCTTCTTCCCCTTCTTCCCCTTCTTCCCCTTCTTCCCCTTCTTCCCCTTCTTCCCCTTCTTCCCCTTCTTCCCCTTCTTCCCCTTCTTCCCCTTCTTCCCCTTCTTCCCCTTCTTCCCCTTCTTCCCCTTCTTCCCCTTCTTCCCCTTCTTCCCCTTCTTCCCCTTCTTCCCCTTCTTCCCCTTCTTCCCCTTCTTCCCCTTCTTCCCCTTCTTCCCCTTCTTCCCCTTCTTCCCCTTCTTCCCCTTCTTCCCCTTCTTCCCCTTCTTCCCCTTCTTCCCCTTCTTCCCCTTCTTCCCCTTCTTCCCCTTCTTCCCCTTCTTCCCCTTCTTCCCCTTCTTCCCCTTCTTTTTTTTTCCTTTTTTCCTTTTTTTTCCTTATCTAGTGGATAGAGAACACAGATTATCTGGGAGTTTTTGCTGGGGAGGTGCCAGTGACACCATCCAAACCCATCCTGTGTGTCTGTTCTCTGCAGTCCATACTGAAGAAGACAGTGACAGTGACAGAAACTCCCTCAGCAGTTTTCCACTACAGTGCTGTGCAAGATTCCTGTAACAGCAAACACATTGATGCCATTGTTGAGGCAGCAAAGAAAGACCTTTCAACCTTGATGAAACTTGATGTAAGTTAATGCAGGAAAAACTGGATTTGTTTTTGCTTTTTGCCTCGTTCTGTCAGTTGCTAAAAGGTAAATTGTCTCTGAAGCACACTGTGGACTGGCTGAATGTTTTATTCTCCAGGCTGCTGAAGTTATTAGTGGGACAGAAATAAATCTGAATTTTTCTGCCACTTGAAAAGACCATTGTGAAATGCACTGCATGAATCTTCTCTTGCTGTGTCCAGAGTTATCCATGTGAGAAGTAAATCTGTGTTTCCTGCCACCTGGTAATTTTGTTCTCTGCCATGCTGTGTTCTGGAGAGGCATTCAGGGAATTGCTGAACCTCTGAACCTGTTAGCACAGCACTTCGAGTGCCTTGTTGGATGTTTTTGAGCTGAATCTGTGTTTGGCTCTTGGTTATGAGTGGATTTCACCGTGACCATTCCAAGTTTCCTTCCTGAGCTGCTGCTGCAGCCTCCTCCTCTGCTTTGAGATCTCACCCAACAACAGGCCCTTAAGTAGAGAGATTTCAAAGACCACTGAAGCTATGGATTACAGCTTTTTTTTTTTTTAATCTAGAAAAAATGTCATGGTTATTAAGCAAGCAGATTAGAGGTGAGCTGGAACAGTATTCTTAGAATGCAGCATCTGAGAAGCAGTGTTTGCAACATGGAGAAATAATAATGAAATAAGGTAGGCTTGAAAAACTTTGGTGTTAGAGCAGCTCAGTTTTTTACAAGCAAGAAAGAATCAGATGGGATGTAGCCAAATGCTACAAAGCTCAGTCATTCAAGAGTCAGTGTTCAATTTTTCTGTGTAGGAAGCAGAAGTTGAGTCTTCATCAGGCAGTGGAAGAAAAATCTTACAGTGTTTAAAATATTTATGTTCAATACTACTTATGTCAAGCAAGAAAATGAATTCTGAAAGCTCTTCTCTTAAAAATATCACTTCAGATCTCTTATTAGCTGGCTGGAGGCATTTTAAGATGTGACTTTTCAGAGCAGCCAATCAGTATGAATAAAATCAAGATGTTTTGGTGACAGATGGTGGAGTGTTGTTTTCTGATTGTTTGGTAGCTGTGTTTTTTCATGAGCCTGTAGAAGAGAAGGGGATAATTTAATGTAGGAGAGGCAGTATTATTTCAAATAACTGTTAGGTATCTGACTTCAGAATTAAGCTTTTATTTCTATTGTTCAAAATAACTTGAATTCCTTGAGTCTCTGTCACAAATCGTTTTCAATCTCATACAATTTTTACACTTTTTCAGCTTTATCTGCATTTCTGAGAGTTCAGCCATGTTGCAGGGCATTTATTTCCTGAGAGTTACAAAGGAATTGTCATTTCCTTTGAAAAAAAAATTTGTCTGTCCCAGTTAATTTGTTCATGAGGGGTTTGTACTTTCCCTTGTGCATCATCAACCTCTAATTCATTGCCTATTATTGTAACACAAAGAAAGAAACTTGCTTCAAAATGGCTTTTGTTGAGCTGATAAAAAAAAGGAGGCTGGAGGGGATCAGTGCAGTTGCTGAAACCCAGGGACTGTGCAATGATGAATTTGTTGGTCTTGCCCCTTCAGGAGAGGAGATAATAGGATGGATTCTTGGGGTGCCCTACACAGGGACAGGAATTGGACTTGGTGATCCTGATGGGTCCCTCCCAGCTTGGCAGATTCTGTGTTGTCTGTGATCTTGTTTGTCAACTCCTTTGGTGCTTTCTTAGGGCAGTAGTAGGATTTTCCTACAGAAAATTAGGATTTCAAGGGCTGCTTGGAGGTCATTAACTCTCTTTTCATGTCTAAGGCAGAGTCAAATATTGCTAAGTCATTTCTGGCAGGTTTTTTCTGTAAGCTATTTTTAAAGATCTTCAATGACAAGGACTTCACAGCTTTGTGTGCAATCTATTCCAATCCTTAAGTAGGAGACCTGAAGAAATTCTTTGCAACAATTTTTTTCTTCAGAGCTAATGCAGCCAAAAAAGCTGCTGATAGGTAGAGCTCATTAGGGAGCTTGTATTCCCTTCCTGTGAGATACTTTAATAGCTCAAACTTTGTCTTTAAGTATGGTTAATACTATACAATCATAAACGTATAAATATAGAAGAAAACATCGTAGAAATTAGTTGAGTTGATATTGCTGAAGTGAAATATTTTGACAGGTGCCTATCAGGTTCTTTGCTCTGGATTTGTTCCCATGAAACAGATTGTTTTCAATAAAACTATTTTTTGATGAAAATGTTCTCTTTTTATCAGCTGTAGGTGTAAAAAATAATTCTGATTACTTCACTGGCTCTGTTTTTGGTTTTTTGTGGTTTTTTTTGGTTTTTTTTTTTTTTTCAACCAAAAGTGTAAAGAGAAATCTGGCATTACATTTAAAATGCTAAAATGTTAAATCTCTGCTGTATTGTTTTTCTGCTGCCTTAATGACCAGGGTCAGATTCTGCTCTGCTGCTTCTGCTGCCTTATATTGGACCATCCCAGCAGCTCTCTTCCTTTTACTGGTTCTGCTCCTGTGGCAAATCCTGCCCAAGGAGTGTGTGGCTTTGCCTGGAGGTGCTCTCACTCTCTGGCACAATGCACAAATCCTATAATTGTGCCTCTGGGTTTTGCCCCAGTCTATTTGGGTGATGATAATAAAAGGTTTTGAAGATCTGGTTTCTTAGGTGCAAGTTTTGTGAAAGCGAAAATGTTCTGAAAAATGTTCTGAAATATTTGGCACTGGCTGCACATGGGATATCAAATCGTGTGGGCAGTTCTTTGAGATGAATGAAAATTCTCTCCATGCCTGGTGGTTTTCTGCTGTGTGCTCAGGATTGTGGAGCTGGGAAGGAATCAGCCTGGACACTGAACTTATTAACCCCTTCCTGCTGCAAGGGCTTGGGGTTGGGTCCAAACCAAAGGCAGACTTGTGGAAAGATTTCCCTCTTCTCTTCAGTCAGGAGGAAAATTCCCCCTCTCCTGTGCAATCCGTGTGTGTACCCAAGAATTCATTCCCTTGGGGAAGGTTTGGTCTCCAGTGTGCATGAAAATGTGGGAGCAGGGAAGGGCTGGGATATAAAGCAAATGTTGGATCAACCTGTCCTGTTCCTCCAGGATGTAGCCACTCTCCTTTGGTTTGATTTTTCATGCCAGCTGATTGAGGTCTCTTCATTATAGACTCTTTGAAACTGGGGGCAAAAGTGACAATTATAAAATCCTTAAGAGTCATAAGGGTGATATATTGAAATGAATTAAATGAATTAATTAAATGAATTAAAACTCTTCTTCTGGAGGAAATGTTTGTTGGGTAGAGAAACATAAAAGCCATGCACCAGATTTTAAGGAGATTAAAGTACTTTCTATAGTAATTAATGTAATAATTTGCTTTCTTTTGATGCTTCCTCATGTTTGTGGACTTCTACACATGCACAGACAAGTAAATTGTACCCCTCACCCCTTCCTCCTCCAGGATCCTTCTTTGCTGAATGGCAAAGTGACCCTGCACCAGGTTACAGCTGGGACTGTGCTGTCCAGGCAGGGAGATCAGGTGAGTGAGGGAGTGAATGAGCATCATCTGGGCTCAATCTTTGCCACCCACCATAAGGTATTGGTCAGAAATATAAAAAATGCCCCCCAGACTCCTCAAACCTTCTGTTCTCGAGGTGGGACAGTCCCAGCTCTCAGCCTTTCAGTGCACACTGAGCAGCAGAGTTGAAAATGTGGTACCTGCCTGTTCTCAGCTCCTCCTGACCCATCCCCAGCCCTGCCCAGGAGCTGCAGGACCAGGCAGCCCTTTCCTGCAGGCTTTGCTGATGTCACTCAGCTGCAGTAAAGTTGTTCCTCCTCCCCAGGGCAATAAAAATCCAGTTTATTTGTTTTAGCAGAGTCTATTTACTATACAAGGAGATTCATCCATAATAATATTGTGTAAATAGAGAAGGTTATGCAGAGCAGATGAGGGGCAGCTGCAATGACAGTGCTGCTGGGTTCAGCTCTGTCCCTCATCGTGCTGCTGTGATTACCCCGTTACCTCCAGTCACAATTCTATTCTTATTCCTTGGGATCTTACAGATGCAGCCTTTGTTCCTCAAAACCATACAAAAAGAAACACATTTTTCAATATTGTGGCTGCTTATTTTTAAATATTCATAACCTGCTTTTAATAATTCACCGTTGTGTCTTATCACCTAATTGTTCAACAACTATAGGGAGCTTTTTGGAAAACAGATTGGTCATGATAGCAGCCCTGTCACTGATAATTGCTTTTAACATCTTGGGGAATTTTATTGAGCTGTTTTTTTTTTTTCCCATTTTCCTCCAGGATGTCAATGTTTGCTTTGTGGTCTCGGGGATGCTTCACGTGTACCAGCGGAAGATCGACTCAGAGGAGGACACCTGCCTCTTCATCACCCACCCAGGGGAGCTTGTGGGCCAGCTTGCTGTCCTCACTGGGGAACCACTGATTTTCACCATCAAAGCCAACCGAGACTGCAGCTTTCTGTCTATTTCCAAGTCCCATTTCTATGAGTGAGTTCTCAAAAAAAAAAAAAAAAAATAAAAAAAATCTGAATTTTTACGTCCCTTTTGAACAAAGAGAGTGGTGGATGCATCTGTGGTGAATCATAGAATGGTTTGGGCTGGAAGGGACCTTAAGATCATCAAGATCATCCCCCCCTGTACAGGAAGGGATAACTCCCTCTAGACCAGGCTGCACAAGGCTTCAACCAGCCTGGCCTTGTGATTAAAGGACCTGTGATTTAATGCTTATAGGGGGATATAGGTATTTCTTAATTAAAAACCACCCCCAGCCCAGAGCTGTGACTGTGATTAAGCCTCATTGTCCAATATTAATGATCAGTGGTCCTGATTGATTCCTGATCCTTTTGTTAAGACTTGGAATTAGTTCACACACATCATTTGGGTCAAATACCTCAAAACACCTTTTCTAATCTTTTTCAACTTCTTGCATGTCCCATCAGTCCTGTCTTTTCTCTCTAGGACTGAGTTTGTTTTTTCCAGGCCACTACCATGTTCTTTGTACTTCTCTCTCTCTAAAAAATTTTATTTGTATTTGTAATTGACTGTACAGCAGAAGATGCTCTGGGGTTTTTTCACCCTGGGCAAAAGGGTGCCTGCTGTAAGTGGGAGATGCTGTGCCCAGCAGTCTGCCTGCCTGATGAGCTGTGTTGGCCATGTGCTGGATGTCAACTCCCTGACCTGCTTTCTGATGGATGCTCCCACCTCTCCTTCCCTCTGCTATCAGATAGATTTCTTCTAATCTCCTGCTTTTTCTTGCTTTCTTTTTCTGCTGTTGTTTTCTCACTTGTTTTTTAACTTTAAATTTCATGCTGTTGACTCAGCCAGCCAGTCAGCTTTTACCTCTTCCTCCTCTTCTTTGTTTTTGATATTCAGTCCTGGACTGATTCATTTGCTTGAACTCATTTTTCAGAGTTTCCTTTTCTCTCCTGAAAGCTGAGTTCTCTCTTATTTATTCCAACTTACATTTTTGTTTCCATTAACTCCTATCCAGTCAGCAGTCCTCAGACCATACTGTGTCACCTCTTCATCATTTTTGGGACTTTAGCAAATCTTTCTTTTTCTCCTTCAAATAATTCATTGCCCATTCTCTACGTTTTATGATCACTGTGATCTTCCAGTGTTCCACCTTCACAATTTCTCCTGAAACCCAAGTTTTATATCACTTCTAACTCCTATTCCCAAATTTAAAAGTTCTGTTGTAGAAAGCCTTTGAAAAGCACAGTTTCTCCAAGTTTATTCATTGTTGCTTTGAACTCTACGAGGAAGAGTTGTTGATAAAATTAGACATATGTTTTGTTTTACACTTTTTGTACCAAATTCTGTGCACATGGTCCTGCAATATTAGGCTTTCTCCTTCGCTCAGAATCCCAGGAATGATTTTTTTTTTTTCCTGGGCACTTATCTTGTTTGCTGAGCAGAAGGAATTTGACAAGAACTTCCATTATTCTTCACAATTACTTTCTTCTATTTGTGTTAAATATATTGGTCTTATTTTGATCTGCCCTCGAACACTGTATCTGGGTTTTTTTGTTTTTTTTCCAATAACTAATGAGAGGGCAAAGCAGAAGGGATGTGGTCAGTAGCTGCTCAGGGTTTAGAATTGGGTGTTGCCTGTTGGACAACAGATGAAATTCTTTTCACTGAAACTTTTGTGCTGGAGGTTTTTCCGGGTACTTTCACAACTAAATAGCTCTCTAGAAATGTAGTGTTTTAAGCACAGGGCTGACACAAGCTAATTATGGAGAATATAGCTGAAATTCTTTGCTGTTTTGCTGAACTGATGTACTGAGTGTGCAGTGCCCACGCTGCAACTGTTGGTGTCTCCTGAGGAACGGGGTAATCAAACTGTCAGCAGCCTCTCCCAGGGAAAAGTGTTCAGGTTCTGCAGTTCTGGGGACTCTCTCACATTTTCTGCCTCAGTTAATTTCACAGTTTGGAGTCTTAATCGTGTGTGCTTGCCAGATTAGCAGGAAAGCTTTGGTTTTTACTTTGTATTGCCAGCCAAGCTGAATATCACATTGCATCCACATCTACAGGAATATCTGCCTAAGTCCCAGCCTCTCACATACACTGCTTTAGCCTTTTCATCACTATATTTGGTGAGCTTCCTAATAAAGAATCCTCAGGATCCTTCCAGGAACAAGTTTCTAGAGTACAGAGCTTTAGTTTTTATTTTTTCCCAGTGCCAGGCAAGTGTCAAGCAGAAGAGCAAAGATGAAGATGCCCAAGTAAGAGGAAGGAAACCTGGATGATAATGGAGAAAAATAAAATCTGCTTTTTTTTTCTTGTTACCTATAAGGGTGGGCTTTTAGCTTCCATGCTAATGCTCTTGTGGAAGCTGTAAAGCACTCAGTGAAATAACAGAGGGCTCAGGATGAAAATAAAAGCAGCCTGTTAGTAGTTTACATTTTGAATGCATTAAGTTTTAAGATACATATCTGGAGGGAAGAAAAGGATTAAGTGGCTTTTATTGATCACAACAGACAGCCTGTGTGGGAGGAAACTTTGAGGGCTAAATAAGCAAGTAGAGTAGAAGCAATGAGCTAAATAATCACAGTTTTCATGGGGGGTCAACGTTCAGATCAGCTGAGAAAAGGGGAACAGGGTTGGTGAGGGATAAGAGCTGTCTGGTTATTATCCTGGGATGCTCCTTCATCCTTTGCTCAGAGTTACATGGAAGTTACCAGAGCTAACTTAGAGCTGCACCAGGTTGCTCAGGGAATGTGTAGTTGTAAAAGCTCTTAAAGCATCTCTGGATTTCCAAATTGTGCTGTTTATCCAGCTTTAGTTTCCCTGCTCTGTTCATTTTTTTGTTTCTCAGACTTCTGTGACCCTGCGTTCAGTGTCTGTAAGATAATGTGCAATAATTCCTCATCTAACCCAAGGTGGTCTGTGTGTACCTGTTCCTGGTCTGGGGAAGTACTTCAACAACATTTTTTTTGTTGTTTTTCTCTCCAGGATAATGCGGGAGCAGCCAAGTGTAGTTCTAGGTGTGGCTCACACTGTTGTCAAGAGGATGTCTCCCTTTGTCAGGCAAATTGACTTTGCCCTGGACTGGATGGAGGTTGAAGCTGGAAGAGCTGTTTACAGGTGAGACATGGACAAAATTGCTGCTTGTCTGTTGAATATTTAAGTTTTCAGAGCTGAGAAGCTGTGCTCCCTTGGGGATACAGGATGAGAAACTCATTGGAGTCAATCATGTCATCAGGTTTGTCTCTTGGCCTATTTTGAGATTTTTTTTTAATTTCTGCAGTTGCAGGACCCTTCAACATTGCTTCAGTCTCTTGTCTCCAGGTGCTAATAAAATTCTTTCATACTGTTCCTCATCCTTTATGTTATCTTGGCAAGCTTTTAAAGTGACATAATTGATTAAGACATAGACAGCTGTATGTTCTGGTGATAGCTCCTG
This sequence comes from Heliangelus exortis, assembly GCF_036169615.1. Classification (NCBI taxonomy): domain Eukaryota; kingdom Metazoa; phylum Chordata; class Aves; order Apodiformes; family Trochilidae; genus Heliangelus; species Heliangelus exortis. Next base: position 1,204,120 of record NC_092443.1, on the reverse strand, counting down.
CATTGTTAGGAGCAGGAACATCTACTGCTCTATGAATTTTTCAGCATTTTTAAAATAAACAATGAAACTCAAATGTAAATCAGGCTTATTCAGTAGTAAATTGAAAACGGGCACTGCACTGGATGTTTAAGGTACAAAAGCTGTCCTTGGGAAAACTGAATTGTAGGGATTTTTTTGTACTAGAGTGTATTTGAGCCATTATATGGTTGCTGCAGTGGTGGAAGAATAAAGGTCTAGTTTAGTACATATTCTGTATAATTGTAGTTTTAATTTTCATAACTGTACCTGCAGCACTGTTGCTCATGGAGCTTTGGGTTACTTTGTGCATCAAAGCACTCAGAGCTGTCAGTGTCTCACTCAAATCTTTCACCAGACAATTACAACACTTTGTCCACGTGCTGGGTTATGCTGGAAACCTGCTGCATGCCAGAGAGCACACAGCCTGCATAGAGCAAAACCTTCTGGATAGACTGAGCTGTGTGTGCCAAAAGGAACCCAAATCCTGAGCCCCTGGGAGGGTTTTGGCTTTGATCTGCAGAATTTCTCTGTGCATCCCTTACAGTGCCTGCTGCAACCTGGTGTTCCCCTGAGAGACCACTTGCCCCTGGGTCATCTGCTTCCAGAACTAGCACCAACCTGTTGTGCAGAGCCTCTGCATTTAAACATTAAACTTGTTTCCAGGTCCCCTTTTAACAGGGGCTTTTTGAGGGGTTTTTTATTTGCTCGTTAGGTTTAATTGTCGATTAAACATCTCCCTAAGTCCTCTAAGCCAGGCAGGGACAGACAATCAGCTTATTAAAGGACTCCAGGTGTGTTTGCTGAGTAAAGATGCTTTGCTAATCCTGGTTGTTGGTGCTTCCCCAGGCAGGGGGACAAGTCAGACTGTACTTACATCGTGCTGAACGGTCGCCTGCGCTCCGTCATACGGATGGATGATGGCAAAAAGCACCTGACGGGTGAATACGGCCGAGGAGACCTGATTGGAGTGGTGAGAGTGAATTCTTCAGCTGAGAAATTGATATTGGTGCCACACTGAACAAAGAAAATCTGACTCTAATCAGTTGTTAACCTAAAGTGCTTTCCCAGGCTAAAGATTATCACGGTTCCACTTGGAAACATGATAAAGGAATAGGATTACGAGTCTTAGTATTAAAAGTGAGGAAAAAATAGTCACCACCAAACTAAAAAGCCCTGCAAAATACTCTGTTTTGATACAGGGTACTTTCCTTCACGTTCTGAGGTGTGCAGCCTCTTGGAGCAGTTCAGGAAGAATTGCAGTAGTGTGCACTAAATGGGGATTTCAAGATTCAGCTTGGTTGGGTCCCCTTGGAAATGTCTGGTCCAGCCTGCTCTGAGTAAGCAGAGACAACTTCAAAGTTGCACCAGGTTGCTCAGGGAATATGTAGTTATTACAGCTCTTAAAGTACTTTTTGATTTCCAAACTGTAATATTTATCCATGTTTTAATTTCTCTGCTACGTTCGTTTTCTGTTTCTCAGACCTGGTTAGCAACTGAAACAGGAGCCCTACACTGTAAATATACATGGCTTGTTTGGGTTTTATATGTAAAATTAGAAGGTTTCTGAAGTTCCCAGATTGTTGTTCAGGCCCTTTTCTGAACTGAAAACTAAACATTTAATGTCTATCTGCTTATAGCCAGAATTAGCATATCTCTAAATAAAGAAATACGAGAGTTCTGTAGGAAGAAATTCTTGTTTATAGAGGAAGAGGAAGGAGGACAGAAGGCTGTTTCCCTCTAGAAAGCTGATCCAAGGTGGTGCTGGTTGCAAAAGGTGTGATTTTTGAAAGTTGGACCACCCAGCAGTTGAGTGTTACCCCCTGGTACAAGAGGTTCTCCTTTCCAGGGACTCTGGAGTTCTGGAATTCTGCAGAGCTCCCAGGCTAAAACCAACTGAGCTGCTGCTCTGCTGTCTGAAAGCAGCTTGGAGAGGCAGGGGGCTCCTGTATGAGCACTCATCCTCCTTTTGGGATAATGTTCCACATTTTTCTGGTGAGGAGAGAGAGGCTTCATCCCAGGGATGGACTGGGACACGTTTGCTGCTGAGTGCCCAGACACGGGTCCAGACATTCCATGTAGGCTGTGTCTCTAAACCAGAAGTCCCTTTTCTGGATCCATGTGATGACATGAATAATTTTGAAGGCTTTTTGGCTCCATGGACGTCATCTTCTCCTTCCTACCCACAGCTCCCAAGCCCACTGACTCATGCTGCCATTTGTTGAAGGAATCTCAGTGCTCTGGCTCTCTTTTGAAAACATGGGGGAGGATTTGTAAAGGTTGCCAAGATTAATGGAGCCGTGCTTTGCAGAGGGCATTACTAAAATGACATTTTTCCTTTTAAAAAGATTTGTTTATCCCCTTCTGCAGGATCTGGTATAAACCTTTAAAAACCTGCTGTAGGGTTGTGGCTTGTTTTTTTTTTTTTTTCTTTTTCCTCCCCTGAAAGTTAAGTAATTGGAGGGTTCTTTCAGGGAATGAAACAAGCAGTTGTTATTTTTAATTGGTAATTGGGTCAACTGGTGGTGTGTTCCTCTCTGGAAACCCCAACAAGACACCCCAGGTCATTCACAACTGGGCAACTGCAACAAAATGCAAGAGTCTGGTATTCCAAGTCTTTATTACCTCTGTCTCAGAACTTTAAAAAGACCACGTGTCACATGGAAGAGATGAGGCCACTTCTGCTTTCAGAAGGAACGCACTGAAAAATGAAGGATTTTGGATAAGATGTAAATTTTCATGCCTGTGCCTGTGCTCCCAAGGCTAAACTTGTGGCTGGAGCTCTTTTCTTCCCTCTACTGACTCCATGGCATCTGTTTCTGAGGTCTGTCAGCTCACAGGGAGAAGAACAGATTGGAAACCCAAGTTTGCCTTCCCCGTGTGGTTACTTTAGGAGCTGACACTCACAGTTATGTCAGAGGGAAAATGATCCCAGCTCCCTGGAAACCTTTCTGGAGGGAGGTTGCCACCTGCTTGCTGCTGCTGACCCTGTTGAGGGGCAATTCCAGTTTATTCTGTGCTCAAATCAAGTAAAGAATTTGTTTGAAGACCTTCCAGGTAGTTTTTAAAAGGGTGGTGATGAATCTGTTAGAGAATTCCCTTGCATTTGGAAAACAGAAGTCCTGTTGTCTGGACACTGATGTGACCCATTACAGGGGGAATTTTTTGATTTGTTGGTGCTCTTGCTGCAGATGCACTTGTGGGAAAATGGTGCAGTGGTAAATTTCTTAAACCATTCCCTGAGCTGAAGGGTGGTAACTCTGTGCCTCCTTTTGTCATGCCTGGGTGACCCCAGAGGAAGCCAGAAAATTCCACTGTGTGTTGATGAGTGAAAGGGCTTCTCTTCCCTATGTTCTTTGATTAAAATGCTTCTACTACCCTCATTTGTTTTGCTGCCTTAGTGCTGATCTTGCTTAACTGCTGCAAATTGTAGTCTTGTTATCTTAGCATCATTTACACATTGCTGTCTGACTAAGAGGATTTCTTTTCATTTGTTATGACTGGTGAGATGAGGCTAAACTGTGGGCCAGGCTTTGACATTTGGTTCTGTCCCTTGTCCCAGACTGGGGCAGTTGTTCAGTATTTTTTCTATGATCTGCAAAGCAAGTTGTCCTGGATGGGTTACAGGCTCAGAGCTCCAGCATCTCTGGAGCATCTCTGGGAGGTGTTTGCTTTTTGCATTGTTGGAAGGACACAGGTGGGTGAGGAGAAAGGAGGGAGAAAAAAAACACCCCTAAAATCCCAACCACCACCACCAACAAAACAACAGAAAAAACAAAATATCAAAAACCTGACACAGACCCAGCTTGCAGACAAATCTGTTGAGTAAAAGCTATTTGTGTACTGCCTGCTCCCTCCACGTGCAGGTGATGGAACCTTCTGTGCACTCAGCTTTTTTGTATTAATTGGGCTCCTTAAGAGTGGCTGCAGCTTTGGGATGGTGACCAAATGCCAGGCAGCTCCTGGGGCCTCAGTGACAGCTGCTGAATTTGCAGTATTTGAAAAGCTGAGGCCTTACATAGCTGATAATAATTGGTAGCCACCTGTCCCATAGGGCTGGTGTCTGCAGTGGCCTCCCAGCAAACCAGCTGGCTTTCCAAAAAGCCTCACTGAGAGGGGAAGTTGCAGCAAAGTTTTGGTTAACTCAAAATCCTTCAGTAATCAGAATGCCTCTCTCTATTAGTAGGACTGTTCTGGGTCATTTTTGAGTAGCAAAATAGCAGAGCAAATGCAGAAAGGCATCTGTGCAGTGATTCTTTTAACTCAGGGCAGCGTGGGTGAGAAATTGCAGAAAAAGAATCCTCATTTGGTGGTGCTGTGGCATACCAGCTCTGCCAGGGAAGAAACCATGCTTTACATTCTAGAAATAATGACTTTTTAAAGTGTTTTTGGATGTTAAGCTGTTAATCTCATTAATATAGTTAAATGTGCATGGGTTTTTTTTTTTCCTTCTCAACAAAGTTGAAACCCAAGAAGAATCTGCAAATGGCTTAGGATTTCCTGAGGGGTTTGGAGCATTGTCCTTGTGAAATGCAACACTTCTGCTAGAAAGATTTGATTGCTGAGTAATCCTCCAAGGAAACACACCAGGATCAGGATTACACTTGTCAGGCTTTTGTTCTTTATCAGCATTAATGTTATCATACCCTGATGGATCTTGACACTACCAAAGCCAGCTGAATGCTGTTGTGTCCCCAACAACCCTGCTACCATGGGGCAAGTTTGACTCTCTCAAGGCTGGTTTACTTGGTCATTTTTCAGCGTGTGGATTTTTTTGCTGATTCCTTGCATGTGATTTGTTTTTCAAACCGTGCCTACTTCATTTCCCAAAGCTTCAAGTTAATAAAAATAGATTTCAAGTCAATTCAGGCTAGGGACACCTCAGGCACAGTGTGCACAGCCTTGCTCTGGAAATTGGAAGCGGATGAGGTCCAAGAACTGAGCTGGAAGATAAGGATCTGGAAGGTGTTCTCTTTTCCTTTCTGCTGCCATCTGTCTTGGAAATAGGTTACTAAAATTTATTATTTTCCTAGAAGTATCTTCAGGGTGAAATTGTATTTAAAAACCCAAACCCAAACAAAAAAATAAAAACCAAAGCAAGAGGCAAACCCCACACCAGCAAATCCCTCAGTGTTTGCCCGTGGTGAGGTGAGACAGAAGCTCAGAGACAAGAGTTCATATTTCTGCAGCTGAAGTAGTGTCAGGTTGAAATTAGAAGCTCACTGTCCTGGTTTCCAAAACCATCTTGAGGATGTTTTGGGCTGAATGCAAGGCTGGAATCTGAGGCATCTGAACCATCAGTTCCCTGTGAGCATATTTACTTGGAGTGTGAGCTGCTGAGTACTATTTTTCTGACTCTTTTCTCTCCAATGATTTCTTTTTTTATCCATTACAATTGTCTTTTATTTGCTTTAAAAAATAACAGCTAAACAGCTGATGAAAGTAAGAGACCATTCAAAACTGGAAATTGTTCAGTGGTCTGGCAGCTGACTGGGAAAACCACAGGCTCAGTTTTGCCAGGATCTGGTGTTAGGTTGTCTGGCATTAATGTTATGTGGGGAAGTCATCTGGCTTTGTAGCTGCCACAGAGAGCTTTAACTCCCAAGCCAAATCCTTTTCTGGGTGTATTAGGATCTTTGATGACAGGTAGTGATACAAGTTGTGACCTTCTGGGTTTCCTGTAGGTGATTTCATGCATCAAGCTGTCATTCCCTAAGTTGCTTTGTGTCTCCCTCCTGCTCCCAGCCAGAATTTCTTGTGGGAATAACATTGCTAGGGCCCAGCTACCAACTAAGTCTTGAGAAAGCTCCTGATCCCCCTTTAGAGCCAGCTCCCCTGCCTTCTGCTTCTTTCTCTCTCCCACTGTGAGAATGCTGGATCCCACTGGGCTGGTTGGGGCTGGCAGGAGTTGGTTCTGCACCTCTTCAGCCTTTGCAGAACACACAAATAAGTTGTTAGCAAGAGATTTTCTTCTTTTTTCTTTTGCAAGTTTCATGAAGTAGGAGCCACTGAGTAAGAGAGAGAAGTGTGATCCTTTTCATTATCATGAAAATGCTCAAAGACAGTGGGAAGCAGAGTCCAGCAGAGGTGAGAGCCAAGGGGTCAGCAGTGAAGGATGGGGAAGGATGTTACTGAAGCCAGGTTTGGTATTTTTGTGGTGCAAAACTGAGTCAAGGGCAATCAGATCTCTCTTGTTGGAAAGTACTGGAGCAGGTCGTTGTGTTCTGCTATCTCTTTTTCCATTGTTGAAATTCAGGTGTAATTTCACCATCAGAGGAACATGCTGCATACCTGTGGGTGGCATTGCACTTCCAGATGCTCTCCAAGCAGCCTGGATAAATTTAATGGATGTTATTTTTTCTGTTGTGCTTCAGATAACATTTGGTATATTTGTTGGGTTTATTTTGACTGTAGTGTTAGATTAGTGGAGCAGAGCAGGCATGCAACTTCCCCATCTTTTCTACAGCCACACGTAAATAAGGAGTGAAACTTCAATACATGAGGTAGGAGTGTTAGCAGTTCCATTCCCCAGCTTTAACCCTTCCCTTATCTGTCCCTTAACTCCATTCCCTGCTGTAGCAGAACTGTCCTTGCACTGCTGCAGAGTGCAGGCTCAGTCCTCTCAGGAGAATCAGTAGCATGACTCCCATTGCCTGAGTTACACAGGGTAGCAAGCTCAGGCACTTCATTTTCACATAGATTTTATATATACACTGACATATGCACCCATCCAGATAGACAAAGTAAGACTTTGGTGCCTGTATGTAAGTTTATATATATATATATATATGTGTGTGTGTGTGTGTGTGTGTGTGTGGATTTGGATTCTTTTCTCTGCACAGCAGAAGTGTTGAGTGTCCTCAGTCACGGGGTTAACTTGGCACACAAAAGATTGCAGGAGGTGGTTGTTAGAACAACTTTCAGGAGTACATGGTGTACTGCACCCATCCCTGGCACTGCTCCCACAAATAGCATCCATTTGCAGCTTGTCTGGTGCTCTGCCCACTCATTCATTGCTTCCAGCAGCCTCTCCTCCTTTGTCCTTTTCCAATACAAACAAATTAATGTTTGAGATTCTTCTGAACTGGTGGCTGGAGGAAACACCTCTGAGATCAGCATCTTCACATGCAAAGGGTTTGGGAGCAGCTTGTTTAAACCAGAAAGAGTGAGTGGTTGCCCTTCGTGTGACATTGCTGAGGTCCTGAGCTGCAGCAGCATCTCCTGTCCTGATCTGACAAAACCACTGCTGGGAAAATCCTTGTGTGTGGGGCTGGTTCATGCCTGGGCTGTGGCAGTGCTGGGGTTGGCTCTTGGGATATGGGTGTGTTACCTGGTCCCTGTGCAGCTGACCTGTTGCCTGTCCCTTTCCTTGAGCCTTCTGATCCATCAGCAGATGTCAGGCTTTATTTCTTCTTCTCCCTTCCTGGGGTCATCATCTGCTCCTCCTTGCAATGGGCTGCATCCCTGTCCCTCCTGTTTCCCACAGACTTGGGAGGGTCCTTCCCCAGAGTGCAGAACACTAAACTGATATTTGCTCCTTGGTGCAAATTATTAATAGCACTGAGCTGCTTGGTGCAACTCTCAGAGGGGATGGAAGTGAAGGCAATGGTGCAGCAGCAGGTTCTGGAGGATGTGATGGAGGTAGAGAAGAGAAGATGCTCAGTGCCAAGGAGGAACCAAGGAGTAGAGCTCTGGGACAGGTGAGCATTGAACAGAACCTTTTGTTGTTTAGCACAACAGCTAAAATCAGGCATAGCAGCTGGGTTTCAAAGAGAGGCAGATTTCACAGCACTGTTCTGTAGGTTTGTCAGGTTTACAACATGATGGAAAAGTGAACACCACTAGATAATAGGATGGCAAAGAGAAGAACAGCCAGAGCAGGTAGAGCAGAGGAGGTGATGGGCTCAACCCTTCTGATAACTGCAGGAAAACTGGAGGATTTTTTGGGAGAGAGGAGGAGGAATAAGGGTGGCATCTGGGTGAATTAAAAATTGAAAGAGAAGAGCAGAAATGGGCAGTGAGGCAGAACCTGTTTGGAGGCTTGTTACTAAGGAGAAGGAATGAGCGTTATGGGAGAGGAACCAGAGGTGTGTGGTTGCCTCAAGCAAAACTTATCATGTTGGCCTGAATTGGAAATGAAGAGGGAAAGAGTTCACTGATCCTTTCTTGCACTGGAGGAGCTGCTGTAGCTGTGTTCCTGTGGCAGGGCTGAATGGTAATAGGAGGCTGGGAAGGGGCTCAGCAGAGAGCCTCGGGTGGTTATATGTACAAATGTGTATGTATATCCATATATATATATATACAAATGGGGGAGCAAACCTGCTCCCCCATGAAGGGAGAGGCTGCTGTCTGAGCATTCACACACCACTGGTGTTTCTCAGCCCCCCCAGGCAGGTTGAATGAAATTTGGAAGTCATTATGGAGCTGGTTTTGTGTTTGCTGCAGCCATGGTGGGTGATTAAAATGTTAAATTCCTTTTCTAGGACCAAGAAAATAATCTCATGAGGTTGATCTCATGGTTACAGGTGGATTTTTTCTGCATATTGAAGTACAAGCTAGATCTCCAAGTCTTGGAGTATTTACAGACCTGGAAGAGTAGGAAAAGTTGTTCAAAAGGTTTGCTGGAATGAGAAACCCAGGGATTTGAATGTGACTTAAGACTGAAATGATTTTAAGTACTTATCTGGCATGAAACTTTTTTCTAAGCAAGAAGAAAAAACTCTGAATAAGTGATACCTCAAATAATTTAAGTACAATGAAGAATAGTATAATTTAGAGAGAACTATGAAGATGTTGGATTATGTTTTTAATCTCCAAAAAAATGTGAGAGTAGCCAAATACCTATTTGATGTGGCAGATTCCCTTGTGCAGAAAATCTACAACTAATACAAAGAATGCTTTTTAATCACAGAGTGTGAAGAGGGGAGAGGTGAGAATGTAGTGAAGATGGAAAATAATCCTACCTATGGTCCAATAGGTATCATAGAGAACCCTGTCACTTCCAGTGAAGAGAAAGCATTTTATGAATAGTTCAGGATAACCAATAAAAAAGAGGTTGGGAACTGAGAATATCCAAGGGGAAAGCAACATTTAAATTTGATACTGTACATTGTTTTTTCCCTGCTAGGATACCAGGGGGGATCTGCATGAAAATATCAAAGGTGATGGCACAGTCGATGGGTGATTGCATCTGTGTGTAAGGGTAGTGCAGGCTCCAGCTTCTGAAATGGGTTGGAAATTGCCTTTAACAAATTCCCTGCAATTTTGGGGATCTTTATCACTGGTGGGGTTGCCAGGGCCACTTGCACAGGAGATGTGAATGGCTCCTGGTGAAGGAGGTTTGACAAAGGTCTCCATCTCCCCCTGATCTGCCTTGGGAATGATTTGAAAAGACAAAGTCACGATTTGGAGGGGAAAAAAAAGCCTCCCTGAGGCTTTGTTTTAAAGTTAAAATTTAATTCCCTTTTCTTACAAATCTCATCTCTTCTGAAAGACTTGTGAGCCCTTTGGAGCACAGTTAATTTTTTATGCACTCGTATATCACAGAGAGAGTGGGAAAGGATGTGAGACACTTTGAGTGGTTTCTTTCTTATAGAAATTAACCTCAAATCAGGGGGTGACTGGCTGAGTGGAAAGGATTTATTTTAGCAGTTTGGAGCCCTTAACTTGCTTTCAGGATAAAGAAACTGAATCACAGAGCTAAAAACTCTGATAAAAAGCTGGTAATATGGGAGCAGGATAAACCAGAAGGTATAAAACCGTTTGAGAACCTGGACTCATGGTTCTCCATGGACGTGTGTACAACATGAGCTCTTTTTCCCCTTTTTGTATGGTTTAAAATTGATCCCTGGCACCTGAGCAAAAAGCACAGGCTGGGCCTTACAAAATGTGGTTCCTTCAGATTTCCTTGTGCAGCTTTTGGTGCTGTAGCAGTTGGGGGGGATTAAACTCTGCTGTACCAGCTAGAGTTAATATTTGCAGGCTGATCTCAGCTTTCTGGACTAATTGCAAGTTTTGAGATCTAGATGTTCTGGCTGTCTGAATTACCCATTTTGTGCTCATGTAATCTTCCAGCAAAGCACTCCTGTTGGAAGTGGGGTCACAGAGTTGTGTGTTTTAAATTAAATTTCTTGTGCTGTAGGTAGAAGCACATGCCTGGGCACCTGGCAGAGCTCTGCCCTTGGACGAGGCATCCTGTACCTGACATTAATTCTGTGTCTGAGCCCCAAGCAATGCAAAAACACTGCTTGAGTAGGAATTTGCTGTAGGCATAAGCTGTGGAATAAATTCTGAAACAAACCAACCAACCACCCAAAAAGTAAGCAACCAACCAACCCCCCAAAACAGCTCCCACTAACAAGCACCTGGAAAAGCAAATCTCTCTTCTGTCCAAAATGTGCTGAGAGTAAAATGAAAGTGATTCAGGTTGTTGAGGGGAAAAAAGAAAGGGAGAACAGCAGAGAAGTGGGTTTTTCTCAAAGATGGCTTTGTCACAGTTGAAATCAGTGAAAAGATGTGTTAAAAATACAATTGATATTAAAAGAAAAAAAAAGATATAAATATGTATGAAAATATATAAATAAAAATACATAAATATTGCAAGGAGTGAACCATGTGCCTCTGGCCATCCCTTTCCAACAGCAGAGACTGTGCTGAGAGTTTGGGATGGAACAGTCACACTTCCATGGTATGGAATAGTCACACTTCCATGGTATGGAATAGTCACACTTCCATGGTATGGAACAGCTCATACTTGTTGCAGATGGATGTGCCCTGAGTTAACCACCCCTGGCATTGCCCCTGGGGAGCAAGTTCTGTCCTGGGGGTGTGAGCAGCAGCTGGGACAGGCTGGCTCTTGGGAATTGTTCCATTTCTCCATCCTGACGTTTGGTTTTTTTGCAACATGTTGTGAGTTCTGGCTGTGTCCTCTTTCAGGTGGAGGCATTAACTCACCAGCCTCGAGCCACCACAGTGCATGCAGTGAGGGATTCTGAACTTGCCAAGCTCCCAGAGGGAGCCCTGACATCCATCAAACGCAAGTTCCCCCAGGTAAGGAAATCAGAAACATTTATTTTCTGTCCATCTCCAAACTCCCCGTTACCACCGAGTCCTTTGGTTTCTTTTTGTATGATTGGTGCCTACTGAGGAATCCTTTTATCCTTTTTGTCTGCCTGGTCTGATCTGTACCAGGCTTCCACTGCTTCTGTTCCTTCCCATCAGTCCTAGCAGGGCTGGTTTGTGTTCATGGGAGAAATTAATTAATGCCAAGTGCAGGACATGCATATTTAGCCAAGTGGATACCACTCAGTGTTGCTGTTAGTAAATGAAAGTTTGACTTCTGAAATCCCTTTAAAAGGGTATTATACAGTTGTCTTGCTCAGCGAGGCTCCAAGTTGACTCTTGCTTATGATGTGCCTTTATTTCCCAAGTATTGATAGCTGGGGGTTGGTTTTCATCTTCCTTGCATTTTGGGCTGTCAGTCCTCATTCTGTCTGTGTCCTGAAGACTGTGATTGCTCCCTTTGAACCCATCAACTCATCCATCTTCCTTAATTCACTTGACATTCTACCTCTCTCCTGCAAATCTGGAGACTGTCGGACTTGAAATTTAATTCTTTTGTCCCTAAGTGCATCAGGGACATAATACTAAGCACTAAATCATTACACTGGCCTCAAAGGCAGTTCTTTAATGCTATTACTTCAAATTATTTCTGATTTCCCTTTTTGCTGTCTTTTAAAACTTATTTTTAAAAAACCTGCAAAAGTAATAAATGTAATTAAAATGCTTGTATTCTTTTGCTATCCTAGGACTCATAATAATTTGATTATTTTTTTTTTTTTTTAGCTTGTAAAATATAAAGCCTATATTCATGCCTTCTTGTGTTACAGTAACTGTGGGGGTTTTGTCTGTGTTATTGCTAGGAGAATTTCCTAATTGCAGCAAGTGTTTGGAAGTGATATCAATGAAAAAACAATCCTCCTGATGTCCCTGCAAGCATTATTTTTGCTTAAGTGCTTTGGAACTTCTGTTGTGGGTTGTTAAGGCAGTCCTGCTCTGGAATAGTTGTATGATTCTGATTTCCTACCTAGATTCTGAACTGGCAGAAACAAGACCAAGTTCAAGCTGGGTACTGGCAGCACCACCCCCTTTTAAATATTGTGCTAATTGTTCTAATTCTGCTTTTTTGTCTGATGCAGGAGTTGGTTTCAGGGTCTCTCTTGGCTCTCTTCCTTTCCCCTGTTCTCCCAGATGACAGAATTGTTTTCCCCTAAAAAGTGCCCTCTGTGGAGATGCAAATCTTTAAGCTTTGCAGTTCCATTTGAGCTTGAGTGTAACATTTATAGCACAATTCAAAACATTTATTTGCAATGGAATTCACATGTCTTTCCATGTCTGAAGACTGCTGCATGTCCTCCTCAAACCCCTCAGCTTTTTGAATGCTGCATTACTTTTATCTGGACTTGCATATAGTTTGATTAATTAGTTACATGGAAACAAAATGCTAAAATAGATAGTTTTAATTTTTTTTTAAAGGAAATGTGCTGCGAAAAAAGGTTGTTAGAAAACACATCCTTGCTGCTGTTTGAGATCTCAAAATTTGAAATAGATGTTAAACTGGTATAAAAATGTGACAGCTTACATTTTTACTCTTGGATTATTTTAGAACAAGCATTAGAGGAATGTAAGGTAGGCTTCAAGTAGGTGATTTATGCAGTTAATGCCTTCAGACTGTCTTAAGAACCTAATATACAATATTTTTAATATGATCTCAAAGTTCTTGTGTCTTTTCTTTTTGTCTGTTAGGTCCATCAGATAAGAGAGGGAAGAGGACAGAAGTGAGAGGGACTTGATGGAGGAAAACAACAGGGTGGAAAGTTTGAAGTCAGGCAGAACATACAAATAGAAATTTAAAGGAGGATAATGAAGGTTTTGAGCTGAAAACTAATAAATTGCATACAGAGAAAAGGGTCTGGGCAGTCATTTCTTAGCAAAAATCTAGGCAGTAAAGGATCAAAAGTTGTCCACGCCTGAACAATGTCCTCAGTTACAAAAAGGTATAAATATGTTAGCAGAATGGTTTGGGAGTGAAGGAATCCTTGTGCTCTTCATGATGCTGGAAAAGGTTCAGTACCAGGCTGTCAGAGCACATCTGAGGAGGAGGCAGGCCAAATAAAGAGACTCCAGAGGACAAGGAGGAGGGTACCTGGTGTCTATAAATATTGAACTATAAAGGCAAAAAAGACTAAAAGGTTAAGAGATGACCTTTGACTATTTACAAATGTACAGAGGTTGTTTTTTGTTTTTTGTTTTTTTGTGAAAAGGGCAGAAGCTACATGGCATGTTGGGATAAAGCAAGTGGAAGTCTACTGAAATTGCAGGAGTTGGATAGGAGGACAAAGCTGATTCTGCTCCCTAGAAGGGCTAAAAGGTTGTTGCTTGTTCTTACAACCTCTTCAGAAGTTATGTTTGAGGTGATGTTTAGTGCTGAGCAGAGGGATGGATCAGGTGAATTCTCTGTCCTGTTTTCTCCCCTGTTGCTCTAGCACAGTGATCTGTACACAGAATTTCTGGGAGCTGGGATGTACAATCAGGAAAAATGGCACAGCTGATGCTCAGGGAAGCACTGGATGCTTTTCCTTGTTTTGTCTTCTCCTGTGGGCACCTGCTTTGGTCCTGTTGGAGACAGGATACTGGTGGCCTGGGGTCCTTGGGGTGACCCAAGCTGCTGTTATTGTGAGGGATAAAGGGATGGGTGAGCATGGGCATCTCATCTCAGTTATAAATAACAGCCAGAATTTCAGAGCTTCTGCCCAGAAATGACTGATGTTGACTTCTAGATCCTGCTCAGTCTGCAGAAAACAAATCTACAGCTTCTAGCTTCTCAGGAAAGCATCCAAAGCTTGAGTTCACTGTGGATTTGGGATCTTAGACATTCCCAGTTGAAGGTGGTCCACAGAGCAAAACTTTTGTTTTCTTGGGACCCGTGCCTGAGGGCCACAGCTCCAGCAGAGCCATTGGCATTTGCCTTGGTGCTGGATGCTGCCTGAAGCTTTTCAGAGTTGCAGGAGTGTGCAAGGAAATTGGTTCTTTCTATTTCCATCACTGCCTTCAGTTCTGAGAAGTAGGACAGGGAATCAGCTCACAGGATTTTTTGGCACCACAAAGCGGTTTCGAAGCAGCAGCAAGAGCCCAGAAGTTGTGAACAGATTACAGAGATGTTCTGACATCAGTGGGGAACTTGGATTGCATTTCACAGGTTATCTTTGCCTCTACTGAGCAGCTGAGATGGTTTTTATGATTCTGACTTCAAACTTAGACCTGGGGAGCTGATGGAAACTGTTCAGGAGCTGAGGAGGGGTTCAGTGCACAGCAGACAATACAGAGGTTTTCTGCATCTTTCTTTTAATTCACTAAATCTGTCCTTTAAAAATATTCATGAACACTGGGTCCTGCCATTGTATGGATATTTTAATCAGAGCTTTTCTGAAGTGGCTGGAGCCTTCCTGGGGGTTTTTTGCCACACGAGGTGAGCTCCAGCCCGTGCCCTCTTTTCCAAAGACACTGCTACTGTGTGTGTCACATTATTCCAGCTCACTGTGGCACTGGAGTATAGCTCAGGAGAGGCCACACTTCTGGATTTGTCTGTGTGTGTTCTCATGGCCCAGTAAAAGAAGTTTTCCTTCCCTGTAGGAGAAGCAAAGGTGAAAAAGGGGGAAGAAACCCACTTGCCACGTGCGGCAGGCAGGAGCCGTGCTCAGTCACAGCAGTGATGCCAGACTGACAATTTTCTTCAAGACACAATTGATCCTGAGTGCCAGGAGCTCAAACAGCCCCAGGAGAAAGCTTCAGTTCCTCTGTGGGCTGTAGCAGGGGTTGTGGAGGTGCCAGGAATTCGCTTTGTCACGGGGGTTCTTGACCCATTGGAAGTTTTGATTCGGGGCCCTTGCCAAGCTCCCTGATCTGGGCTCTGATTTGTCTGATCTGGGGCCATGGGAAGCTTCAGGACTCCAGGGTTTGATTGAAGTTGATGATCTGAGTTACCTCTCCTCCTCCCTTGTCTCTCAAAATAACCCCTAAGAAAGCTGGGGGAGAAAAACCTCAGCTCCTGGAAAGAGCTGCACAGAAATGAACCTGCTGTTCCCTGAATTTGTAGAGATAAAATGGCTCTTGTTACTATTTTACCCCAGTTGCCTTTAATTTGTAGAATAGAAAGCCCTGGTTCTATTCTAGCTTCTTCACATCAGTGTGGCAGAAAGCCCTTTTATGTGTCCTTTAACTAAATATATGTGAGAAGTGTACAATGCCCTGCTGGGAAAGCACCAAGAAATTGTAATTCCACATATTTAATGTAAAGGTGGCCTCTTGGGTGGCTGATTTGAAGTTTTACAGGTTTAACTATGAGGTGTCTTATTTCTAAACTTCAAAGTCACTGGAGAAAAGTCCTCAGCTCACCTGCAGCCACTCTCAGAGCACTGATCTTGTGGAGCTGCGTGATGGCAGAGGAGCCTCTGGAGAGGATCTGAGCAGCCTTGGAGGAAAAAAAGAGTCAGATTTGTGGGGCTGTATGTCTGGTGGTTGAACAGGATCCAACCTGGCTCACTTCTACTTTTTAGCATGTCAGGGAGTGATAGGACATGGGGGAATGGATACAAACTAGAGGAGGAAAGATTTAGGTTGGAAGTTAGGAAGTTCTTCCCCATGAGGGTGCTGAGACCCTGGCACAGGTTGTCCAGGGAGGTGGTGGGAGCCCCATCCATCCCTGGAAGTTTTTAAGGCCAGGCTGGATGGGGTTCTGAGCAACCTGAGCTGGTGGGAGGTGTCTGGCTGGAACTGGGGGGTCTTACAGGTCCCTTCCAACCCTGAAAATTCCATGATTCTGTGGTGATTGCCTAATTTAGAAACCTCCGGCTGTTCCTGGAGAAGCCTGGGCTCCAATTCCTGCTTTTCTGCAGAGCAGATTTTTCTCCAGACCTTAAGCCCAAACCCCCAGGGTCTGTGCCAGCAGCTGAGCTGTGGGTGGGGGTCTGCAGGGTGGGCTGGATGGAGAGACTGAGACCTGGGATGTGCTGAGAGCTCCAGACACTTCCCACTGAGCTGGGAGGGCTGTGTAGCCCCAGGTGCTGGTGACTCCATGGGAATGAGACACTTTGGCATCTGCAGATGTCTGGGAAGTGCTGTGCTGGCACCGTGCTTGGGAAACCTTGGAGTTTGCTCCATGGGGGGGGCTTTTGCCTGCTCGTAGAAGAGCAGAGCCTGGCCAGGGCTGGAGGTACCTCCAGAGCATTAGAAACTTGTTGGTTTTTTTCCAAGTCAATCCATTTTTTTCCCAGCAGTGTTGTCAGAGTTCAAGCCTTCAACCCTCAGTGCCAATTCCCAGAGCTTTTCCTGCTGACATCCAGCTCCATAGGTAGCCTGGGAATCACTGCCCAGGTACCCCCTGCCCAAACCCCCTCTGCTGCCTCCATCACCTCCATGAACTCTTCAAAGAGCTGTTTCCCTTCAACAGGGAAATGTTTGAGATCTCCCAGCCCATCTCTGCTTCCTCCTCCTCCTCCTCTGCTCCCCAGGCTTCACCAGACCCCACCAGTTCCCTCCAGCTCCTCTCCTGAGTCCCCTGGCTTCCATGTCATAATCCCTTGGGGCATTCTGCTCCTTCCTGGCCCATGGTACTGGGCATGTTAGAACAGAGGGGTTGGGAAACCTAAAGGGTGATTTTTTTTTTTTTTTTTTTTTTTTCTGTTGGGTTTGTTGGTTTTTTTTGCTTGCTCTCTCCAGTTGAAATGAATTTGGTGAGAGCTGCTCTGGCTGCCCTGCAAGGTGACAGGAGGCAGGTGAACCACTGGAGCTTGGGTCTGTTTTTCATGGAGAGATGTGATTTGTATTGACTTCACCCTCAGACAGATGGGCAAATCTCTTTTAAAGGAAAACATTGCCTTTTTGTGGGGAAAAAAATTAAAATTAAAAAAAAATTCATATGTAATATGAAACTCCAAGGAAATTTCAGGCCAGTTCTCAGCTCAGATCCCAAACTGCTGTTCCTTCAACGTTGCCATGACTGCAGCAGTGACTCATCCCCTTCTGGTGAGCAATTTCCTTGTCTTACAAAGCCACCAGGGAAATAATTTTTCCATATCCATACGTACCAAGGCTGTAAGGTTTGCTCTAGCAAACGAGGCAAATAATATTTCCTGGTAATAGGAGCAGCCAACTGGAAAACGAGACCAATCTGTTCTATTCTTAGCTCTGTCATTAGCCTTGGACTTTGACTTAGCTGGAGCCTTCCTCAGCTGTCTGTAAAGCAGAAAAAGTTATACATTAGGAGACTGTTTTAGGGAGTAATTAATATTGTGATGTTTGAAGTGGTTCAGAAATGTAAAACATTGGTAACACCCTCCAGAGCTGCTCAGGGCAAGTCCTGGTGTGTAGACACAGGGGGTCAGGGAGCTGGGGATGGGGGATGCTCTCCAGGTTATCTCCCTTAGCAAGGGCAATTAGTCCCATAATTCTGATGAAGAATTCCCTCTGTGATTTGAGGGGGGGAAAAATATGTCTTAGGTTGTTCTGCAGGAGTCTGGAGTGTGTATTTCTCTCTTTTTTTCAAGATGTCTTGAATTTGGTCACTGTGAGCACTGATTGACCAGGGGTCAGGTGGAAGTGAGATTGTGGGGGGGGATCTGAGGACAGGCTTGAGCCTTTTGCCTTCAGTACCTACAGAACTGTGGTGTGGGGTTTTTTTTCTTCTTCTTTTGTTCCCAGAGTACAGCAAATACTGTGTTTGCTCTTTTTTTTTGCTTGCTTTCTTTTCTTGTTTTATAGGTTAGGGCAAAACAGGTAAAGGAAATCAAGACAAATGATCTGTCACCAGATGTTACAGCCAGGAAAGAAGCTGTGGTTAAAAAACCCCTTGTCAGTGGGTGGTTCAGCTTGAGATAATATCTTACAAAAGTTTAAAAGTAGCTGTTTCAGTGTGCTATTTTGAGTACATTCTGCCTGAATGTTTGTTTCTTCTCTTCTTTCTTTCTCTCCCATTGCCAGGTTGTGACTAGACTTATTCACTTGCTGGGGGAGAAGATTCTTGGCAGTCTTCAGCAGGGAGGTAAGAATCATTCCTGCACTGCTCCCATTGATGCTGCTGCTTCCTGGGAGCTGGAATTACAGCCTGAAATCTGGAAAGAGAAAGCACATCCTGAAAGGAGAATTTGTCACTCAAGATTTTAGCTGTTGTCAGAAGGGAAGGGTGGTTTTGTGCTATATATGTGTGTGTGTGTACAAGTTGGGTTTGGGTTTTTTCTTTGTTTGTTTTTTGGTAGGGTTTTTTTGGGTTTTGTTTGTTTGTTTGTTTTGGTGGGACAAGGTTAATTAACTGTGGGAATGGAAGGATTTGCAATCCAGCAGGAAAAGCACTGCTGAGTATGTGCAAATATCCCAAATATTCTTGGGTAGCTTTTAGAAGAAAGCAGATGGACAGGAACTACTGAAGGGTCTTGTGGGGTCCTGTTCTCTGGGGATCACTTGGTTTTTCTTTGGTTGGGTTTTTAAATGACTTTTCTGGCTGGTTTTGCAATATTCCAGGGAGACCTTGGAAACAAGGTGTCAAATTCCCATATTTTGGAGCAGTATTGGGGAAGGAATCTTGATTTCCCCTCTTTCTTCCCTTGCTTTCTGTGGGCAGTTGAGTTGGAACCTCCAGTGCTGGTTGTACTGGGACGTCTGTGGGTGCTGAGGTCTCCACTGGGAATAGGGCAGGGTGGGATCTGGGGAAAAGGGGAGGAAAATCAGGGACAGGAGTGGGAACTCAGAGGATTGCCCTTGAAGTTGTGAGGACTGGGGGAGCTGAAGGAGTTGAGCGTGATGTGTGACTTGTTTGAACCCACACATCTTCTTGAAGATATCCAAAAAGAGTGGCAAAACCTGCTAAATGTTCTGTGCAGAGCTGTTTTAAGAGCCTTGAATGACTCAGTTGCTGAAGATATGTGAAAAAAAGCTTGTTTGATATTTCTGTGTGTCCTGCAGGGTAGTGTTGATCTTCCATATAGACTTGGGATGGTTTTTTTTGTGGTATATGAAGTATTCCTGTGTCCACCTCAAGAATTCATCTTAATGGTGCACTGGGGCCTTTGCTGGGTGGAATGGGACAAGCAGGACATTAAATCTTAACTTGGATCACAATAAGTTTGCCATGTACTGAGGTGATAGGTTTTATTTAGCAGCAAGGTGGGATTGTCTGAGGAGGCTGAGTTAAAGAGAGAGAAGAAATAATACCAAAGTAAAAGCAGCAGTTTGCAGAACACCCCATACCATTGGCCTTTTCCTGTTCTAAGCTCTCCTGGAAGATTTTAGCTTCATGATCTGCCAACAACTCCTTCCCTCTGCCTGTCCTTGTTGTCCTTACCCAGCTCACTGTGTTGTGTTTGAGATCTTCCCACAGTTATTCCAGAGATTCCATATTTTATTTAAAACTTCTAAGCACATATCTGTAAAGCTCCCTGTTACAGAATTTTAAAGAGATGTAGGAATAGGGGGATATGCACATTGCCTACAGGAACTTTGTTAAAAGGAGGTATTTATTTTCTTGATCAGGAATACCATAAAAACAGGATGTTAATTTTTTAAATATTTTGGTACCTACGACAGGATTTTTCTTTTAGTTAAGCTAATTCCTCCTGTGGGCTAAAACCTGTTCCAAAGTCATGGCTGCTGAAGGTGCCTTTTTATCTTAAGAGGTCAGGTAAATGCACATTGTATTTAACCTGCTCCTGACATCCAGATATTTTGGTTGTTGCCTGATTTTACCCCCACGTGCTGTCAGCAGCCAAGAATGATGAGAATTGGCCTTCATCCTCTTACAAATGAAATAGGTGGGAACTCTTCCCTTTTATAGGATATGGAAGGAGTTAAATTTATCTTGGGTTAAGCAATTCTGTGACCCTGTCCTTTTCCTTGAAAACAATGAGATGACACCAAGCATTCCAGGTTGGCTGATGGTGTGTTTGGTTTTTTTTGTTTTTTTTTTCTCTTTTTGGACAGGTCATCCCCTTGGATTGCACAGCTCGAGCAGCAAGTGGGATGCTGGGAATCCTGCCAGCAATCTCTCCACGGTGGCAATAATGCCAGTGTCAGAGGAGGTGCCACTCACAGCCTTCACTCTGGAGCTCAAACATGCCCTCAGTGCTGTGGGTAAGAAGTGTTCACCTGGGCTGCCCCACGGGACAGAATGCTGCAAGTCTCTTTCAGTCTTCCTAATTCTGAAAATAAGAGCTTTCTCTATGTAGATTTGCTGCTACTGGTACATTTTTATTGTCTCCTTTTGGTTTTTCTAGAAGAAGCTTTTTGTTTAATTATAAATAGTCAGATGTTTCCATTTAACAGCTGGGTTCACATTTGAGGAGGGAGCAGAGAAGTCCTGCAGGGTGAGCCAGAGGCTCCATCACTGCTTCCTCTCTGCTTTGGCTGCTGGGCTGGGATGTGAAAGGGAAAGAGTTTTCCACTTCTGAACTGGAGTGAAATGGAGGTGGGAAAGTTTTACTGCTGTGAAGAGTTTGAGGTGAGGATAACCATGCTGATGAGTTCTGATGAAGGTTTGGGATGTCTGTTGTTGTTGTTGACATTTTTTCCCCTAATCCTGGTAGAGCTCAGAGCATCTCATCACAAAGCTCCTGCACTATACAGATTTTTTACAAGTATTTGCCTGACTATTTTTTTTGTCCTTTTACCAAGACCAGCTAAATGCTACCACATGGCTGTGCAAATTCTGATTATGTATAATTTCAGACTGAAGTAGAGAGGGATTCAAATCCAGGATATGTATCTCTCTCCTTCCTTTCTGCCATTTAAATAGAAGCTTTCTTTTAATTTCTAAAAATGCATCGTGTATTGGAAAGCTCACTTGAAGTATCCTTATCACTAATTTATTGGAGCTTTTCATTTTAGTTCTGTCTCCTTTACACCCAGATTAGATTTAAAAGTGAAGTGTTTAATGTGACATCTGGATTCTGCCACATCTTGGTGCTTTTGCTGGGTGAGATCAGGCACTGAGGCATCAAATTCATCTCTCAGCTCTCTCTTGTTGACACAGAATTTTGTGGACCATTATTAGGCCAAATACAAATTCTTATTTGATGAATTTCAGGCAGTTAAGTTTGGTGTATTAATATTTTTTTCTGCCATTTTATACCAGACAATATCTTTTTGTGTAAGTATATTTTCCAGGTGAGGTGGAATTACAACCATTTCTGACCATCAGAGAGCAGTCCTTGACCTCTGGGCCTCTGTTTTCTCTGGGCAACTTTTTGACCATGTTTTATTAGACTTATAACTGGGATAACTGCATTCCCACTCCTTTGTATCTTAGGAAATTGGTGCTAGGGGGGAAAAAAATTACAAAAGTGAGCACCATGCTCATCTTTGGAAAGAAAGGAAGAGTTATGTCTCTCTTGTGTTACTCGTGTTTGCTTACTGGGGCAGGATTTGGAAGTCTTGCTGAAGGGCTGCCCAGCCATTCCTTGAGTGCCTTAGATGCTGAAAAGATAAAATGAAATAGAGTCTGATATTTGCCAGTGTTGGTTTTTTAGTCCTCACTTCTCTTTTATGAGCTTGTAGTTCTCGACAGAAAAAAGGCTGCTCTGGAGAAGTAATTTAGATGCTCCATGAGGATTCCCCAGGAATCCTGATCCTCCAGGCCTGGGGGTAAGACTGCTGCATTCTCTTGCCTAAAGCATCTAAAACCTGGGAGTCAGAATCTCAGCAAATTCAGTGAAGGAAAAATCTCCTGAGGGCTACTAAAAGTCACATTAATGACCTGAGGGTGTCATTAAGTCCTTGCTCTGATGCTCTTCCCCAGCAACCTGCTGGTTGCAGCCAGAGGGGCACTGTTGGGTTTAGAATCAATATTTGAGGTCACCTCATTTCACCTCTGTTATACTCTTAATTTGGAGCTAATCACCCCATATCTGATCCTACTGAGAGAGGGCAGTCCCTGATGGGTGCTGGCTGGAACCAGGCTGATGTCTGGGGTGGAGGTGATGGGGTGACTGGGATTATGTAAATGTGAGAGGGGTCCCTGCCCATGGGTGATCTAGAAGGCCCCTTCCCACCCAAACCAGTCTGGGGTTCCTGCCTGCTGGTGTGGCTGTTGGAGGGGTACTTGAGAATGGTTTTTATAACTTGGTTGCTCTCAGCAGTTGAGTGAAATAACACTTTTTGGTCATTCTTTTTTATGCACTTGAGAACACATATGCTGGTGTTCTTGATCACATTAATGGAGGGTTATTTAATGCTGAATAATTGGTAGAAATTGGAAGTGTAGAGCAGATGGTTGTTATTTCTGAAGCCAAACAGAGCTGATTTGGTTGGAAGCATCACCAGGGGCTGTGCTGGGGGTGGGGAAGGGTCTGGTGTGAGCCAGCACAGCCACGTCTGTCCATCCATGTGTCTGTGTCAGGTACTGCTCACTGCTGCTTTTCAAAATAGAAGAAAGAATTTGGAAAATCCTTCCATGATTTCTCAGTTCACCTCCCCAGGGCTCTCTCTTGGAGCTTGATGGGGATGTGTTGTCCCCAGTCAGAGTCTCTGTGGGTGCAGCATCCGTCACCTTGAGTGATGCAAAGCTGCACTCCAGCTCTACAAAGCCCTGTACCAAGGTGCTGTGGCTGACTGGGGGAACTGGGTTTGCTGGTTTCCCCTCAGGACCTGTGTCCCCCAAAGGACAGGGCAGTGTGGTCACTCCAGGCCCCTTTGCTGATGTCCCTGGATCTTGGGGTGCAGGCAGGTAACAGGGAAGTGCTGAGGTGGAACCTGCTGTCCCATCCTCATCCTTAGTCCCTTACTTGACATTTTTATGATATTCTCCAGCTCATTTTGCATTCCTGGCTCTTCATGTTTGCCTGTAAAACTTCCACCATTGTCAAAAAGCTTTGTAAGTCACACACCCTGGAAGGATATTTGGACTGCACATCATTTCCATTTTGCTGAGAAATGTGCCATGTTAGTGAAGATAAGTGAAAGCTCTGCTTTTGCTGCTTTTTCAAAGTTTGCCTGTCCTCCCTTGCTGTCTCTGGAGCACAGAGTCTCCCAAATGCCTCTTCTGGGAGACCTCTCTGAAGCCCATTATCCCATGCAGCAAAGTTTGTTGTTTGTGAGGCTGAATGGGGAAGCAGATCAAAGCCTCTCTCAGTGATAAAAATGATAAAACTCAAGTGGTGAATTCCCTCCCAAGCACTGGCTCTGTTCCTGCAGGCAGACAGCTCCAGGGGCAGCACAAATTCAGGGGTGATGGGCAGGTCAAACCAGTCCAGGTCTGGAGATGCTAAAGAGCTGATTCCCTCTGCTTTGGATTTGTGCCTTTCATAGGAGCCAACTCCCACAAGTTTTACTGGGAGATGAGGAAACTAAATTCTGCTTTCAAATCATCCTCTTTTCCTGGCTTTCTCACCAGCTTTTGCTTTTTATCTTTTGGTCTCAGCACAGGGAATATTTTGGTTGGCTCCTCCTTCCTCATCAGTGTGACAAAGAGCAAACATTATTTGGAGGTTTGAAAATAAAAGATAAAAATCAGACTTCTGTGTTCTTGTCAGGTCTAACAGTGAAGTATGGTACAAGAGAATGAAGCCTTTGCAGGGGGAATTGAGCTTTGGGGGGACAAGAAGTTGGCCCTGCAGGTCAGGATGGTGGCTCCAGACCCTGTGCTTGTGCTTCTTGCTTTTGGAGCACAGAAGGATGAAATCCCAGCCTTTTTACCATGTTGCTCCTTCACGGTTCCTTGGGTTTTGATAAACACATTAGGGCATGCTGCTTTATTAATGCCTTGAGAGACTTCACATAATTAAGTGTTTTGTTATTTCCTACATGAATTTCAGTTCTTTTATTAATGAAAAACTGAAGGATGATGTTAGGAAAACATTAACACACAGCAACTGTGCTTTCATATTTTGTGAAAGTGAATTTCTCTCTCAGGATAAGACAGATGATATTTTCTTTACATACGAGATTAATCCCTCTTAAGTTTTCTTTGCTTTGCTTTTTTGTATTTAGCTGCAGTTTTTCTGCAGCCTCCAGCACATATGGCTTGTGTTGCTGCTGCTGGAATGGAATTGCTAATAAGGAAATGGGACTGAAGTGGCTGCAAGACACTTGATGTGCCCCGAAATTCATCTGGTGTTGTTGCCAGCTGTGTCTGTGTCTGTCTGGGCAGGGAGCTGGACTGTGCCCTACAGAGTATGGGGTGTATTGGATAGGAAGTGGTAGTCCCACTATAGGGTTCTCTGGGATCCATCTGGGGAGCTGGCTCAGTGCAGGATAAACAAAGAGTTTATTTCAATAGGGCAGCAAAATAGCTTTTGTCCTGGAGACCAAATGCCTGGACTTTCTGTAGCTGGAATTCTGAATCTTGTGTTTGTGAAAGTGCAGCTGCAGCAGGAATTGCCATCCCACAGTGAGGAATGGCACAGAAAGTAATGGGATAACAGAGCTCAGGGGGGATGGAGAATGGGAAGATGCTGTAGTTAAGTGTGAAAAATTGTTATGAGGACTTTGTGCCAGCTCTCTCCTCTCTGACAGCTCCAGTCAGTGTCCTGATCTGTCACCATCTTCAAAGCAAGTTCAGAGGACTCCATTTGTTAGAGCTGTGTTCTCAGTAGGGTTTCTGGGGAGCTGAATTGCAGGTGGTCACAGGAAACTTTTTTTTTTGTTCTTCCAGGTCCTGCTTTGCTGCTCACCAGTGACAACATCAAACAGAGACTGGGTTCTGCTGCTCTGGATAGGTACCAGTGGGGCTCAGGGGGAAAATGCAGATGGTTTTATAAATAGACAGGGCTTGGGATTGAAATCCTGTGTCCTAACACTGAGCTTTCTCATCCAGGTGCTTGAGAGAGCAGTGTTTCAAGAGTATTTGGTTAGAATGTGGGTGGGTTGGTTTTGGTTTTTTTTCCATCATTGCCTTCTCACTTGGAAAAGCTCAATTGCTCCAGGTGGGGATTATGAACTCATCCTGAGGGATGCTGTTAGCTCTGTGCATATATCTAATGGCTTAAATAACAGAGATAAAGGAGCCTGAGCCTGGAAATCTGGGCAGGTTCTTAGGGCAAGCAAGAGTTGCAGGTCTGATGCCCTTCAGCTGTCCTTGACAGGGAAGATTTCTCTCTGGTCTGTCAGGAGCTGTGCTACAAATGTTGGAATTCGTTTTGGTTTGTTTTTTTTTTCTCTCCCCAGTATCCACGAGTACCGACTGACCAGCTGGCTGGGGCAGCAGGAGGATATCCACAGGATTGTTCTGTACCAGGCTGACAGCACCCTCACCCCCTGGACCCAGCGCTGCATCCGCCAGGCTGACTGCATCCTCATCGTTGGGCTGGGAGACCAGGAGCCAACTGTGGGAGAGGTGTGGGAATGGCTCCCTCGGGTGTCTGCAGGGTCAACAGTCCAGATCAGAGGAGGTTCTTCCATACTCATGGAATTTTCCTGGGTTTAACACCCAGTGAGGCATAAATAGCGCAGTATTCCTGAGAAATGTGGATTATAAATAGAAAAAGGGCTGAACGAGGAGCCTCTGGAATGGCAAATTTTATTTAGAAGTGATTTTCACCAAACTTCTTTTCCTCTAATGAGTCGTTGTGGCCAATGGTAAATCAAAAGCCAAATTGCTCTGAAGCTTTGTGTTTCTGTCCAGAATTTCTCTGCAGAATCTCCAGATAGAAAGACGAGTTCTTTTCTACCTGGATGGAATTCATGGCATGTGCCTAGGAAAAAATAGATCTAAATTATATTGTATGAATAATTGAATATATTTTATTATGGATTGTAAGCTGTATTTTTCCCCCCCTTCCTATCTATTTCTATTTTTGATATTTTTGTTGCTTGAAAGTCATTTGACCAGGCACATAAATTCAGCAAGAAAGTTAAAAGTGAGGCCACGAGTGGGGTTTTCAGGCTGGTGAAGTGCTGAGTGTGACTGCCAAGGAGCCTGGGACTGGTACCATCTGCAGCATTGTTGTGTCTCACTTGGTGTTGGTTCTCCATGCCTGAGTGTGGGAGGCAGGAGGCACAGTGAAAGTGAGGCTCCCAGCTGCCTAACACAACCAGAAAATAAAAATAAGGAACTCAAGGGGGAAAATTGATCTGATTGGAAGCAAAAGAAAAAACATGCTGAACATCTGCAGGCTTAAGTATGGCTTGGGAAGCAATCTCGTTTTGCATGAGCAGTGTGTGTCTGTGCTCTGCATTTAGTGGGCTGTGTTTTGGGTGAGAATCATTGATTTTTAAGTAGTCAGGTGTCTGATTTTGGAGGTCTCTGTGCCATGCAAGCCCACAGCTAATAGAGCAGTTCTCTAAACCCATCTTGTTTGGGGGTCCTGTGTGTGTGGTTGTGCCAATTCAGGCAGGAACAGGCAGGAGATGGGTGTGTGTGAGTTTTGTGTGTGCATCTCCCAGTAAAACTGACACTGGGGCACAACCCACCTGATACCCCCTTCCTTTGGTCTCTTGTGCTGTAGCTGGAGAGGATGCTGGAGAACACAGCAGTCAGAGCCCAGAAACAACTCATCCTGCTCCATAAGGAGGATGGGCCTCTCCCTTCCCGAACTGTGGAATGGCTGAACATGAGGAGCTGGTGCTCTGCTCACCTTCACCTCCGCTGCCCACGCAGAGTCTTTTCCAAAAGAAGTTTGCCCAAGCTGGTAAGAGATTTCCTGCCTTGCTGGCTGCCCCTCAGCTCTAGGGCTTCGCTTGGAGGTCACATCAAAGGTGAAGTGACACGGTGGCTGGGACATGGATGGTGTCCTCCTCAAATCTCTTTGGCCTCAGGTTACCCTGGGAAACAGGGATAAGGGCTCCTGGCCTCCCTGGGGCTGCAGTCAGTACTCCCAAGGTTTTAGGCTTGTAACTGGGGTGGGTTCCTCTTCACTGGGAGGGTTTTGCAGGGTGCTGGGGTCACTGTTGGACTGGGAGGTTCTGTGTAAACATACAAAGTTTTTTCACTGTGAGGGTGGCAGAATGCTGGAGCAGGCTGCCCAGAGAGGCTGTGGAGTTGCCTTCTCTGAAGACATTCAAACCCCATCTGGCCACATTTCTGTGTGACCTCCACCAAGTGGTCCTGCTGGGGCAGGGGGTTGGACTCCAGGATCTCTTGAGGTCCCTTCCAACCCCCAGCACTCTGTGGTTCTATCACTGGGCGATCTTAAAAGGTCTTTTCTGGCCAAAATGATTCTCTGGTTCTATCCACACGCTTTTGAGAATCTGTAACTGTAGTTACAGATTACTGGTACTGCTGTAACTGAAGCTACAGCAGAGGCAGACTTGGGATGCTTCCCAGGAGCTTCCCATCCTTGTCAAGAAACTGAAATATTTCTCGAGAAAACCCTGCACTCGGGTGAGGTTCTCCCCGCTCACTGTAAAAGCAGATGTGTGGGATCAGGAGAAGGGTTCGGGTGGTTCCTGCACCCTCTTTTCCATTGAAGGACAGGCTGGTTTTGGCTGTGGTGCAGCCCTCAGTGTCCCTGCTCTGTCCCTCCCTGCAGATTGAGATGTACGAGCGCCTCTTCCAGAAGCCTCCCGACCGCCACTCCGACTTCTCCCGCCTGGCTCGGGTCCTGACTGGAAACGCCATCGCCCTGGTGCTGGGAGGTGGAGGAGCAAGGTTTGTCCTGAGCTGCATCCCTGCCAGCTCCTGGAGCACCCGTGGCACTGGGGCTCAGCACTGCTCTGCCAGCAGCCTCTGGGGGAAGTGCTGAGGAGCTGCTTCTCTTACACAAACTGAACCCGCTGCCTGCCTTTGGGTTTGGGTTTCTGCTGAGTGCTTGGGACCTCCTGAGACCTCTCATAAGTTGGGCTTAATACCAGGAGATGACCAGGGCACTAAATATGACACTTGCTTTTTATTAGCCTACACTCTATTTTTTTCCCCCTATGGATTTTGATATTAGAAAATGGTTTGCAATATTTCAAAAGGCCCCCGAAGCTCTTAAAAGTTTGAGCTGCAAAAAGAATTGTCCTCTAATGGGACAATGTTCTCTTCTTTATCATCACCCAACCCCCCAGATACTCATACACTTCTGACAGCTTTACTTCCCAGAAAGAGAGCATTTTTGCAGACATGGGGGCAAGGTGTGTGCTGAACACTTTATTAGAATTCCATCTGAGTTCCGAAGGAACTTTGGTAATAAATTACTGCTCATGTTTTTCTTTATAATCCATTTTTATTTTGAGCATTTTATGTTGAGACAGACATGGAATTTGGTAGCTCTTTCTCTCAAGAGCACTCCCTCTTTGCTGTCTTCATCACCATGTTCTTGAAGCCCTAACCCAGGAAGCTTCTAATTGATTAGTGCAAAGCACTCCTGTTTTATTTTTTTATTATCTGCTATCTCTGTCTCTACTGAAGCCTGTGCCATGTTAAAATATGTGCACTTCTGTATTTCTGGCAGCACATTTTGCTCATTCCCCTCCTTTCTTCCTTCTGTAAACATTGCTGTAATTTTTTGCCAAACTATTTAATTTTTTTTTTTTTGGTTTACTACTTAATTTGCAAGCTACCACCCGCTGGTTGCCGAGAGCAGAGGTAAGGAAAGAGCAGGACTGCTGAGCCTGTTTGTGGGTCCTGTGTTGTTCTCCTCCACAAATCCAAACCTCTGTGCTGCTGCTGTGTTGGGACTTGTGGATGCACAGCACTCCTCCAGCAATGTGACCATGTCCCATCAGCCACTCATTTGCTCATTTCTGCACCCATGCAATACAGAGGCCTTGGACAGGATTAAATAGCAGAATGGGTAAATATGGTGATTTCTCCTTTTTTGAGACCTTACTTCATGGTCTGAAATGCTTTTTCTGGGGGTTCAGACTGGTGTGTGGATCAGTCAGCATTCTGCTTCCAGTAGAAAGGTAGTTGTATGCTTTGGCAAAAGATTAGGATTTTAAAATATTATATTTTTTTAAAGTGGAAATATAACTAAGACTCTAGAGAAAGCAAGAAGTTGCTCTGAACTCTGTAAAAATCTGCCTTTAGAAGGTTTGCAGGTCAAAGTGATTTTATTAGGTCTTCATCTCTTTTAACAAGGCAACTTGAAGGGATTATGGACTCAGTCCCTAATTGCATCCTGTAATTAAAGCCCATTCTGGGTACAAACATCTTGACAGGTCCCTGAACAGGCTCTTGATAGTCTGGTGTTTGGGTAAGGTACTGCCCCAGGTAACCTCCTGCCTGGTTCCAGGAGCAGGAATCTCCCAGAGGGAGCTCAGGGCTCCAGGGTGCTGGTGCTGGGTGTTTCTGCTGGAGGGATCATGTTCTGTGACTCCAGGAAGATCAATTATTTAGTTGTTATTTTGGGAATGTTTGTCTGGCTTCCCAGTTACAGTCAGTTTGGGAGGTTTCACCAGAGCAGCTTAATAGTAATTATCTTTGTGGTTTGTCATGACAAAAGGCTGGGAGGAACTAAAGGTTTTTCCTTCTCTTGTGACTTTAAAAAGAAAACAAACTGAAGTGATACAGTTTGAAAATTATAGTGTTTTGCTTTTGTTAAGTGCTAACTTAATTTCAGTTGGAAACATTGTGGAGTTTGAGGGGAAGGAAAGGGAATTTGCATTTAGAAAAATAATACCTTTGAAATGCAGTTGCAAGAATAAGGACACATCAAGCCCTGCAGCATTAACCCTCCCATAAATCCTTCTCCTGACCCTTAGCCATCCCACACAGCCCACCCTTTCTTTGGTTTTCTGTGGCTGTCTCAGCAAAGCTGGTTTGAAAACTAAAATTTGTGGGGAGGAACTAATTAATACTGAAATACCTGGGAATCCCCAGGGCTTTGGGAAAAAACTCAGGTGCTGCAGTTTCAGAGGAGGGACTGAAGCAAAACTGTGGTGACAAATTTGTTGTTGGTTGTGTCATTATTCTAGGCATGAATTTGGTTCCACAAAAGCGTGATGGGGAAACTCAGTACAGAAGCCCTGTTCCTCTTCAGCTGTTCTGGTAGGAAGCTGTATTTGCAGTAACACACAGGCTACAAACTTGTAAGATCTGCTGATGGAGAAGGGAAGAGCTCATGTTAAAAGAAGTTAGTTGCCTTTTTTGGATTTGCTGTCTAAAAGAATGCAAAATGAGTCAGCTGGGAATAAAAGCCCGTGGTGACAGAGACCTTTACCAGGCAGTGTCTCAGAATCACAGAATTCTTGAGGCTGGAAAAGCTCTCTGAGATCTCTGAGAGCACCACTGACCTGACCCCAGCCCTTGGCACTCGGTGCCACATCCCCTTTCCTTAAACACCTCCAGGGATGGGGACTCCATCCCGATGCCTGATCACCTTCTCCATGAGGAATTGCTTCCCAAAATCCAACCTCAACCTCCCCTGGGGCACTTCAGGCCATGTCCTCTGCTGTCACTCCTTGCTTGGGAGCAGAGCCCAGACCCCCCCTGGCACCAACCTCCTAAGGGATTTGTGGGGGGTGATCAGGTCCCCCCTGAGCCTCCTCTTCTCCAGGTTAAACAACCCCAGCTCCTTTAGCCTCTCCTTATAAGACTTTTCCTGGCTGGCCACACTATTCCTGATCCAGCCCAGGATGCCATTGGCTTTCCACCTGGGCACACTGCTGCTCAGGTCCAAGCAGTTGCCACCCAATATTCCTGGGATGATGCCCACAGGTCCAGCATCCCAGCCCTTTCCTTGGGGCAGAGCCTTTAAGCCTCCCCTGAGGAGCTGCTGTTGAAGGTTATTTGTAGCTATTTTTCATCAGGGCATCTTCTCTCCTTTTTCCATTTAGTGTTCTCCTCAGAGTTATTATTTCACCTCAGCTCTTGAGATGTCCAGGAGGGATTTGTTTTTTCCCCAGCACTTCCTTGCTGAGTCTCTGGGTCTGTCTCTGACTCACTCCATCTTTTTCATTTTGGGCACCTGGCCTCTTTCATCAAGTCGTTCTTTTTGCCTTTTCTTTATTTTCAGCTCATAAAAGGGAGGATAAAAGCAGCAGCAGCAGCTCAGGAGAAGCAAGTTGTGCCTTCTTGTGATGGAGGTGTTGGTGCCTCTCCTGCCACGTGCAGGGTGCTCACACTCCCTGCTTTTAGAGGAGGACAAACGTGCAGATCCATCCCCCTCCTGCTCACTTAGGGGCTGCTGCCGGGGGTCTCTCTGCTCCTTAAAGTTGGTTTTATCTTCTGATTCAGTGGCTTTACCCAGGGATGAAAAGGCTGATGCAGATCTTGTGATGTTCTGCTCTCAGGAGATCAGGATTTGCCTTCTGCACCCTCAGTGTTTGACTCCAAGATCCCTGACTCCACACAAAAAAAAAAATAAAGCAAGGAAGCTTTACAGTCACTGCATTCATCATGTGTGGCTGCAACTCCAATTTATTTAGGCAAGTCTGAGTAAAAACCTGCTCATCAGTCTTGCTTACTGTCTCTGCCAGCAGACTCTGCTCCCTTGGCACTGCTGTTTATCCACAAGGCACAAAGAACTTGTTTGTGCTTTGTCTGCACTGGGACAGAGACTGCACAGAAAATATTTGAGTTTGGGGAGTCTGCTTGGGCATCATCAGCGTGAGGGCTCCCAGTTTGGACACCATGGGCTGGAGGAGGCTGGTTGGTGGGGCAGCCCAGCTGTGATCAAACATCTGAGGAGTAAAAAGCTGAAATTTGAGGGAGAAGCAAGGGTTCCTTGGCAAAGTGCTGTCCTCAGGATGGACACTTTGCTCAGGGGTTGCAGACAAGGCACTTCCCTTGCTGTAGTTTCTTTGCCTGCTGTGCAGGTGATGGTGTTGGTTGTGGAACCCTGAGGTTCAAGCTCTGGCAAGAACAGAACCTCCTGGGGAGGCTGGGTGAAGTTTTATGGTGCAGGTGCTTGGGGTTCCCCTGATACAGTCAGACAACCCCCAGCAGATGGGTTTTTTATTTCCAGTTGTTTGCTGCCCCCTGAGATGGCCCAGGAGGACTCTGCTTCCCTTTGCTGGAGCAAGGCAGGACTTGAGGAATACACAGTGCTACAGGGATCCCATTCCTCATCCTGGTATTGCAAAGGGTGTCAGGAACTGAAAGAGGAAAGAAACTTGGAGAATTCTTCTTCCTTTCTTTTAAATGTCAGAATGAAGCTCAGTGTCTGCAGTCTGCCAGGGGCCAAGAGGAGGTGATGAAGCAAGAATTCTGCAGTGTGGACGTATCAAAATGATAGAGAAGAGGCAGAATCTGCTTTGTGTCATGGAAAAGCCAACCACTGAATACCTGAAATGTCCTTCCTGCATTTCACTTTCTTTACAAGTGATCCCTTTGTACACCAGACCAAACCTGCCTTTTGACATTTGGCAGGGCTGAGGGTCAGCAGCCCTGAGGTTAATCCTGGTGACCTTTCCATTTGTCAGCCTGCACTCCTCACCCCCCTTCCTGCAGGGGCAGCTTGCTGCTGGGGGAGGAACATTCTGGAGGAAGGGAAGGAATTTGAGTACCTGTTCCTATGGTTTTGGGTGTGTGAATAGATGTCTGTGTATCAGTAGCCAGTGGAGTTGTCATTTTTCTTTCTTATATTGCCTTTTAAAGCTCAGATTGATGAACGTGGGCTTCAAAGCTTGTGATTATCCATCCAGGTGTTTGGAGAAGTGTCCTGAGCCCTGTGTGCTTGTGCTCTGCTTGTGGGTAGAGCATCCATTGCCAAGTGCACAGAAATCAGGTAGAAATCTGAATTCCAGTGTCAGGTCAGGCTCCTGGATTCTCTTCTTTATCTTTCAAAAAGCAGATTTGATTTCAGGGCAGTATCCAGGAGCTCAAATAGCAGAGAAGAGTCTAAATTCTTTATCTTTAAAGATAGGATTGTACCTTTGACTTGTTTTTCTACTTGTGGTGCTGTTTCGTAGAGGCTGAAGGAGAAAGACAAGGAATGTGAGCCCTTCCTTGGGAAGGATGATGGTAACTTCTCTTTGGATACCTAATTTGAGTCTTATCTAGGTCATCCCTTGAGTATACTGTTTGTTCTGTTTGAACAAACAAAACCCTAAAAATAAAGCAGTGAGTTCTGCATATTTGCTTTTGTTGTGAAAAAAAACCTCCTGAGCCCTGGCTGGAGGCTTCAGACTTTCTGTTTGCAAATGGTTGGTAATGGACTGCAGCTTAATTGCTCCTGAGAGGCCTTGCTTTGATTTCTTCAGGGACAGAGCATCCTGTGGATTGCCCGAGAGCTCAGCCCTATTAATCCTCTTTATGCATCTGTTCAGAACTCTGCCTCCAAGTGCAGTTCTCTTACACATGGGCAGAGCCATGTGGCTCTTACCACATCTGCATGCTGATTGCTCAGGGAATTGTGGAACAGTTGGGTCCTCACATGCCCATAAAAGCCATGTTCATATGGCTTGGCACCCACGGAATGCTTCATTTTTCCTTTTCCCATCTGTAGCACCTATGTAATTGCTCATTTGCTCCCATTGGCTGTGGAGGTTGAAGATTTTAATGGCTTCTATTAAATCCTCCAAGCAGCTGGAGCTTGGGAGCCATCTTCTTCAAAGTTATGACTTTAAAAAATTAAAAATGAATTGCAAGTGTTTCGTTAGGACTGTCCTGTCCTGATCTCCAGCCTGCAACCCCCCAGACTCATTTAATCACAGCTGTACTTTAATATACAGATGAAATAAAATGAGGAGCTGCTGGGGTTGTAGTTTAACTCTTGTTACTGGTTTTGCATGTCTTTATCAGCTGAAAACATGTTGGAGGTGATGTTTTCTGTGTCCTGGTCACTGTGTTCTGTGGTGCTTTCAGGAAGATGGCAAAGCTCTTGCATTGCTGGGATTTTTAGGAATTTCTGTCTAGCCTTATCTGGGCACTTTTCACAGCTGGGTCCTACAGGGGTGAGGAAAGGAGAATGTATTTATTTTCCAGAGATATTACCTTTCTCTGCAGATCAAGAAGTTGTTCCTTGGCTCAGAGTACAAGACAGAATTTTGGTTTTCATCTCCAGGTGGAGAGTGATGGGGGATTCAGTTTGCTTTTTAGCCTCTTTTCCCTCTTCCTGCACAAAGCTGCTGGAGCAACCTTGGTGTCCTTTCTGATTTACTTCTTCTGGCTTTTTTTGGGTGTTTTTTCTCCCCTCCAGTGGCTTCCTTGCCTGTCCCTGCACACCCCAGGACTGGGTAGACCTGACAGCTCTCCTGAAAGGGCTTGAACAATTTCTGTTCATTTACTTCTGTGTCAGGCACAAATGTCCCTGTTTAAAGCTTGTTCTAAAGTTAGTACATAAAGCAGGAACACGAGCAGTGCTTAAAAGGACATGGCATTTGGTTTTCCTTGCAGGATATCACTGGGACTGGGATAAAAGAGGAGCTGCAGAAAAAGCAATGCACATGCTTGCTTCTCTCTGAGCTGTCTGTAGCATCCAGGGCTAAAGGGAAGGTGGCTCTTGGAGTTCAGGAGATGGTGGGAATCCAAGGGAGAAGTTGAATGGGAGGATGAAATGAGAGTTTGCTAATGAGGGGAAGATGGGAAGAATTCAGGTCTCTGGATCAGTCTATGTGTAGCTGAGGACAGGTTTAAAACTGTAGAAGGAAGAAAGCTTCTTTCAGGGCAGCTGGGGTGAGGACCCAGTAATGTGGGATTATTCTCTCTGTTTAGCTTAGAAATGGAGCTTAATTCATTAATGTTGTCCTGGTTCAAAACTTCCTTGTCAATGCAGAAGTAATGCAGCTTTCTGTTATCCCCTTGAACTGGCAACTTAATCACTGTGATTAATTGGGCAGATTTGTGGTACTGGGAAGTTTTATGGTCAGGAAAGACAGCAAATACTGTTGTTGGAACAGTACAAGTGGAATTAGGTTTAAAAGCCATGTTTGTATGTGCTGTTGCAGAAGACTGAAGGTGCCAAATTGGTGATAACAGAGTTGGCAACTTGCAGAAAGTTGTTTGGTTTCCAAGTTGGTGCCTTTGCCACTTCACCCTTGGGATCAGCCATGAAACATGTACCAAGAAATACTTCTTTATATAAAAAGGAGAAACTTTATCTCACATTTCTAAATGCCAGTCTCTGTAGCACTTTATTTAAATAGAATCACAGAGTTTTAGTTGGAAAAGACCTTTAAGATCATCAAGTCCAACAACCAGCACCCTGCAAAATCCTCCCACCCCAATGCAAAGAGCACTCCCAGTTTAACTCTGAGCAGGTATCCCACACCCCCACCCCAAATGGGGTTATTCAGGTCCCCTCCCCTGGGCTGGCAGCTCAGTCACATTCTTTTTATTCCCTCCTTTCAAAGGAGTGCTGGGGGAATGGTTGCTCAGCACATCTCTTCATGGCTAACCTGGATGTGGCACATCCATCCTCACCTGTGCTGACCCCCAGCCTCATAAAATGCTTTGAATCCCAGCTGTTCTGTGAAGGGAAAGCTGCTTTTATTCATGTAGCTTGGCTTCTTCAGGGGTTTTAAGGTTATGAGGGAGCCTTAATTCAGGTTTGTTAGGCTGTAGTAGAGCTCAGTGGAATCGCCTTGGCGATTTCTCTGGTTTTCTCCCTACTTTGCTGCTTAACTACATCAGGAAAGTGGTGCAGCAAGCTGTGTGTCCTGCTTTGGGAAGGCTTGAGGTGGAGACACAGCAGAGCTTAATCCTGTTTTTAACCAAAGGAAATAACATTTCTTTGCATGCAGGGAGCTCTCCTTCATCCTGATGAGTCAATCAGAAGAGGTGGGTGCTGGGGAGGGTGAACACCTGAGCTGGGGTTTCTCTTCCTTTCTGAATCTCAAGGGGACTTTGGAGGTGTGTGGCACGTCCAGGCTGACAGTAGTCACAGTCTGAAACATGAGTGTCCCCTCCCTGTGCTCAGGTGTCATGTTTATTGTCCCCAGCAATCCCAGCGTCCCATTGATGTCTCAAACCTGGCTTGTGGAGCAGACACTGCCGGGTGGTTTCTGTTTCTGGATCAATTGTGTTTTCTTCAGCCCCTTGACCTGAGCGTGGAGGACAGGCTATGTTCCTGCTGACACTTTAATCTGAGCTGTGCTGCTGCATTTGCTCCCATTTTCCTGAGAGCTGAATCTAATCTGAGCTCTGGAGGCACGTGTGGAGCAGACACATGCACGTCTTGCAGAAGAATTTTTCTTTGATCAGCCTTGCTCTGGCCTTCCTGCATTACAGTCACATGCCAGTGGCATTCTCCCCAGGGGGATGAAATCAAGGGCTTGTTTCAAGAGCAGGAATTTTTCTGTAAAACCTCCTGGCAGAAGGTCTGTGCTTTCTGCTCGCTGTGCTGTGTTATTTCAAGGAAGAACATCTTCAACCCCCTGCCTCCTCTCCCTGCTCCTGATCATTTATCTGTGGCCACGAGCAGGAAAGAAGAAATGGAGCTGGGAATTTAAGAAGTACAGCCCTGCTTTGGGAGGTTTTGGGACTGTGTGAAGCAGGAGTTTGGTCAGCAGTGCAGTTAAGTGGCACCGTGGGGCAGCTGAAGGATGCTCAGAGCAGTCCCTGCCTTGCCTGGCTCTGGTTTCCAGTTCTTCCTCAAACTGGTTGGTGGCTTTTCCACTCCCTAACCAGCTGGGCCTGTCCTTTGGAGTGTGATATGTGATCATAGGATCCTCATGGAATGGCTGAGGTTGGAAGGGACCTTTTAGATCATCTCCTCCAAGCTCCCTGCTGTGGACAGGGACACCTCTCATCCAGACAAGGATGCTCAGAGCCCCATCCAGCCTGGCCTTGAGCTCCTCCAGGGAGGGGACAGCCCCAGCTTCTCTGGGAAATCTGTTCCAGAGTCTTTAAGTCCAGAGTTTTTGTTTATATATAGAGTCTGCACTTCTTGGGCAAGTCTTCGAGTTCTGGTGCAAGTAATTTGAAAGTAATCTTGTTGATTGCTCAGTTGCCCTTGGTGCCAGGAGGCCCCATCCCTGTCCCAGGACAGGGGGAATGCTGCATCCAGCTGCACTGCCAGGTGGCTTCAGGCACAGGACAGCTGCATCTGCAGCTCCAGCAATGTGCTGTGTGTCTGAAAAGCTCTTTCCTTGGATCTTGGTGACCTCCCCCTTCCTCCTTTCATCCTGAGTGACATTCACCGCTGTCTCACCCGTGTAACCAGAGATTTCCCCATCCCTTCCTACACTCTATGTGTGCATCTCATGTTGGCACAATCCATTCTCCTTTGTACTCCTCTTGCCAGGCACTGGCATTGTCACACGTGGCCCTGAAGCTGCACAGATCACACAGAATCCCAGAATGTTTGGGTTGGAAGAGACCTCCAAGCTCATCCAGCCCAACCTCTGACCAACACCATCATCTCACTACTAAACCCTGTCCTTAAGGACCAGCTCCAAATGCCTTTTAAATGTCTCCAGGGACTCCCCCAGTGCACAACCCAGAGGTGATGGCTTGCCCATAGAAGTAACAACAATCTTTTGGTTATTCATTCAAGGGCATCATGCAGTGAAACGAAGCCAAATCCAGAGTGACCACATCAAATCCCTGATGTTTTCTGGGTGCATGAATGAGGAGATCCAGTTTCAGAAGAGGTTTAAGGGAGTGAATCTACTCCTGCCCAGTCGAATGTTGCCCTCTGAGCAGGAAATGCTTTACAGTACTTAAAATGTCTGCACAAATCCCTGTGACGTGGGCTCTCTCCAGAGAGCAGTTGGGTGGTGGGAGCTCTGGGTGTCAGAGAGTGCCAGGCACAGATTGCAGAAATAGCTGGGATCTAAAAGCCTCAAAACAATGGGCTCCTCCAGCAGGGGTAAAAATACAATTCTTTTAACTTCAGACATCTGAAGAAGAAGCAATAGCAAAGCAGGGGAAGGGGAATTTGGAGAGGAAAACTGATTGAGGCATTTTCTGCTCTTGGATTACAGCAGCAAAAACCTGACATTGAAGTCATTTGCAGCAGTATACCCGAGAACCTGTCTCAGAGCAGTTCAGCAGCTGGAGGGGATTTATTTAGATGGAAAGAATGTGTTCAGCATAGCTTGGCCAAGTGACACCTATGGTGGACTTGGCAGCTGTTAGGAAGTATTTATAGGATGTAAACAGCAAGGGGAAAGAGGACGTAAATAGAGCAAACTGGGTGGGAACTGAAAAAAAGGATGAAAATGGAAAAAGATTTTACAGCTCTGTAGCTGCAAAGCAGCCATGCAGGTGGGATGAGCTTCCTGAGTGACTTGATAAGAGTTGGAGAAAGCTTTTGGAAGCAGGGGCTGTGATTTCCTACTGACAAAAAGGCTTTCAGCTCCCCTGCTGATTTCTGTGCTTCTGCAGATGGGACAAGGATCCTTCACTCTTTGTAAGATCAGATGAAATGTTCTACCTCTGCTCTCTTTTCTGTGGTAGGTAGTAGTGATTGCTTCAGAAAGAAGCATTTACAACAATTAGCAGCTCCTGAGCTTCCCAAAGCTGCACCTCTGACTCAGAGCTCATTGCTGCTTCTGCTTTTTTCTTGTCCCATCAGCACTGAGGTTTTATCACTTTTTCATCTGCTGTTTATCACTTGATTCCATCATTGCTCTGAGTTCCTTCTGGGCTTCTTGAAATTAAGAAATACATCTCCTGTCCTGAAGGAATTTGTATCATCCTCAAACACTGCCTCTTCCTGGCACTTCCCTTTCCTGGGTCTGACAATTCCACCTTGCCATTGCTGTTTGCTTTGTTCTTTGTTTTCCATCTTCAAATTCATTATTAATCCACGTGGTGACCCATTCCCTGACCCCATCCTGGCTGAGTTGCTTTGAAGAATCAATGGAAATAAATACTGTGGAAAGGTCTCTGAAATCCAGCTGTTGGCTGCTTTGGAATGACCCAAGTGGATTGTTGTGATGCTCCCTGAAGCTGTGTTGGCTTTTCCCACACGTATTCACTCACTTGGTTCTTGGCTGTTGTTTTCATATCACTGACTTTCACCCTGAAGTCAGGCTGGGTGGTTTGTATTTCCTGGGACCCTTGGGGGGTCCATCTGCAGCTTTCTGTATCCTTGATGTTGGTTTCTGGCACTGAGTTTTGCTGAGCAGTAGATGGGCAGCTCAGCTGGTGCCCACTGCAGGTCTCTTAGCAGGTGGCATTTGTGTCTTTATGTTCTTTGTGGCTGTTTGTTTGTCTTACAATATTTTTTTTTTTTTTTCTTGGCACAGGGGATGCTCCCAGGTGGGGGTTATCAGAGCACTGATTGAGGCTGGGATCCCTGTTGACATGATTGGAGGAACATCCATCGGCTCCTTCATGAGCGCCCTGTACGCCGAGGAGCGGAGCTACAACCAGATGAGGATCAAGGCTCGGCAGTGGGCAATGGTGAGCTCTGGGGATGGCTCCTTCCCTCCTCACGGGGGTCCAAGAGCTGAACCACAAACCCCAGCAGGCAGCAGAGCCCAAGCAGCCCCAGGGAGGTGCAGCCATCAGCAGGGGGGGTCTGCACCATCCAAAGGGAGGCAGCGGTAAATGCTGCGTATTTAGCTCTGCACGAGTTCTGATCCCATGATAAACACTGAGGGATGTTGTTTGTGTGTTTGCTTGTGCTTAGCTTGGGTTTATCCTCTCTCATGTGCTCTCTCTTCTTTTATGTGCTGGAATTTTTATTTTTTTTTTTTTCCAGCTCTCAACAAATGTGTTTCTCTCTTGTATAATTTTCTCTCTTTCGTTCTCACATGCTGTCATTTTTCAGTGGAACTGATTGACAGAGGTAACCAATCCTTCTCTAAACTAAGTACAGACTGCTTAATTCATGGTGTAGCCTGAGAATTCCAGGGTGTTTGTACTCTGGTTCAGGAGAAATTTTTAACTTTAGATGCTTAATGCCATCAAAACATATTTTCATATTCAAGGCAGGGTTTGGGAAGGTTGTTTTAAATGGTGACATCTGTGGGGGAATTTATTGATAAGATGCTGTGGAAAAATTGTGCTGGCACCAGATGATGCTGGTTCATGTTGAGTAAAGGGGGAACTGAGCATTGCTGCTGAAATGTGTTTCTTACAGGAACATAAGGA
Source organism: Heliangelus exortis (assembly GCF_036169615.1). NCBI lineage: Eukaryota > Metazoa > Chordata > Aves > Apodiformes > Trochilidae > Heliangelus > Heliangelus exortis. The sequence goes on along the minus strand of NC_092443.1, from coordinate 1,164,213 downwards.
AACCACATTTCTCCTGGTTAGGCTGGAGAGATGGAATTTTCCTCCATGCCTTTATCCAGAGGTTTATTTCCTCTGGTTTGTTAACTTCTCAGTTCTCTTCTGCACAGGGGGTGATGCAGAGGTGGAAATGTTGGATTCTGGGCTTCTCAGAGCTGTGCACCCATCAGCTTCATTGCCAGTGTTGCAGCTCTTGAGCTCAGCAGCCTCATCTGGAATCACATTCACTTTTATCAGAAATAGTTTAAGAGGAAGAGAAGGAAGTTTAATCTATTGGTCAGTTACTGAGCACAAATTGCAAAGCTTAGAGAACATTTCACAAAAGAAAAGGCAGGTTTTAGTACCTTGAAACCTTCAAATAAATAGCTGGGAGAGAGCTAACCTCTCTTGGAGCAAATATTTAGTCTTTTTAATGAAGAAAGGATTTATTTGAGGTTTTTCATGCTTATTCTGACAGTATTGCCAGGCCCACATCCAAACCAGAAATTGTTCAAGGGTTTGAGAATGAAGAAAGCAAACCCTGCTCTCTTTGAAGCCCTTGTCACCATTAGCAGCTCAGTCCAGCAAAATGCTTGCATTGTAAATAGAAGAAAGCCACGAGACCTCTCCCTCCACCTTCAGATCACAGCTGAAGTACAAAGCAGCTTGCAGGATTCTGCAGCTTCTGCCCAGTGCCTGTTCTGAGTTATTTTTTCCTTGCATTTTGTCACAGCAACCGCAGCCTGAGCGCGGCTCCTCTCACCGAGCCCTGCAGGAAGGTCTGGGGGGGAATCAGAGAAAATCCACCCAGAAAGGGACCCAAGTGTGAGAGAGGTGACCAAATCCAGCAGATAAACCCCAAATTTCCAAGGACCCGAAGTTGTAGGACCATTCCTTTTGTCCTTCAGAGCAGCAGCTGTCGGCCAGGAGCGGCTGCTGCGTGAGGGATGCTCGGGGCAGCAGCATCCAGAAAATCTTTGAGTGCTCCCTGCTCCCTGTTCCCTGCTCCCTGCTCCCTGCTCCCTGCTCCCTGCTCCCTGCTCCCTGCTCCCTGCTCCCTGCTCCCTGCTCCCTGCTCCCTGTTCCCTGCTCCCTGTTCCCTGCTCCCAGTTCCCTGCTCCCTGCTCCCTGCTCCCTGCTCCCAGTTCCCTGCTCCCAGTTCCCTGCTCCCAGTTCCCTGCTCCCTGCTCCCTGCTCCCTGCTCCCTGCTCCCTGTTCCCTGCTCCCTGCTCCCTGCTCCCTGCTCCCTGCTCCCTGCTCCCTGCTCCCTGCTCCCTGCTCCCTGTTCCCTGCTCCCTGTTCCCTGCTCCCAGTTCCCTGCTCCCTGCTCCCTGCTCCCTGCTCCCTGCTCCCTGCTCCCTGCTCCCTGCTCCCAGTTCCCTGCTCCCTGCTCCCTGTTCCCTGCTCCCTGTTCCCTGCTCCCAGTTCCCTGCTCCCAGTTCCCTGCTCCCAGTTCCCTGCTCCCTGCTCCCTGCTCCCTGCTCCCTGCTCCCTGCTCCCTGCTCCCTGCTCCCAGTTCCCTGCTCCCTGCTCCCTGTTCCCTGCTCCCTGTTCCCTGCTCCCAGTTCCCTGCTCCCAGTTCCCTGCTCCCAGTTCCCTGCTCCCTGCTCCCTGCTCCCTGCTCCCTGCTCCCTGTTCCCTGCTCCCTGTTCCCTGCTCCCTGTTCCCTGCTCCCTGTTCCCTGCTCCCCAAGCTGCTGATCCTGCTCCTCCAGAGCTGGGAGCTTTTGCTGCTGAAGGTTGTTGCTGAGTGCTCTCTGTGCAAAAACCCCTGCAGCCTGGCTTTTTGCTTTTTTTTTTTTTTTTTTTCACCCGCAGGGTCCTTTTGAGATGTCTTCATTGTGAGGGATTAGATAACTCTGATATTTAATTTTTAATTTATTATATCTTAATCCATCAAAATAAATGCTGGGTTTGTCCTGCAATTGATTTCTCTTATTGGTATTTTTAGAAATTGGCAACTCTCTAGACTTGGGGCTGGGAGAAGGGATAATTAATTGGGATGTGTTTCCTCAGCTTAATGAAGCAGCAAAGAAATAAATTTACTTTTGTCAAAATCCAGAGGGTTAGGAAAACTCCCCACCAGGCTGGTTGCTGTATGTTGCCTGTGTGTGTTTCCTGTACCTGGTTTTAAACAGCAAAAGAAACACACATGAGCTTTCATGTTTGCAGAATCTTGGCTTTTCTTGAGTTTGGGTTTTGTTTTTTTGTTTTTTTTTTTTTTTTTAACTGGAGAATTAATATTTCAAGGTGTACACATTTCACAAAGAATTCTGCCCTCTAAGGGAATATAGTTACAGGGATGTGAAGTTAAAAGGCTCTACTGTGTAGCCTTGCTGGATATTGGAGTTTATTGAACTGCTCTGGCCAAAAATTCATCTTTTCTTCTCTCTGCTGTGCTGGTTTCTGGCCCAGGGCAGGGGAGGCAGAACCATCAGCTCCAGTTTGGCTCAGATCAAGCTGCCACCAGACTGGATCCTGGGATCCTGATACTCTTCTTGTTCTGTCACATTTGTTGTTTTGAAGGGGGGGAAAAAACCAACCAAACAAACCACCAAACTTCTTTTGCTTGTTTCATTCAGACTTTATACATGAACACAGCAAAAGCACCCAAGGCAATTCTGGATGCTGCCTCTAGGAGTTTAAAAAAGATTTATTTTGTTCTGCTGTCCTAAATTTTTTATCTTGCAACAGGTTTTGCCAAACCTTCACACTTTATGTTTAATACTCAGGAATGTTGAAAAATCCAGGGATTATCCTGGTCTTTGACACCAGTTTGTGCAACCAAAGGACAAAGTAAGCAGAGATGAGAGTTCAGGTTTTTTATTGTGTGTTTGCTCCTGATTTCCTGCTTGTCCCTCCCTGCTCCAATTGTCTCATGCCACGGGGCAGCTTTTAAAAATAATTTTAGAATTAAAGGTCCTCTTGAAAAGAAAGCTTCTCTTGCAGCAGAGCTCTAGGAATGAAAAATTAATGAAAAATTCATCAGAAGTTAAGGAAGATCTGTAAAATACCTGGGAGATCTGGCAGAGGTGCCCCAAGGCTGGGCCATGGGGACTGAAATTCCAGAGCTCTTGGAGACACCAGTGAAGGTGCAGCAGAAGGCTCTGGCTGCTTTTCCAAAGTGGGATCTTTAATTTAATTGATCCTGAGGCTGGGAGGAGGTAGCAGCTATTCTTGGAAGGCTGAGGGAGGCTGTTTGGCCATCAGCTAGAAGGGCATCTTCCAGTGAGGAGGGATGAGAAGATTCAGAAATAACCATTCATTACAAGTATTTTATTCATGTAGAAGATTAGTTGTGAGCATTAATTGCAGGGGAAATGTGGAGGCTCAGCATTATAAAGATCATTTGCAGCAAGGAGAGCCTGGTGGTTGGTGCTGAGTCGGAAAGATTTTTCTTACGTTTTAAATAAATGCCTCTTCCCCTGATTTAATAATTGTAAGTAATGTCAGAGACCAAATCTCTATTTTTAAGTAGGAAACTAATTCAATTTAACTCTGTAGCAGTGGGTAGCAATTCTGTAGTTGGGTTGGAACTGTCCTCACCCCGTCAGGACTGAAAATGAGGATGTGAATGAAGGTGACAGGTTCACAACTGGGTTTCTGCTGAGGCTTCTGCATTCTCCCAGCTTCATGTACTTGGTTTTAAGAATCCTTATTTTTAAATTTGGACGTGTATTTTCCAGGCAGATGCTTAATAAATATTTAAAAGCAGTTGGACGTGACAGTGTGGGCTAATCCTGCTCTTGTTTAAATCATTGCTGGGGTAAAGCAAAGGCTGAATGTTGATCCCAGATGAGAGGTTTTGGGGCTGTTGTGGTGTCTCCCTGGGCATGATGCTGAGGTGTCTGTTTGTCACCCTGCAGAGAAGGTGTAGAGATATTTAATAGAAATATTTTATCTGGTGAAGCTTATTTTGTGGTGAATGAGTTAATTGGGTTTTTTTTGGTCTTCTGTTCCATTTGAACTGAGGAGGATGTAATCTACTGGGCACTGAGTGGTGTTAGGGTTTGAGACCAGTGGTGTGGCCATGGGACAGACAGGATGCCATAGACCTTAGATATTTCCTTCATTTCCTCTGCAGGTTACTGCACAGGTGCAATGCACTTGAAATGTAAAAAAATAAAAAAGGGTAGTGGGGAAGCAATGCTGCTGTACAGTCCTCCTTGGCCTGATTGAGCACTGGCCCCAGAGTTGCTTTTTTGTTTGGAATGTATGGCACCAGACAAGGAGTTCCTGGCTGTAGTTTCTGTAGTTTTATTTCTTTCTTCTCAACAACATCTGTGCTTCCAACCTCTTGGCTGTAGAATCTGGTGTCTCTCAAATGGCACACATTGATTCACATATTACTGTGGATTCTTCCATGAATTTACCTTTGAAATATATTTTTCTTTCTTTTTAGGTGATGAACTCAGTGCTTAAGACCATTCTAGACCTGACTTACCCAATAACCTCTATGTTCTCTGGAGCAGCCTTTAACAAGAGCATCAACAACATCTTCAAAGATAAGCAGATAGAGGTGGGTTGCTTGTTCACTCCATGGACAGTAAATGATGTCAATGTGCTTGGGTTCAGCAGAAATAACTTTCTTCATGCTGAGCTGAGAGATGGGGCTCTGAGGTGCCTGAAAGCATCTCTTGTATTTGTAAATGATGTGACAGGAATACAGGAAGGAGGCAATTTTTTAATTTTGGTGGATTTAAGGAACCAAAGGAGTAGATTTTTTGTAGGTTCTTCTGTTTGACCAAGGGAACCAGTTGTGTGAGAGAAGCTGAAATGGTGTCACTGAAGCAGAATTGCTGAGGCTGTGATTATCTTCTCTGCAGCTCAGGTCTATGGGACCCTTAGGGCACAAAAGGAGAAGGTCTTGGAGAGGGTAGCAATGGATTGGGCTTTATTTTACTTTCTTTTTAAAGCTTAAGTGAGTTTTTTATGAGCGGTCTACAGAAAACTGCAATAACCTCCCAGTATATTGTTTCTTGGTTTGCTCTTGGTGACTTCTGTAATTGCTGAGTGTTTTGTGGTCCTTCTGAGGTGGTGGCCACGGTCAGAATTCCAAATATCCTCCCTTCCTCACCAGCAGCAATTTTTAAGGCACGTGGTTGTCTTTCTAGCTCACCAAGCTTAGGCAGTGTTTGGGTAATCATGCAATCTTAACCTCATCTGCAGTTTTAACCAACTCATTCCTGTGTTTGGAATCCTTGTGATGAAAGATTAATCCTACAAAAAATAATGCTACACATCCTTTAAATATGTTTATTAAAAGTAGTCTAAAACATTCCCAACTCCAGCAATAAACCACCTGGGGGTCTCTAGTTAAGAGTTATCCCCAGATCCCCCCATTTCACCTGGAAGAACAACAGATATCCCAAGGTGAACTCCTGGTTCCAGTGATGGGGTTTCTGGGCTGTCCTTTGGAACAGTATTTCTTGCTATTGAAAAGAAGAAAAGAAGGATTTGTGTCTGCCTTGGTTCTTCATTAAATTTTGCATTAGGAACAAGTTTATGAACTGAAACACAAGGCTGATGGATTTTCCTCCAGCCATGCAGGTGTCTGTGTCAGGCATGGGTTTTAGTTTAAGTGCCAGGTTACAGATTTAGTGATTTAGTAAAACTGGGACCTCCTGTGTTGCAGGATCTGTGGATTCCTTACTTCACCATCACAACAGACATCACAGCCTCAGCCATGAGGGTCCACACAGATGGTGAGTGTGCTGGTGGTAAATAATGATGTGAGACTTTGTGCCACCCCTTGTTCCTGGGATTTTCCTTGCTGTTAGATTTGTTTTGCCTTTCATTTCTCCCTCCTCTGTTATTTGCTGAGCACCAAACTGTGGTGGAACACAGATAACAAGGGCCAGAGCTGTTGGGAAGAAATAAAATGAGATGTTGTTATATTCACAGAGAAAAAATGAGCCCATTGGCACCATTCTGTTTCCTTAAAACATCCTGTGAAGTGCAGGTGTTGCAGCCATAAATCAGAGCTAATGCAACCAAAACATTTTACGATTCCAGTTCCTCCTAAATGAACCTTTTTTAAAAAGAAAGACACTCCAGTGCCTGAAGCCTGGGTTAGGTTTGTGTTTGTGCCCAGTCCTCTTTGGTTTTCTGGTGGAAAACTGTGATGGATTTTAGTGACTGGGCAGAGGTGACAGGACTGAGCTCTCTGCTCTGCTGCCAGGAGGTGCTGGCAGCCCCTTGGGACCCTTTGGGACCCCTTGGGACCCTTTCCTCAGATTTTGTCTCTTTGGGGTAAGGGTCCAGTGACTCAAAATGCAGAAGCCTTTGCTGCCACATCTCTGATGTTTTGCCTTTGGATCTGGAAGAGGTGAGGTCCCCCTGCCCCCCATCCCTGTGCTACAGAACCCTGACACAAAACTGGACTTGGCTGACCAAGGACAACCAAGAAAATTAAAACAAGCAGAGAAAGGATTAACCTTTCTTTGAGGTTTTGTGTTCCTGTTCTACAGCAGGTTAAGTCAGTTGAGGTCAGGAAACCATCCAGCTGCTGGGGGAGTTTAATAAGAGGATAGAAACAGCTGGAGGATGGGTATGGACATCTCCAGAACTCACTGCAAGGAGAGGAAGGAAGCTCCCAGGTGATGGAGTTGCCCATCCTGGTTCCACCTGTAACACATTTTTCTTGGGTGAATGTTCCAACTCAACTGAAACTATTAATAGTAAACCCCAAATCTGTCAGGATTGACCTGTGCTGAGCAGTAGGAGTGTTGAGCTTATAATTAGAAACAGAGCTGCTCTGTATTTAAAAAAGAAAATATATATAAAAAAATCAATTCCCAGTCTGCTGGAGAGAATTGCTGTTTGAGGAACCAAGGAGTGAGTTAATTAGTGAGAAGGGAGCTAACACTGCAAGGGTGATTTTTGATCTTTTAAAGACTCCCTTCTCAGAGGAGCCTCCCTGGCAGGGCAGTGTCTGCCAATGCTGAGAGACAACTCAGTAAATAGGAGCCTGAAGCAGAATTGGACTGGAAATGTTTCCAATCGATTTCTACTTGATTTAAATTAATGTTTCTAACAGCTGTAAAGATTGCAACCTTCTGCCTTGCTGCAATAACAGAAATGTCTGAGATAAGATCAACACAAACACTGGTTTTCCAAGTGAAGATTCCTGTTTTTTCCAGAGCAGGGACAACAGGACTTCAGGGCTCCTCCAGGATGTGTATTTCATGTTCAGCTCCTGCTCAAAGTCTGGGTGTTGTGGATCTCTGTGCAGCACAATAGCTCTGACTCTGCTTCAGTCTGGTTATTGTTCCTCTTCCCTTTGCCTTTGCCTTTCCTGATCAGTGTGAGCTCAGCAAAGCACTAAAGATGATCCCCACAGTCAGGCATCTGCTGAAATTTCCTTGAAGGCAATAAATATGAGGCATGGCCTTGAAACTCTGCTTTCTAATGCCTGATAGTATGTCTGAATAACCTTTTTTTTTTTTTTTCCCTGGCCAGGATTATGGTATAGAAAGTAATAAACTGCTTTAATAACTTTCCATCATCCTCAGGAGAGCCTCTATCTCCTGATTATTTTAATGAGTGCAAAAGCCTTCCCTAGCTCCTGGGCAGTAATTACCAGTGGTGCTGTTCCCTCCTCTCATTCCTGCAGGCTCTCTCTGGAGATATGTCCGGGCCAGCATGTCCCTGTCTGGGTACATGCCACCTCTCTGTGACCCCAAGGATGGGCATCTCCTGATGGATGGAGGGTACATCAACAACCTTCCTGGTAGGTGCACAGATCTGCTGGGGAAGATGGAGCAGAACAAAACCCATCAGTCAGCCTGTAAAACCTCACCCTTTCTCCCTCAAAAAAAAAAAAAAGAGAAAATGCTGCAGACACCTTTAATCTCATGATAGCTGTGAGTCACTTTTCTCAGTTTCCAAGGTGTTTGCTTTACCATGGCTTTATTAAGATGATTTTTTTGTTATGAAGTATTTCCTCATAGACATATTCTGAACATCTAATTCCAATCTCATTTTGGGTTTATTTCAATGCTCACAGAAAGGGAGGAGCAGAAGTTAAACTGCAAACATACAGTGTACCTTGAAGTTTCTTTTTCAAAAAGCGTGAGTTGAATCAGGAATAATTCTGAGAAAGCAACAGCATCAACTCTGTTGTTCAGACTGGTGTCACCCAGAGCCTCAGCTGGCAGCCCCTTGTGCCTTGGTTTAGCTCCAAGCTCTTGGCAAAGGTGGCATCACACGTTCAAAAGAGTGATGGGGAGTTTGAGATGTTCTGAGGGCTGAACCCAAAAGGGTCTCAGGTGTAGGAGTTGACTGGTGTGTGTTTGGGATGGGGTTTACGTCAGGGATGTCCTCACAGTCAGGAATTTTTGGAAGTTGGGTGTTCAGGAGGGTGGCCAGGATAGAAAGGTGTGGTGGCATTGGAGTTTGTGGCTATAACTGTACAAAGGAAGGGGAAGGAATCTCAGCTGGGGACTCCACATCCAAGCACCCAAAATCACTTGCATGTTCAAGAAAAAAACAAACAAACAGTATTTTTCCATTGGGGCTGTATTTGCTTAAAAAAAAAACCAAAACAAAATAGAAATGGGAATAACACAAAATAGAGCCCCAAAATCAAATGCTCTTTGCTTGTGTCTGTCAGCAAAAGAGGATGAACTCAAACCAAGGCACCTTTCCCACCTGCTCATACTGGGGAGGGCAAAGCAGCAAATGTGGGTGAGACTGGGTGGGAAAGACACAAGAGCCTGAACAGACCCAGGAATGCAAACTCAAGTTACAGAAAAGATCTGATTTAAATAAGTGTCTAAATTAAGCTTGTAAACTGGCTCTTCAGAGCTGTGGTTTTCCTACGCAATAACTATTCTGGCAACTGCAACTATCCTGGACTCTGGGGGTGTGGAAGAAATAGAAATTGATTGTGTGAGGTATATGTCCTTTTTTTCCTCTCTCTTGGCACTTGCCTGCATCTTCCCTCCATCCAAAAGTCCTTTTGATGACCTTCAAGTGTTGCCTCGTTTCTCTCCCACTTCCAAACAGGAATCTTTCTCTTGGATCCTGAAGCTTTCCATGGACTCAGATCCTCCCCTCCTCTCCTTGTTCCTGGGTCTGCTCCTTTCCTTAACCTGCAGGGCTGCCCCTGCACCACTGCCTCCTCTTTAAGGCCAGTGGTTCTCTCTAGAGATCCCCAGAGCTTTTCTTCTCCTGAGTAAAGCTTGAGGAGACAGAATTAACAAGGGTGTAATTTGCTCTTTCCTGTTACACCTAACGTGGTGTGAGTGTGGACCTGAGCTGTGTGTGTGTCCCACCTCCCCTCCCCTGCTCCTGCCCTACATTTGGTGACACTGTGACCTCAGGATGAGTCAGGTCATCCTGCCAGTCTGATCTGGGGACAATGTCCCCCAGGGGTGATGTTCACCCAGAGCTCACCCAGAGGGGGTTCACCTGGAGCCAGCAAGCAGCACCCCAGGGGCTGTGACCATGGAGCAGGGGGGTGGGAGCCTCCCTGGGGGAATGTTCTGGGGGCAGATTGGTTGCAAAGGGTTCTGCTGAGGCTTTTCAGAGAACTCCTGGGAGCAGCAGCAGTGCTGGTTCTGAGTCCAGCTTCTCTCCCCCCAGCTGATGTGGCCAAGTCCATGGGTGCCAAGGTGGTGATTGCCATCGACGTGGGGAGCCGGGACGAGACCGACCTCACCAACTATGGGGACTGCTTGTCTGGCTGGTGGCTGCTCTGGAAGAAGTGGAATCCACTGGCTGAAAAAGTCAAGGTATTGCATACCAAATGGCAGCAGGCTCCCTGCACAGAGCTGCAGGCTGCTCCTTGTTTGTTCAGGGTGCAGCACATCTCCTTTCTTTGGTTTGAGCTCCTGCTTATGGAAAAAGCAAACTGGGAACCCCTTTTTCCCAAAGGAAAGGCACGGAACTGGGAGAGGGCAGAGCCCCAGTCTGGGAAGAGAGTGGTAGAATTGTTAGAGCAATGAAACCTTTTCTAAGAGGTGCAATAAGGTTTAATAATGTCAGAGTTTACAAACTTTACCAGTTGAAAGCAATTCAGTGTTTCTGTCCTGAATGTCTCTGAGCTGTTAATTTAGGGTGATTTCAGCACCAGGCAGTAATTAACATGATTGCTATTGATAAACACTGGGCTGCAGAGTATGATTATTTTTTTTCTTGTTGCATGCAGTCAGGCCAGCTTTGCTACTTACTCTTCATTTCCTAAATTATCTGGCTCTGCAGCTGTCCCCCAAGTGAATGCTGGTTTTAATTCCCCCCTTCCAACTACAATTAGCACATTGACCTGTTGGAACTGGAAGCAAAATACTTGTTTGTGCTTCCCAAAGTTAGGGAAAATACTACAAGCTGTGCATACTGCTTTGTAATCCAAAGTTTTTCCTCTGTAACAACTCCATTCCCTGGAAAGGTTTGGTCTCTCTGAGCCTTTTGGAGTTGGTGCCTGGGCAGAAGGGTCCTGCTCCCATGTAGTGGTTTGGTGAGGAAAATGGAAAACTCCATCTCTTCTCAGTAGAGCCCAGTGAACTCGTACAGCTGCCCAGCCAAGAGCAGGCATGGGAAAACCTGAAAATGTTTTTTGTACTGGGGGTGGTGAAACCAGAGAGGTTGCAGAGTGTCTGTCTGGGGAGAAACTCAGGATTCTGCTGGACATGGTCTTAGACAGCCAAGCCCAGGTGATCCTGGCTGTGCCAGCAGGGCTGGACTGGGAAAAACTGAAAGGTCCCTCCCAACCTCAACCATTTTGTGAAATCTCTGCCCTGGTCCTGTAGAGCTCATCATTGATTTCTGTCTTACCCCAAGAGGTCCCTTCCAACTTCAACTACTCTGTGAAATCTCTGCCCTGGTCCTGCAGAGCTCATCACTGGTTCCTGTCTCAGGCTGGGTCAGGTTCCCCTCTCAGCACAGATCTCTCTGTCTTAAGGCTCCAATGTATCCTGGTGTGAGAGCCTCAGCTCAACCTTGACCTGTAGGGATAGGTTTGAAATCAGTTCCCTTTCTGCTGAGGATTGTGGAGACTCCTCAGCTCTGTCCCCTCTGCCTGGGAAACAGAGGTGCTGATGCCCAAGGCTTCAGCAAGCTTCCCCCTGCTCTTGGAGAAATAACAAAAAAATCGATAGATAACTCGCTTTTCCTCCTTTTTGAACCCGGGGTGTGTTTCATGCTGAAATGAAATTTCTGAATTCCTGGTGGTTGTTGTGCCTGGCAGGTGCTGAACATGGCAGAGATCCAGACCCGGCTGGCGTACGTGTGCTGCGTGCGGCAGCTGGAGATGGTGAAGAGCAGCGACTACTGCGAGTACATCCGGCCCCCCATTGACCGCTACAGGACCCTGGATTTTGGGAAATTCGATGAAATCTGTGTAAGTGCCTCCTGGGGAAGGCAGTTCCCTTCCTCCCCCCACCCCAATCTTGCTGTTTCCCAGAGCTCTGCAGGCTCGTGGTGCTGGAGCTGTTGGGAGTCCGAGGAGTGGGGAGGCAGGGAGTGAATAATTGGCAGTAAATGATGCTGTGGGATGATAGCAGGGCTGGGAGATTGGATTAAGAGCAGAAATCAAGTTAGTAATCTTGTTTCTGTAATGACCTGTGAACGGATCAGTTGCCCTGTTTCATGACAATTCTTGTTCAGCTGCTTGGTGAAAGCCCTTGGGAGGCTGAGCTGCTTGGGGCACTTGGGGTTTGTCAGGAGGTGCCATTCCTCTCCATTCTGCAGCTTGTTGTCACATGAAGGATTTGAAGAAATCTGTAGGGGAGGCTGGGAATCACTGAAATGGAGGGCAGCGTGCTGGAGTCTCTGGCTCAGTTAACGTTTCAACACCTCTATTAATAAAATGCATCATCCAGAATTCCTCTGCACCTGATAGAGTATCAGGGAATGGCACCAGTGTCACTGGAAGGATGTTGTAAAAAGGGTGGAACCAGGGTACAGGTCTCTGGGGTTTCATTTTGTTTACATGTGAGAAGCCAACATGGGAAGAGCTGGCTCCAGATGTGGGAATTGTGTTAGTGACATCATTCAGCATTCCCAGGAAAACTCTCTCAGCCCAGGCTGAGGTAATGATGGCACTGCTGGGTCTTTGCCTCTTGTCAAGGATGTTATTTCACTGTCTCTCCATTCTTTGTTTGCTTCAGCCATGCAAGCATCTTCCATCTTCAGGTGTTTCTGCCCAGATGTGCTCTTCTTCTAGGCTGGAAAAAAAAAACCAAACAAAACCCACAAGCAGTGGGTAATTTGATCTCCTTTATAGATACAGTGAGAACCTCCAATACTCCTTAGGCTGCAGGCTGATTTCTCTGATACTGCCTTATAAATACAAACCAAAGCCAGAAATACCAGTGAGCCCTAGAGACTGGCATGTGAGGGAGTCCTTAGGAGAGCAGCTCTTCCAGACCACCAGCTGGGTGGTGGTTTATACCCTGGGATAAATATTTTCTCAAGGATATTTGGTGTCTCATAGCTCCTGGGCAAACACTGCTGTCTGCCAAGGGTGGATCTAAGATAATTTCCTTCACTAGATGGAGTGCCCTGGTCACTTTGAAAACCTTGATGAGGGGTCTGGGAGTTCATCACAGGAACAGAGAGTGAGCTGTCAAGTCATTGTGCTGTCTCTGTCTAATTTGATGTCATTAAAGAGATTTAAAGATGACTGAGATTTTTTCTCAGTGGAACAGAACTCAAGCAAAGTGGTTCCTCAAGGTATTGCTGTTCTTGGCAGGAGATGCTGCAGGTGTGGAGGGGCAGCACCCACCTGGACTTCCCCTCTTTGCAGTGTAGATAAATAACTTTTTTCCACAGGGAAATTTTAAATCATGCTGACCCTAAGGGCATCCTAAGGATTCCATCACTGGTAGAGTAGTGATGGAATGACTACTGCTATGAAGTAGTGGGGGTTTGATTTCAGCTGTTACAAAAAATAGAAACAGGCACCATCCATCCCTTCAGCACGTTCAAAAGAACAGAAATCCTCTCTGCTTTTCCAAACCCCTCTCCTGTATCAGCTGAGTGATGAGTTGGCTCTGTGTTGTTTCCCAGAGCTGGGGATCCCTGGCTCAGCCTGACCCAGCCAGCTGCAGAGCTGTCACATCCCTGTTCACATCCCCCCTGAGGAGCTGTGAGAGGTGAATTCCAGCCTGGGTGCCTCTCATGCTTGGAACCTTGGGTCAAAAGGCAGAGGAAAGACAAAACCAGCTCAGCCAGGGCTGCTCCAGCACTCCCAGTGCCCACACAACCTGATGTTTAGTGTGAGAAATGGGATCCAGGCCTCCTGCCACCTGTTGCTCCATCCTCTCAGTTTGATTTTTCAACACCATTTCTGCTGCCTTGTTAGAAAAAAACTTGGAGCAATAGGTTTATTTTCAGTGGTTTCCATGCTGGTGGCACAGTGCTGTGCCAAGTTGCTTTTTGCTTTGAAATGAGAGGAACGTGGAGCTCCTGTGTTTGGGGTTGTCCATGAGCATCCTTTCTGCTCCAGCAAAAACTGATGCTTGCAATCTCAGAGCTGCCTCATTGGCTTCCCTCATTGCAAGAGATTTTTGGACTGGGTGCTTTATGGTAACTTTGCTTTTGGTTTCTTGGCTATTCTTGAGCCAAAAAGAGAGAAGACAAATTCACTGGTGTTGGCTTCTTCCAAGGAAAGAGCCAGCACTGCAAGGGCTTAGACTTCTGCACCTGAGCTTCTCTTTATATGGCATTTTTCTGTGAACAGCCTGCTTGGAGCCTCTGCTGTAAAAATAGTTGTCAGGATGTCAGGTGGTGCTTTTCATTTCATGCTGTGGGGTCAGAAGTCGAGTTAGCATTTGGACTTAAAATAGCACCTTGTTTGCTTAATCATTCCCCTAATTCTTCAGCTGAACACTTTGTGTAGCTGAGGCTGAAAGGTGGCAAAGGGACATCCTGGCTTTGGGGTAGATCCAGAGACTGCCTACTGGTTTGTAAAAGATGTGACACAGTGGGGTTTTTAGCTTTTAATCCCCTTTTTCCCTCTGACTCTTTTTTTTTTTTTTTTTTTTTTTCTTCCAGGAGGTGGGATATCAGCATGGGAAAACAGTGTTTAATGTCTGGTGCAGGAGTGGGGTCCTTGACAAGATGCTGACAGACAGACAAGAAACTTGCAAATCCAAAACTGAGGTAAGTGTTGGGTGTAAATGCCCCGTCCTGCAGGAGCCACAGGAGCAGGCACTGGGCAGGACTGGGCAGGTTTTTACTGGGAAGATGGGCAGGGATGGGAGCTGGGTCTGAGGTGTGGAGCACAACTGCTCCTTCTGCCCCTGGGTTCAGACAGGGTAATGCTGGGGGGTGTTCAGGTGTCCTGAGGAGGAGCCAAGGGAGAGGCAATTGTGTCTCAGGGATGGTTTTATGTCCCATTTCATCCTCTGATTTCTGTATCCCACTGCTAACGAGCTCAAACAGAATAATTGCTGTGACAAATGTTCCTCTTTTAAAGAAGACTTATTTTTAAACTGCACGTTGTATGAGGTACTGTAATTCAGGGTAATATTTCAGCTAAATCATCCTCTTACACCTGTACATCAGGCAGCACATGGAACATTTAACACAACCTACCCAGTTTTCTGGCTTTTCCACTGCCCTGGAGAGCAGGGATCTCAGGGGCTCAGTGCAGACTTTGCCTGTCACTGAATTTCTGCAGAGCTCTTGGTAACGAGGCAGAAAGTGCTGATTGCTGAGGCACCAAGAGCAGGAAAATAATGAGTGCAGGAGAGTGACTGAAGCTCCCAGGTTATGGAGCAGGAACCAGCAGCTCCACTCATTCCCCCAAACCCTCACCAAGGCTCAGGTCCAGGCTCTTCTCCCCAGAACGTAATAGGTCTTCTGCTCTTCTTCTGAAAACTCTCAAATTCAGTAAAAAACAGTTTGTTTTTTTTTGTCTGACTTCTGCTTCAGTAGAATACCAGAATTCTTCTGATTTCCACAGAATAACACAGATTTCAGACTCCCCCTGGGCCACTGGGCTGTTTATCTTTTTCTTTTTTTCCTCAGTCCATTAGAGTCATTTAAGTCCTTTAGCTTTGTTATCTTCCAAGGATAACAGCTGATATTTTTAACTTGGCTTTCATTAGCAAAGGTTTAATACTCAGTGTGTTGTAGTTCTTCAGCTATTTCTGGAGTGTTCAATATCTCAGAGAGCTGAGCACTGTGCTTACCATGTCATCAGCAGCACGGAGTTTTTACTTTAAAACTCCAACTCTTTAATAATTTAGAGACTTTTCCTTTGCTTTCGTCACTCAGTCACTGTTTATCTTGGCTTGAAAAATGCAAATACTGAAGTGACAATCACCAGGAATCTGTGTTCACTGCACAACCCTTGCTCTCCCCAGCACAGAATAAAGCAGCTCTGCTAATTGGATCTCCTCAGGGAAGTTTTGTCTGCTGAAGTCTTATTCATAGGCAAAGCTAAATATAATCTTGCAGACTACAATAGTAACTGTCTTTCTCCTCTAATTTATTTAATAAAGATTGTACCAAAGAGAATTCTTTCCTTCTTGAGAAGAAAAAAAAAGAAATCTCAGCACAAATGTTTTAGGTGAGGTTTCCAATGAACCTGAGACACTTTTTTGCCTCGTGTTACCTGATGGGAGTTTGGTTTCATCCTTAAAAGTAGTGAGAGGAAGTGTTTAAACATGAAATTCCTGTTTGCAAAGCAAACCCCTCCAGACCCCTGGTTTCCCAGGGGTCCCATTCCAGTCTCTGTGCTGAGACTTTGGGGTGCAGCTACCCCAGATCTGTCCCTGAGCAGGGGACACGTAGGATCAGCTGTGTCAGTGACCCCAAGAATACAGATTTTTCTCCTCAAATTGCTGTGTCTGCCTGGGGGCAGCCTGCAGGTCCCCTCACCCAGTCATATGGCACAAAATGAAGGTGTGGATGCTCCTTCTGTGCTGGGGAGCAGCCCCTGGGCTGGGTCAGATGTTCAGAATGAGCCTGGACTGACCCTTCTTGATGGTTCCTTCATGTTCAAACTGAGCTTCAGAGCTTCCCCACTTCTGTACATTTTACAGTGTGTGTCCTAAGCTGCTGCTGTTCCATTTCATACAGATCTTTTCTTTAATTCCCTCTGGGTTTTTCTCCCCACCAGCTATTTGTCCTGGATCTGCACCTTGCTGTAGCCTTGCTAAATTACATCAGGAGTGAGTTAAGGATTAAAGGTCAAGAGAGAGCAATCTGCTACAGCTGTAATGGGCTTCTGCTGTCACCCCCTGGGGCTGTGTGATTCATAGCACTGGGGCTCTGGCCAGAAGAGCAAAGAATTGCTCATAAAACCCCAGTGTTGAGAAACTGCCCTGTCTGGAAGCCTGTGGACAGGGCTGGGTGTTGAGAAGGATGGCAATTCCAGCAGCTCATGACATGTCCCCTGCCAGCTCTTCCCTGTCCCTCTCCCCCAGGGGTTTGTGCTCATTAAAATCTCTGGTTTTAAACCAGGGTGTTCAGGTTTCCATTGGCTGTCCCTGTGCTTGGCCCTCAGGAGGCAGGTTGAGCTGCTCAGGGCATGGCAAAACAGTTCTTAAATGCCAGAGTTGGGCTTTATTGGAGGAGAAACTGGAGCTGGCAGCTTCTCACAGTGGAGAACACTCAACACAGTGTTTGGGTGGGATGAAAAGCTGAGTCCTGGTCCCCTCAGTGCCTGGGCTGCTGCCACATGGAGCATCCTGAGGCATCATCCTGTAGGCTCAGGCTGGACCTCGTGGTGTCTGTCCCAGCTGAGCACTGGGGTTCCTTCTCCTCTCCAGGGAAGTGAAAGCCCAGCCAGTCCCACTTCTAAAGAAGCAGTTCTGGAGAACAGACACATGAAATGACACTGTCTGTCTGACACCAAGCCCAGGCCCTCTGATTCTTGTCTTTGTGGTCGTTTCAGTACTTTGCTGAATCTTTAATAAAGCTTCTTGTTGGGTGGATGGAGAAGGAGCCATTAGGGATTGTCCCAGTGTTTCACTTGGGAATCCCAGCTCTGCCACCAGACCTTTGAGAATTACTGATGAGTGATGGCTTCTGAGGGCTCTGTCATGGAGAATGGGTTTGTCTGGGAGCTTTGTCTGCTCAACATCATTTTTTTCCAATCTTGACTTGTTTGGATTTTTTGTGTGTGTGTTTATTTGTTAACATACTTAAACTCACTGTTGTGTTCCAGAACGTGACCTGTCCCACCACCTCTTTCACTGACCTGGCAGAAATCGTGTCCAGGATTGAGCCCGTGAAAGCTCCCGTGGCAGATGGTGAGTGGGGGATGTTCTGGAGCTTTGGGAAGGGCAGAGCTGGCTCTGGGCTGACTGCTGAGCAGAGCTGGATGGGGTCACCCCAGTGTCCCCCCCAGGTACCTCCTCTGGGAGAGGGTGGGAGCTGAGGGATTCTGCTGTGGGGACTCCCGTGGCTGCTGTGGGTTCCTGGTGGGAGGAATCCCTGCTCCCCTCTGCCTTCTCTGAGTCTCTGTCTCCTGCAGACAGGTTTGGGTTCCCTCCTGCTGGCCCCTGTCCTTCCAGGGGCTTTGCTCTTTGGATCTGGGGCCTCTGGAGACAGGGGGAGCTGATGGAAAGCTTTGACTGAAGGATTTTTTGTTTTTCCCCTGCTGCCACGGGTAGGATCTGAACTGAGTGACTGGCTCCATGGCTTTCCCTGTGTGATGGGAACCACTCCTGAACTAAAGAGGAGAAGGTGATGGCTCCTGCACCTTCACACAAAGCTCCTGGAGCAGTTCCCTGTGTGTCCCTTCACCAAAAGGATCAGAGCTTTGGGGGCCTGAAACCTGGGAGTGTTCCACCAGTGCTCTGCATCAGCAGTCTCTCCCCTCCTCCTGATTTCTTGTTCTGGCAGAGGGAAAGCTAAAGTTAGCAGTGCTCCCATCTGTGACTGTTTGGAGAGATGTCCCTGTGGTAATTTGAAATGCTAATTGCAATCATATGGCCTGTGAAGAAAATATTAATCAAATGTGGCTGAAGCAGCAGTGTGAGCACAAATGAAGGGTTCATGTCTCGTGGTTATTTAAGGCATGGGCACTGCTGAGCTGGAACCAGTGAACTGGGACACATCTTCCTCCCTCGTGGAGTTTCTGATCATTTGTCCCACTTTCTGCTGGGTGAGGCCATGAGTGTCACAAAGGGACACGGAGAGGGGACAGATCTGGGGCCAAGGAGGGACCCTGAGGGGATGGGGAGGTGCCTGAGGCTCCTCAGGGATTCTGAAAGCTGCTGGTTGTGAGATCCCAGAGGAGGGAAGAGGATTGCAGGAGAATCATGCAGGTGGATGCTGTGTCTGGAAATATAAATATAAATATATATATATATATTCATGTTGTGGGTGATCCTGTGCACCAGCTGCAGGGACCTTGCCCACTTCTCAGTGCCTGTAGGACCTTCCTCTGGATGTGGCATCCCTGGGTGCCTTCAGGATGGCATTGCCTTGGCTAAAAAGCTCTCTGGAGCTGTTGGTCTGGGCTGAGGTGGGCTCAGATGGGGGATGGCAGCTCCCTGGCAGCAGCCTCGTGGTTATCAGATGGTTCCTGATCTGTGCTGGTGAAACCTTTGGGTTTGTCTGCTGGTGATGGTGGTGAGATCTCTGACCTGGGTAAGAAAACAGGGTGTTGTTTGGCAGCACTGCCAAAGGGGGTTAAACCTTTTTATTTTGCTCCCTGGAAATCTCTTCCTGAGTAAGATCTCAGACTTCAGGGCTTTCAAACAGCTCTGACCTGACCTGACAGCATCCTGCAAATGTCAGGCTGGGTGGAGAAATTATGCTGATAATTTTTTTCTAAAGAAAATGACCGTGATCATGTTCTGCATGAGTGGAAGAAGGAGAAGGGTCAGGACAAAGGGTGAGACACCCTGGCAGGCAGAGCCTCTGAGGCAGAAGCCTCATGTTTGTTGGGGAGAGAAGGCAGTCGAGCTGCTGCTCCACTTTTGGGCAAGCTGAGAGCAGTGATTGAAACAATTTTTTAAATTAAAGGAAAAAAAAAAAAAAGAAAAGAAGAAAAAAAAAAAAGAAAAAAAAAGGGAGGCTTTTTTCCTCAGGAACTGGTGAGCAGAGGGGGAGCCAAGTGAAGCTCTGCACTGGCCCCAGGGTTCCTGTGCTGCTGGAGAGCAGGTGGGGAGGTGTCTGTAGGAGAGCAGAAGCTCATTTCACAGCTGAGCCACTGCTGTACTTGTGGCTGTTCCTGTTCTGCATCCAAATGCTTCCTCAGTTGGGATTTTCTGTCTCTGTTCAGCTGCAATTGTGTTTTACAGGGTTGTGGCCATGGCCAGGGCAGCAGAGATCTCATCCTCCAAGGGTGGCTCAGCCACATCCCTGCCCATCCCCAATTGTTAAAGGATTTCTGAGGGTCAGAGTCATGCAGGCACTTGGGTGATTTCCCACAGCAGTTTCCTGCCCTGTTTTTCAAAGCATTTCATTTTCAGTGCTTCAGGCTGTCCCCACAACCAGGTCGAGGTGAGGGACCAGGGTGGGATGGCTGAAGGAGATGAAGTCCCAGAGCAGTGGCAGCAGCAGCAGCCACGTGGGAGAGCCCAGTGTTAATTCTGGTGTTAATTTTGGGGTGAAATGCTTGGGTCTGCAGAACAGCTGAAGCAGGAGGCATCCCAAAACCTCTCAGGGGACACAGTTGTTGGGCACAAGGTCACCCCCTGCATCTTTGCTGCATACAAAGTGGTTCCACCAGGCAGCACCAATGCTCCCCAGGTTGTGTGAGAAGGGACACCCTGCTCCTGTTTATTTTTAATTTATATACAGAGCTGTTAAATGCTGAATAGTGCTTGGGAAATGAAGGGGTTTGGTTTGGATGGCAGTCAGTTTTGGTGGAGCTGTAAACTGCAAACTACTGTTTGTGGTGGCTGTTGCTCTTCAAATGAGTTTCCAGTTTCTCTGCTGTGTTTTATCAAAGATCATCAGTTGTGTTTTTAGTGTAAAATAATGAAAATTCTCTGCTTGACAGTAAAAAAAAAAAGAATATTAAAAAAGAAAAAAGACCAAATGTCTTTAATCCTAATGTTCTACCAGTTGGTTGTAGTTATTGTGTTAGAAGAAAATGCTGTGGAACAGACTGTGCTGTTGTCTGCATTGTGGAGCAGATGCTATTGACTGTTCCCAAAAGAAATACTTAATCAAGAGTCCAGTTTAAACATGAGCCATGTTCTTCACCAGTGGGCTGGAAAGCAGGGATTGCAGCTCATGGCACACTCAGATTAACTCGTGACAGAGGTGGAAAAGCTAGGGTAAAAAATAATTAAAAAAACAACAACAAAAAACCCACAAATGCTTTTCTGCTATTTTAATTTCTTACCTTGCATTCTGCTGCCAGAAACTGTGGAAAAGAAAGGTGCCTGCCTGGCACCTGCCCTGTGTGGCTGCCAGGAGCTGTGGGTTTGGGATGGGTGAGGAGCCCCTGCGCTGCTGTGGGTTTGGGATCAGTCCCTGGAGTCATCTCCAGGGCCTGGAATTGACTTTCCTGATCTCTGTCTGGGCTGGGGTGCTGGGGACTTTCTGGCATCTCCTGCTGCCAGTGGGCAGCTCTTCATCTTCCCAAAGTTAATCTGATGGATTGGTGATTGTCCTCTGTGGAGGGCAGTGTAGATGTCACTGTCCCCTGTGGAGCAGAGGTTGTCAGACACAGAACCATCATCCTGCCCCAGGAAGAGCTCAGCCCATGCCTGAAGTCTCTGTTTGCAGGGAATCTGGGACCAAAGTGTCCAGGGGGTTCAGATCAGCAGCTCCCAGGCACATCTGCTGGAGTGTTCCTGGGGTCCTGTCTGGACTGGTGGGAGGGAGACAGGAACTTTCTGAGGAGGATTCACAAGGACATGAGAGCATCTCCCCACTCCAGCATTTGTGTCCCCTCGTGCTGGGCAGCTGGCACCCACCAGGTGACAGGTTGTGTTCCCTTGCTCTGCCCCAGCCTCTTTAGGCTCTAGAAAGCTCCAGGACACCAGGTGACACAGAGGACAGAGTTTATTTTGTGGTTTGAGGTGGGCAGCAGGCACCTGCCCTGCACTGCTGCTCAGCACCCACAGCTCTTGGTCCTCTCCCCGTGTTCTCTGCCCCTCTCAGCACCAGCTGACACCAGTGGGTTTGTTCTCTCCTCTCTCTTCAGATGAGTCAGACTACCAGACTGAATACGAGGAAGAAATTCTGGACAACCAGAAGGATGATTATATCAATTTTGTCAGCACCCAGGCTGAAGAAGACTCCGACTCGGTATGGTCTGGAACAGGCAGTGCCTGTGCCCTGCTGAGCCCTGGCTGGGGTGGGGGTGCTGGGAAGGAAACTCAGAGAAGCACCTGGAAGGGACTGTGCAGAACTGAGTTTGTTTTTCATGTAGTGCAGACACAGTGCACACAGCTCTGTGGGTTGGCTGGCAAGGGCTGGAGAGCCCGTGGAACCAGGAGGGGCTGAGGGAGTTCCTGCCTCCAGCTCAGAATCACAGAGTCCCAGAATGTTTGGGTTGGAAGAGACCTCCAGGATCATCCAGCCCAACCTTGGACCAACACCACAATCTCACTGCTAAACCCTGTCCTTAAGGACCAGCTCCAAGTGCCTTTTAAATGGGATGGGGACTCCACCACTGTCTGGGCCATCCCAATGCCTCACAACCCTCTCATATTTCCTAACATCCAACCTAAACCTCCCCTGGTGCAGCTTCCATCCCTTCCCTCTGCTCCTATCCCATCCCTCAGGAGCAGAGGCTTTTCCCCTCCTCATTCCCAGCTCCCTTGAGGCAGCTGAAGAGATCCATGAGGTCTCCTCTCACCTCCAGCTTGGAGGAGAGGAGGCAGAGAGAGGATCTGGCTGGGGAGGAGACAGCACCAGAGATGCTCAGCACAAAGACAAGAGGTGAGAGACACAGCCTGGGCTACAGCAAATCCTGGCTAGGTACAGGGGGAGATGTTTCCCAGGAAGTGTGGCTGAGATCCACAACAACCAGCACGGGCTGTGCAGGGAGATGGTGGGAACTCCATCCTTGCAGGATGCTCAGAGCAGAGAATCGTGGTTTCCTGGCTTTCCTGACTCCAGGCAGAGCATCTGTCAGGTTTAGGAGGTGAAGGAGGCTGCTGTGCTGGACATGAGCAGTTTCTCAGTGGGAACACGTGGGCATTTCAGGAAGGTGCCCAGGAGGCTGTAAGAGCTGGGGTGATGGCACTGAGGTTTTGTTAGCTGGGCTGATCTCTGGTGGGTAAGTGTTGGACAAAGAAAGGGTGGGGGGGAAGAGGAGAGATTTTATCCAGCTCAGAGGAAATGCTGAGGAATGAATTCGTGTTTTTGTTCTTTTTTGCTCCTTCAGGATGAAGATCTGCAGATCAGAAGGCGTAGGAACCTGCCCAGTGGGGATGGGCAGGCAAGCAGCATGGGAGAGCCAGGGTAGTGCTCAGAGGGCTCTGACCTTGCTGGCTGAGAGCTGTGCCCCATTCCTACTGACAGCAGCCATAGTTATTTATTAAACTTTTTTATTTTTAAAAAGCAAGCCAACATCTAGTTGAACTTAAGTAAGCTTTCCTCCTCCAGACAGGGTGTGGGGCATTCAGCAGCCAGCACTGAGCTCCAATAACTGCATCACCCCTGTGTCCTTTGGACCCTCTGTGAGGGGTGGCAGCCGTGGACCAGTCTCCTTCCACCAGGTGCCAGTAGGAGCAGATGGATTTGAATCACCCTGAGACTGGCAGAGGGGAAATGTGCTGGGAATGGGCAGCCTTGATTTTTGCTGCTGTATTTTCTAGTGGCTGTTTTTACTGTGAAGCCCAAAGAAGGTTTGGGATATTATCCTGCCATTGCTGGAAAGGCTCCGAGCAGCAGCAGCACAAAGAGGGGGGTGGTTTGTGGATCTCTTCATATGAATCAGGTAACTGCATGATTAACTCCTCAGTGACTCTCAACCAAGTGCTTTTTAAGCAGTGCTCTGACAGGAGCAAGTCTGAATGTATTTCACTTGAAATCTAAACCTAAGAAATCAATTAATGTGAACATTAGCTATAGAGCCACCAGCAGAACTTTTACTGATGGATCATGGAGCTGATGCTTGCTGGGCAACTCTGGAATTATTACTTGGCTGTATTTGCCCTGTGGAATAAAGTTATTTTCTTGGATTGAAATGTCTCTGTGGTTCTTTTTGCTGGATCCCACGAAGAGGAAGTTGTCACCAGCAAAGAGCCCAACATGCCTCTGCTTGTATCAGACTTGCACAGAAACTCAGGAGGTTTTCAGTTCCTGACCCTGGCAGGAGTCTCTGGGTATTGTCAGGCATTGGCAGGAAACCTCCCCTGCTCTTTGTACTGAGGGTTGGTGTGTTTTGGGCCATGTTCAGGAGTCCCCTGGTGCTCACTCCTCTTGTCTCACATCTGTCACAGCCAAGGGCTCTGCTGATAACCAAGCTGATTCTTGCCTCCTGTAAAGTCTTCTGCTCAGCTCTAGCTCCAGGTGCTGTTGCCTTGAGGGGATTTTTGTCATTCGACCAGAGCACCAAGGATGTTCCTCCCAGCTGCCTCCTCTGCTCTCAGATGTGATGAGCACCAGCAGTGATGCCCCGGGGCAGGACCAGAGCTGAGCATCCCAACCTTGGCACCAGAAATGTGTTTGGTGGCACCACCAAGGACCGTGGCTGGAAGTGTTCATATGTGACCTGTTCTCTGCATGTAACCTCCTCTCCCAGGTACTTTCTCCTGGCACAGGCTCTTCTTTACCTGCCCTGCATCGTGGTTTCCTCCACTGCTGCAGATTTGGGTTGATGCAATCGTACAGAAAATGTTTGCTGCTACTGTGAATAATTAATTCTTCTAAAGAAAACTCCCCCTAAATCTGCTCCTGGTTTGTCTGTGTTCACTTCAGGGAGGCAAAGCACCATGTGCTGGGGCCCTGGGGAGCTGTGCCCAGAGCCATTGGGTGAGTGCTTTGCTTTGCCAAACTGGGTCACAGCCATGCAGCAACAGAGCTAAAAATACCAGCAGAGCTGAGCACTTCCCCAGCAGCTGTGAAGCCATGGCTTGAACTTTGGATGGGAGATGTCCCAGTCCTGGCCCCATCCAAGCAAGGATCCCCCATCCTGGCCCCAAGCTCAGCAGGGCCCTGGAGCTGCTGGGGCTGGGGGTGTTTTAGGAGCAGGTGATGGAAAAGCCCCTCTGGAGTTGCAGGATCCACCCAAGAAAATCCCACCAGTGGTGTGTTTGTCATCATGAGGCAACTTGGTGCTGGGTCCCTCCCCTTACCCTTGGGTGTTTCATCCCCAGCCACCTCCCCCTCTCTTTAGGATAAATGGGTAAACTATGAGTGGCAGAAAATAAAGCTGGGAAGAAGAATGGAACCCAAGCCTGATGCAAGAACTCCTCAAACCAATTTTTTTTTTCTTAGGAAATACATCTTTTGTTTTGGTGTCACACTTCTGGAGGGTGCCAAGAGGATGGAGACAAGTGTGGCTGGGTCCTTCTGTCCCTGTGCTGCTCTAAGGTAGGGCTGGCAGTAGGTTGGGGACTGGAGTCTGTCCCTAACCCCCATGGCTTGTACCCCATGGGTGCCTGCAGGCTGGGGACTTGGTCTGTCCTCTTCTTGGGACTTTGTCTTTCTCCCTCAAGCCTTCAGCTGTCCCACCTCTGGCCACAGCTCCTTGCACTACAGAAAAGCACAGCCAGGACAGTCCTGGTGTTCTCATCCTTTGCCTTCAGTTTCTGCAGGGCACTGGAATGCTAAAAAAGGAGCTGCCTCTGCCTTCACCTTCCCTGATGGGGTCTGGATATGTTGAGTCCCATCTTTTTTGAATGAAACCTTTCCTTGGGTCCTGCTTGAAAGCTGCCCTATTTCAGTACTGCCAAGTGAAAATGGATTTGTGCACAAGAAAGATCCCAGTTGCTCTGCATAACCTCTTTGTCATAATTATTCACTGCCAGTCCTCCTGCTTCCAGCAGCTGTAGAATTTATCAGCTGTGTTTTGTGCTCATTTCTCAATCAATGATGAAAACATTGATTAGTGTCAGGCTGGGACCAGCTCCTGCAGAATCCTCTCAATCATCTCTGTTCATGATGACTCCTTGTTTCAGAGATGGGTTTGCAGCTCTCCATCCATTTAATGTGGGCTTTATTGAGATTGCATAGTGCTAAATTTGTAATTAGGGTGTCATATGGTATTAAGTCAAACATGTTGCTAAAAGCTAAGCAAATAATGGCTACAGGGCAACCTTTCTCCACAAAGTTGTAATTTTCTCAAAGGATTAAATGAGGCTCATGTCACAAGACATTTTCCATCGTGCTGCACTGATAGGTATATTTTTAATCCCTGGATTCTGTATTAATTGTGTCCTCTCTATTTTTCAGCCTGCATGTCATGCTGGAGTGACCCACTTAACCAGGGCACCCGTTTCACCCCCAAGCTCCACGTTAGCACCCTGCCAACCCTGCCATCTCCCCAGGCTGTGGGATTTCCAGCAATGGGTGCAGGCAGCTCAGCTCAGCTCAGGACAGAGCTGGAGGGCCCTGGGGTGCAAAGCACCAGCTTAGAAACCCTACAGATGTCACCCGAGATGCTCTCAGTTGTCAGTAGCCCAGGGAGCTTTTCATCATCCTCATGTCTGCCATCCCCATCCTTTCTAAATGCAGGAGAGGTGAAACGAGGGCCTTGTCACTACCAATGTACCTCCTCATCCTGAAATGCTGTGACTTCTCCATTCCTGGAGGTTTTCAAACTGCAACTCGGCCATCCCCAAGCTTTGACACCTCCCAGCAGGAGGTTGGATAAGAGACACCCAGGGTTGAACCTGATCAGAAGCTTTTTGTGCTTCTGTAAGTCTGTGAAACAAACCTACACCATCATTAACTTTTCTCTTGTTTCTCACATACTTAGTGAACAACTTCTTACTGGTCCTGGCTTTCCCAAGCATGGTTTTCCCCCTGTTTGCCCTCCTGCATCAGTATCTGCATCACAGCTCACTGTGGTTGCTGCCTACTGGTTACTTTCTTCCTCTTCATAGATATTTTCATAGAATCATAGAATCATAGAATCCTAGAATCCTAGGGGTTGGAAGGGACCTGGAAAGATCATCTAGTCCAACCCCCCCTGCCAGAGCAGGGCCCCCTAGAGTACATCGCCTAGGAACGTGTCCAGGCGGGTTTTGAATGTCTCCAGTGAAGGAGACTCCACAACCCCCCTGGGCAGCCTGTTCCAGGGCTCTGTCACCCTTACAGTAAAAAAATTCTTTCTGATATTCAACTTGAACCTCCTATGCTCCAATTTACACCCATTACCCCTTGTCCTATCACTGGTCACCATAGAGAAAAGCCTAGCTCCATCTCCCTGACACTCACCCCTTACATATTTGAAAACATTGATGAGGTCACCCCTCAGTCTCCTTTTCTCCAAACTAAAGAGACCCAGCTCCCTCAGCCTTTCCTCATAAGGGAGATGTTCCACTCCCTTAATCATCTCAGTAGCTCTGCGCTGGACTCTTTCAAGCACTTCCCTGTCCTTCTTGAACTGAGGGGCCCAGAACTGGACACAATACTCCAGGTGTGGCCTCACCAATGCAGAATAGAGGGGGAGGAGAACCTCTCTTGACCTACTAACCACACCCTTTCTAATGCACCCCAGGATGCCATTGGCCTTCTTGGCCACAAGGGCACATTGCTGGCTCATGGTCATCCTCTTGTCTACCAGGACCCCCAGGTCTCTTTCACCTCCACTGCTCTCCAGCAGGTCAGCCCCCAACCTATACTGGGACATCGTGTTGTTCTTCCCCAAATGCAAAACTCTACACTTCCCCTTGTTGAATTTCATCTTGTTCCTCCCTGCCCAACTCTCCAGCCTGTCTAAGTCTCTCTGAATGGCAGCACAGCCTTCTGGTGTGTCAGCCACTCCTCCCAGCTTAGTGTCATCAGCAAACTTGCTGAGGGTACATTCTATACCCTCATCCAAGTCGTTGATGAATATATTGAACAACACCGGTCCCAGTACCGACCCTTGAGGGACTCCACTAGTCACGCCCCTCCAACCAGATTCTGCCCCATTGACTACAACTCTCTGACTCCTTCCTTTCAACCAGTTCCTGACCCACCTCACTACCTGATCACCAAACCCATACTTGATCAACTTATCTACAAGGATGCTGTGAGAGACGGTGTCAAATGCTTTACTGAAATCAAGATAAACCACATCTACCGCTCTTCCATCATCTATCCACCTAGTAATTTCCTCATAGAAGGCTATGAGGTTAGTCAAACATGATTTACCCTTGATAAAACCATGCTGACTGCTCTTGATGACTCCCATGTCCTTGATATGCCTGGAGATAGTGACAAGAACAAGTTGTTCCATCACCTTTCCAGGGATGGAGGTGAGGCTGACCGGTCTATAGTTACCCGGGTCCTCCTTCTTGCCCTTCTTGTAGACTGGAGTGACATTTGCTATCCTCCAGTCCTCAGGCACCTCTCCTGTTACCCATGACTTATTGAAGATGATGGAGAGTGGCCTAGCAATGACCTCCGCCAGCTCCCTCAGCACCCTTGGATGCATTCCATCTGGACCCATCGACTTATGGATGTCCAGATTACTCAGCTGATCCCTAACCCAATCCTCATCTACTATGTCAAACTCTTCATCTATCTTGACTACTTCTGGGGTTAAATGAATCTGGGGCTCATGCGGAAACCCTGCAGGAGTAAAGACAGAGGCAAAGAAGGCGTTCAGCACCTCTGCCTTCTTTATATCCTCTGTCACCAGGGCTCCCAGCTCATTCCTTAGTGGGCCAATATTGCCTCTAGTGTTAGTTTTGCTGGCTATGTATTTGAAAAAGCCCTTTCTATTATCCTTAACCCGACTTGCAAGGTTAAGTTCCAAGGAGGCCTTAGCTTTCCTAATTGCCTCCCTACATCCTCTGACAACAGTCCTATATTCCTCCCAAGTGACCAGCCCCCCCTTCCATGATCTGTAGATTTTCCTTTTCCACTTAAGTTTTCCCAGCAGTTCCTTTTTTAACCATGCTGGTCTCCTAGCTCCCTTACTAGATTTCCTAACCATAGGGATGCTCTGATCCTGCGCTTGCAAATAGTGGTTCTTGAATATTGACCAGCTATCTTGAGCCCCTTTATCTTCTAACACCTTGTCCCATGGGATTTCTCTTAACAGTCGATTGAGGAGGCCAAAGTTTGCCCTGTGGAAGTCCAGGGTTCTGGTCCTACTGGGTATTCTGTTCCTTCCACACAGGATCCTGAATTTTCATTTTGTTTCCAGTTGTTTTCAGGTTACCAACTTGCAGGGTGAGGTTTCAGCTGAAGTTCTCTTTTCTTAGCTCTACAGCATTCACTTCTCTGGCCTCTCACAAGCTCTACTCAAAGAACTGCTGATTCCCCAGTCCATGGAGTTTGTTTTTCCTGTCAATTTTCATCATAAAACAATTGTCAGCACCTCCATGGAGTTTGAGGAGCTGCTCATTCCATGAGGGATGAAAAGCCCAGCAAGGCACAGCATTCCAGACTCAGGAGCACATTGGCAAAGGAGGCTGGAGGAGCCTCCATGCTGAGACCACCCTGCCCTGCCTGGTGCCGTGGGGTGGTTCTGCTCCAGCTGGTCTGATACCTCAGCTGCTCTTCCTCTGCTGGAGCATCTCTGCTCTCCCTTGCAGTCTGATTCACTGCTTCACTATCCTTAGTTTTTCTTTAGGTCTAACCTGAATTTCCTCACCACATTTTTGTCCCGTTGCTTCTTGCCCTGACCTGACTTCAGCCTCGGACATAGCCAGGGCTTTTTGCTGTGGTTCCTTCCAGGTCTTTAATTTTCTGGGGTGAACTGATTCTGCTTTCAGCCTTTGCCCACAAGCTGCACTTTAGCACCATCCAGCTCCTCATGGTGCTTCCTCTGAGCTCTCTCCAACCAGCCCATCTCTGCCCCAAAATGCCAACAGCCAGAGCTCAGCCAGGTCCTCAGGCTGCTATTGTACCAGTCATGGACACAAGGGCCATTGCTGGAATATTTCTCATGCCATGACATTCACCTTTTTTTGCACAGCACAATTCTGTTGGCTCTGGTTCAGCTAAAGATCTGCAGCAGCTTCCAGGCCCTTTCCTGCAGAATGGATTCAGCAGCTGCCCACCCCGAGCTCCTGCCAAACCTCTCTCGGCATCCATCTGATGTCACTGCAAACCTTTGGGAGCTGCTCTTCATCCTCCCCACAGGAGAGCAGGGACAGCAGCAGGGATGACCCCCTCTCTACTTCATGCTCACACCATAGATGCTTCTTTCCTGTGCCCTGGGCTATTTTATTTGCAATTGTGGAATTTTTTTATCCTTGCCAAGCAGGTCTGACCCAGAGGCTCTTTCCTGCCTGTGCCTTTGTGTGATGCCCCAGCTGGAGCAGATGGCACCTATTTTCTACACCCCCACCATGGCCAGGAGCTGCTGCTGGCTCTGTGTGTGTGTGTAACCCTGGGTGAACCTCCCTGTGCTGCTCAAAGCTGCTTTTTGTCCCCAGCACAGACACAGGCATTTGCTTCAGGGCAGACACAGGGCTGTGGAAAGCCCTGCAATGCACACCATGGAGCAAAGCCCAGCTCTCCTCTTTTCTTCACCTCCCTTTTAGCTTCCCAATCCTTCTGCCACAACCATTGCAAATAGTTCCCTTCCACCCACAAAGAGGGAAAGGCTGAACACATCCCTCCCCATCCTCCAGCTGAGCTTTCTGAGTCATCCTCCTGGTACTTCTCTACCTGCTCCTCTCCTTGCTGCCTGGTGCAGCCTCGTGTCGGGGGAGCTGCTCCTGCCCTGGTCAGTGCCAGGGACAAATGGTTTCATTTCAGCACCTCTGTACACAGCAAAGGTTGGATGTGGTGCAGGGTATGGCTGGAGTGGAGCTTCAGGAGTGAAGTGTTTCCAGGGACAGGTTGACACAGCCCTCCTTAGGGGCAGCATTTTCTCTTCCATCTTCTCTCTAACCCAGCCACTTCAAACCCCAGCTCCTCTGCTGCTGCACGGTGCCAATGTCAGAACAAAGTCAGACTGATATTTTGCCAAACAATGAAATGCTGAGATGTGGATGGAGTAAAATCTGAGTAATCAATGAATCATTGAGCAATCAATTACCAGAAGATCTGTTCCTGGAACTGTTTTGGGCACCCTTAAGGAACCTCCACTGTAAAGGGATAAGTCCTGAATCTGCGTGGCTGCTGAATGGTTTGTGCTGGGGACCCTGGGAGTAAAACCTCTCTCTGGTAGGTGCAAAATTGGTTTCCCTTCACCAGGAGAGTGGTGTGGTACAGGAACATATCACCCTGGGTATCACCATCCAGCAAGTGTCACAACTTGAGCACGCTTAGGTGATCCTGCTTTGAGCAGGCAGCAGGACCAAAGACCTCCAGAGAGCCTTTGCACAGGTGTGAAGTGAAGAAGTCAAGGAAACTGTTCCCTGTATGACATATCCACAGTGGTGTTTTCTTTGTTATATTGATTGGCTTTAGTTATTGTAGTTTATTCTGAGGGCCTGGCTTGTGTCAATGTGATGCCACAAGCACGAGTGAAATGATATTACCATCCTGCTCAGATCCTCCCTCCTGCTATGGCCAACACTCCTTTGTTTCTCTCCACCTGCTCTACTTCTTTACAAAAGAGGAGGAAAATAATGCTATGGTGCTCTAGAAACACTCACTATCCTGTCAGCTCTCCTGACTCAGAAACCTGAGTCCACCTGTTTTGAATGTTACAGATTCTGGGCACATTTGCCCCACATTGGTGCTGAGGTGCTCTTGGGCTCTGGAAAAGGTCAGAAAACTGATTGGCACATGGAGGAAAGATGGTTCTGCTGGGGAGGTGGGAACAGCGTGGATGGGAGTGAAGGAGATGGGAAGGAGCAATGGGAAACACTCTGGTTGTGTTCAAGCACAGAGGGATTTGAGAAAAGGACAGAAGGGTCTGCATGGCTGGTGGGGTTGGGAAGGCTCCTGTCCTCTCCTGTCTGAGTGCTGTTAGTATTATAATTGTTACTACTAGCATTGTTTCTAATTTATGAGTTGGTGTGCATGCATATTAACAGGGTTATGCGGGGGGCTGGGTCTGCCTGGCTCCCGTCTACCTGGCACAAGGCATGGCTTGCATTTAGAAAATTATTTTAGCCTGCTGGGGCCACGTTTTAAGGCAGATTTGTTCAGTTTGCTCATGTTTCAAGTCCTCAGTTCTGAGTAGGGTTCCCATTTGCAATACCAACCCAACAGGTAAGAGGCATGGCTGAGTGGTGAGACCTCTGTGTGAGCTGGTGTCACCTGGGTCCTGTAATGCCACCAAGACCTGGATGGAGCAGCAGTGTCAGGGAGGCAGCTGAAGATCTCAGCCAGCAGAGTAATAGCTAATTGAGTGTATTTCAATCATGAGATCCACAGAAGGAAAGCAAACTCCGCAGAGTAGAAGGAAATTGCATCTTAGAGCAATCTGAATGTGGGTAGATAATTAGGCCCATATTTCATGAGAACATTTGCTGGGCAACATAATGAAAAGGCCAGCAACATCATTTTCTTTAAGCAGTCTGATGCCTCCCACTGGGGCCGGGCTGTGCCAGTGCTGGGGCTGCAGTGGGAGCAGGGCAGGGCATTGCCCGGCCTGAGGGGCTCCTGCGGGCTGGGGCCAGGCTGAAACCTGCCCTCCCCATCACTGCACTCTGCTCAAAGCGAGCTGCTGGCACCACTATCAACAAGAAGGCACCGCCAGAACATCCCCCAGCCTTGTCACCTCCCATCCTGGGGAAGGGCAGGCACAGCAAAGTGTGGTCAGGGGGTGCTGCCAGCCCTGGGGCAGTTTGGGAGGCTCCAGGAGGGAAGCCGGGCTGTGCCACCGCGCTGCTGCCACCGCGCTGCTGCCACCGCGCTGCTGCCACCGCGCTGCTGCCACCGCGCTGCTGCCACCGCGCTGCTGCCACCGCGCTGCTGCCACCGCGCTGCTGGGCTTTGTCCTCAGCATGGGCAGTGTCAGGACTGCTGCTCTCATCCCAGGAGAGTGCTCCAGCCCTCAGATCCCCTCTGGACTATGGCTATGCACTGGAAGTGAAGCTTCAAGGCCTTTTTCAATGTTGTTTTTTCCAAATTTGGGATAGAAAGTCTCTGCTTTTCCACATCCTCCCAGCCCAGCAAAGCACATCCTCCCTTCCTTATCTCCAGTTTGGACAAGAGCCACTTCTGGTTTGCCCTAACAGAGGCCCTGCTGCCTGCTGCAGGAGCAGACAGATAATAGAAAAGAATATTTTGCTTCTTCATAACACTGATGAAATGAGAAGATCTGGGAAAGTGTGGTGATGTAGGAGAGTGGAGGAGATGGTTTAATCTTTGACCACAGAGAACCTTGTGATCAGTGCTTACGGGTTGGATCTTGATGATCTTTAAGGCTCCTTCCAACCCTGAGCATTTTATGACCCCCCTCATGCCAGCCCTGCACTCCTTGGCGTGCCAGGACTGGTACATGTCACATAACAGAAAACAAGCTGGCTGTGTCTGTTAATTACTGATTAGGTCTTTTACTAAAATTAGCTGGGGGTGAGCTGGCCTAACACTGGTACTGAGTGCTCCATTTCCCAGCTGGTTCAGAACTGTTCATCCAGAGATTGGGACTCTTTGGGGCTGCATTTGAACAAGCACTTACGTCCTGATGATAAATGCTTGGCCTCTTCAGAACAGCTCTGTCCAAATGAATCTGCTCAAAGCAAGCCATGATTCTTGGCTAACTTGTTAGCTATCAATATTTCTCCTGTGATGCACTGCCTGATTTTAATGATGCCAGCACTGGAAAAGTTACTTTCTTACAGTGTCTCATTAGGGTCAAGTTTCTAATCAGTGAATTCAATAGGAACATCTTGAAGTGACAGAATTGGCCAAGCAGGGAGCTGGGCAGATGATGTTTGAGTGACCTCCTGGTAGCTGGGAGACCTTGGGCTTCCCAGTGCAGTTGGCTGTACCTGGTGTCCTCAAACCCTTTCCAAGCAGGGTTGTGCAGATGAACCCTGACAGCTCCTCCACCACCTTGGTTTTATCCCCACCTCTTCAGGGCTGCTGGGACACTTCAGAAGAGCTGAACTGGGGCACTGTGTCTATGGGCAGTGAATTTGTCTTCTCATTTTGGTCTGGTGCTTCTCCTGTTCCCACTGCACTTGGTCAGCCTCATGTATTTATGACCCTGAATACTTCAGCATCATCAGCATCCTCAGCAAGCTTTGTCACCCCTGGTTTCAATTGCTCTTCAAGATTATTTCTGAATATGCTGAAGTGAACAGATCCCAGCCACAGGTCCCTGTGGGGCTCCATTCCTCCCTGATAGATAAATAACTGCTTTGAGGAGTCTCAAAGAGTAGCTATTTCTAGCCTTTTCTTTTAATCTCATGCTCTCTGCTTTTCTGTAAAAAACTCCTGCAACAGACCTTTTGGGAATGCAGGCAGACTAACCACTTATCAATTGCTTTAAAGAACTGTGATAAATTTATGAAGCATTTCTTTATTCAAGAAAAAAACCACCTCCCTCCTCCCCCTCCCTCTCTCCCAATATTTTTACAATAATCAGATTATTATAACCACAATCAGTTTGCCCAGGAGCTACCTCACGCTTCATGGTTTGTAACAACCCCAGTCCCTTGCCATTTGTCACCCTGCAGCTCTCAGACACTGGGCCTATGTTATGCACAGTGATTACATGCTGCAATTAAGTAATTAAACTGTTTCAACTCTTCATTCCGCAGCACTTAGCTGAACCATCTCAGTCTGGTGAATTTGCACTCTTTGCTTTGGCTATTTATTCCTCAATGTCTTCTGCTGACACTTGAACATCAGCCAGATCCGATGCCGTGTCCATATAAAGATGAGTTTTGGCACGGGGATTTCTCTGAGCTTTTCCTCACTGGCTGTAGGTGCAAAAGATTCATTGTTTTTCTGTTCTGACCTTACCTCCTACAAATGCTCCTCTTGCACTGTGGCCAACTCCAGACTCCAACAGGCTTTCTGGCCTTCATGTCTTTGAAGAAGTATTTATTATTATTATTAATATTTGGCTTTGCCTTTTGCAGGTTGTTCCTGTAACTGGTTTTGGCTTGACCTTTTTCTCCTTTGGCACTGAAATTGTCAGGATACACATTCTTTTGCTTGCTTAGGCAAAAATGGCTTCTCTAAACGTAAAAAGGGCTGTATCCCTAAAGCCTGAGAATGACCAGGACATCTCATCTCACCTCAGCCTGATCTAAGACCTAAGATCTAAGGCTTTGGGTTTCCCATTAGGCAGAGATGTGCTGGCTGATTTGGCAAGATGCTGAGATACCAGTTTAAAAAAAACTGGCACATTTATCTGGACAAAAATCCTCACTGGCCAGGGTCAGTTTTGCCTGCCTTGGGCTATAAGATATTGCATCTTCATCAGTGGAAGGAGGGCAGCATCCCTCTGAGCAGCCATGATTATTCTGGGAGCTGTTTTGGGGTATGCTACCCTAGGATGATGTGAGGTGCCCCAGGAGAGGAGGTTTGGGGTACAGGCAGAGGGACTGCAGTGCTCTCTGCCTCCTTGGCCTGTTTGCCTGCTGCCTGTGTCTGGAGGGCCTGTTGCCATGGAGAAGTGATGGAGAACAGCCTGACTTTTTTCCTAGCAGAAAGCAAAGGCTTCTCTCCAGCTGTAATAAGCTGGAGGTCTGCTTCCTCCTCTTCTGTGCCACATTGGGGGAACCCAGGCCCCCAAATACCTGGGAAAAACCCAAAGGAGGGAGGAAACCCTAAATTAAGGGAGGGAAAGGAGGGGAAGCTGCAGGGAGATGGACCAGGGCTCATGGAGTGCTACAGAGCTTGCTGCTTCTTAAGGGCACACAGACAACAGGTACCTGACAAGGGAAATTCCCATTAGATCTAGGGAAAAAAAGTCTTTCCCTGCAGGAGTGGTGCAGGCCTGGGACATGGCCTGGAGCTGTGGTGGAATCTCCATTCTCAGAGCCCTTCAAAACCCACCTGGCCAACCCCTGAGCAAGCTGGAAGTGAGCACAGCACTGCACTGGGCTGGACCATTCCAGCCTCAAAGAGCAAGACCTTGCCAAGGAAGGGACAAGAGCTTGGGAGAGCTCCAAGAGGTCAGCTGGGCTAAGCTAAAAAGCAGGGTGATGTCTTTATTTTACACACATGGCACTTTTTCTGCTCACAGCTTGGGTCCAAGTTAAGATAGACTTCTGAAAGTTTGTTACTGACAGTGGATTCCCCACTGGATGGTAAAATTCCAGCTGACAAGGTAGCTGCATCCCACTCCTTATGTCCCCACAAACAAGGGGAGCTAGATTCCTTTTTTTTTTTTTTTCCTTTTCTTTTTTTTTCTTTTTTCTTTTCTGCTAGCTACATGAATTACTTTATTTCTTAGTTTGTAGATTAATAGACCAAATAGTTAGACTTAATTTATTCAAATTCTTTTCTCTGTTTCCTTGCAGATCTGACTTTGGACTCTATGGAGAGAGAAGACTGCATCTTTTCCCAAATTTTTTGTCTCTTCCATGCAGGGTCTTTGAAGGACAGTGAAACTTGTGCTACAGGCAGGTAAAGGGATGACAAGGGATGTCTCTCTGTCTCTCACTTCCTCTGGCTTCCTCTTCACAAAGCTTGTAGGGAATTTAATGATCAATAAAACTTTTACTCCTCTGTCATATATTGTTGAATGGGTTGGCTCTGATCCATCCACTTGGTCGCAGAGCTGAGGGGCTGCCCAAGTGTTTTTTCTGCACGTATTGTCAGTAATACTTAAACACTTGCTGCCCCCACTCACTCGGGTACCCTGAAAGCAGATTTAAAATATATTTCTTCAAGGAAAAAGTCTTTTTCAAACTCTCCTAGGGATCAAAACCTACTTCCTCAAAACTGATCTGAGGGCTGGAAACTCTCTGTTGTGCAGCAAGGCAGAAGGAGCTGGGGTTGTTAGGAAGGGGAGGAGAAGGCTGATGGAATGGAAGGTGTGGGGCTGAGGGCAGGTGGTCTCTGAAGGTCCTTTCAGCCCAAGGAATTCAGTGATTCTGTGGGGGCTCTGCTGATGGAGCTGCTGCTCAGCTCCGTGCTCTGGGTTTGCTTTCAAGCATCCGATGGCCCCGAGGAAGGAGGTGTCAGCTCTGGAAGGTGACACTGGGGATGAGGAGGTCCCTGGGCACCTGGCTGCTCCTCACGGCTCTGCTGCTTCCCTTCACCTCTAGGAGCTCCT
Source organism: Heliangelus exortis (assembly GCF_036169615.1). Classification (NCBI taxonomy): domain Eukaryota; kingdom Metazoa; phylum Chordata; class Aves; order Apodiformes; family Trochilidae; genus Heliangelus; species Heliangelus exortis. The sequence continues at coordinate 1,128,120 of NC_092443.1, read as the reverse complement.
CTGTGCCCTGGGACGATGCTGGTGACAGCGACAGGGACGCAGCCAGTGAATAACAGGCATTTGTGTCAACCCTTCAGGCACATTGTGCTCATAACCTGACAGCTCCACCTTCACCACCGCACCCGCCCTGCGAGCAGCGGGACCTCCGTGCACCCACCCGCTCACTGCCCAGCTGCGGGAAATAAACCCTGCTCAATGCCTTCCACCCGCAAAGCCAGCCTATAATTTCATATCAAAATCACTGCTTTTTTTTTTGCGGATTTCAGGTCTACCACCTTACAGGAGCAGAGGAGGGGGAGCATCCCCCCGGACCTCGCCTCACCCCTGCCCAGCTCTGGGCATTCCCCCCAGGTGCGGACACACACCGAGGAGGGGAGGATCGCGATGGCGGGGGACAACCGCCCTCCCCCGGGGGTCGCCAGGCTCAGGCACCCCCTCCTCCTCCCCTCCGGAGGGGCCGCAGCCCCCCAGCCCCATCCTGCTCCCCATGATGTCAGCATTTAGGAGGAGGAGGCGGAGGAGGGAACCGCGGACCAAATTTAGCGGCGTTTCCTGGGCGGTTGGGCCGTACCCGGGTCCTCCTTCCCTCCTTCTCTTCTTCCCTCCCTCTCTTCTTCCCTCCCCGCCTCCTTCCCTCCCTCCCTCCCCGCTGCCGCAGTCAATGAGGAGGCAGCGGCCGGGGGAGGCAGCAGCGGCCGGGGGCAGCGGGGCGGCATGGCGGGGCGCTGAGGGAAGGCGGCAGCGAGGGGTCGGCGGCTGCTCCCCGGCACCCGGCCCCGCCGCGGCATGGGCAGCCGCGGGGTCCTGCGATGAGCGCTCCCCCGGCGGCTTTCCCCCGAGCGAATATGGGCACAGCCGTGTCCAAAAGGAAGACGCTGAGGAACGAGGCCATGTCGTCGGTGGCAGCTAAAGTGAGGTGGGTGCTGGGGGAACCGGCTCTTCCCCCCCGCTCCCTTCACCGTCCGGGGCAGCCTCAGCCGCGGTGCCGGGGAAGGGCAGGGCTGGGGGGCTGTGCCCGACCCCGGGTCTTGTCCCCCAGGGCCGGCTCTGCAGGGCGGTTTCCCCCCGGGGTCGGGAGTGGCAGCCTGGGGTAGGAGGGTCCCTTGGAGGGACCCCGATAGGTGCCAAAAGCGGTCACCACAGCGTGTCCCCAGCCTCGGGAGAGGTGGATTTGTCCCCAGAGCTGTCCCTGCTGCTTCTCGGCTCACCTCATCCCCAGGTTTGATTTGTTGGTCGGCAAGGAGCAGGTTAGAAGGGGGTTTGTCAGGGCTGGATCTTTAAAATCTCGGGGAATTGGAAGTGCGGTCATTTGGCTTGGGGGTTTTCGTCAGCTTGAAATGCGTTTTGCACGTCCCAGGGCAAAGCCAGCAGCTTTCTTCAAGGGGGTCTTGCTCCTTTGGATGGAAAACCTGCTGTGTGAAAATCCAGACTCACCATAGCTGCCTGCTCTGGCAGTGTCCTGAACCACTACGGTGACCAGTTAAAAGATTTGGGTTCTATGTTATGCCTATGAGGTTTTTATGTCGCTTGCCCTACAGTGTGGGATTTTGCCCGCTGTCTGGTCTCGGTGCTTTTTAGTACCAAACATGGGAGATCATAGAAAACATTTGTGGCTTGATTGTACTTAGCTTAAAAAAGCTATTGCAGGTGAGCTTTGCTTTGGTGGCTTTTGCTCAGCAAGGTGGGAATGAGCCTTCTCCCCCACTGCAGTGCAAGTGTCATGGGAAGCACCTGGTGACTCTTTGGGGGCATTGGCGCAGGTTTTCAGCTGCTCCTGTACCACGGTTGTGCCAAGGGGAAGGGCTTTGCTACTTCCAGACTAGCTCCTTGCTGCTGGAAAAAAACAAAAAAAAAACAAAAAAAAAAAAAAGAGAAATAAACTTTCCGGATGCATTATATAACATCTCCTCTGTGTTAGACAAAATTGCATTAGAATAACCTGGAGTCGTGTGTAGGGCTGGAGGTGTGTGGCTGAGAGATCTCAGTCACCTCTCTGACTGTAACTCAGCATGATGGCATCTCCACTGTGCTGGGAGGAAAGGTGGTCTTATGGCTTGAAGGGAAGAGAGCCAAAGATGCCTATTGACATTGTAAGGAATCCATCCTTCAAAGTCTGGAGTGCCTCTGGAGATAGCTCCCTGGGCAGAACCTGGAACTTTTCCCCACTCTCAGATGCATCCCATTCATAACCAGTAACAGAAATGGGAATGCTTGCAACAGCCTTCAAAGATGTGGAAGTGGGATTCTTTTTGGAAGCTGTCAGCCAGGTGAATATCCAGAAATGACACAAAATCCACCATAACTGTTTTAAGGATTCTCTGGGAGTGGGATTAGCCAGCCAGTCACACAAACAACACGATTTGGTAATTGGTAAGAATTCAAATGGTAACGTGGGTGTTTGGGAGGAACTGTCGTGTTCTGAACACAACAACTTGTTAGCCCACACCAGGATGGGCAGATGCTCCTCAGGTAGCATTGACTGTGTAGAGTCCATGAGGTGTCTGCGGGACTGATACCTGCTCCAACTCCTGACAGGCTGCTCCTACTGTTATGTGGGAGCTCTGAGGTGTCCCCAGTAGCATGAGTTGTGGTTTGACCAGAAGAGGTAGCTTCCATACATCAAGTCCTTGAGGGGTGTCTGGTCATGCAGACCTGCTGCCCTCTGCTAGAAATGCCTGCTTGAAAAACTCTTTGGGGCTGGCAGAGGACTTGATGGGGAGGTCCCTGCATTGCCTCTTTGTGTGAGGAAGGTGCTGGTGTGGATGAGCACTGCTGATGTGCCTCTGTCCTGGCACTCCAGGTATGTCTCAGTCCCTGCCTTGTGAGCTCTCTGCCACCCTCAGAATTTGTGTGGTGATTACACACCTGCTGGAAGGTTTCCTACCCACCTGCTGGAAGGTTTCTTACCCACCTGCTGGAAGGTTTCCTTCAGGCTTCCCAGAGCACATCACACACGGTTCCACTGCTCTACCCTGGGTTGTCCTCCACGTATCCCCTGTGTCCTTATCTTCCTTATCTACAGCAGGGAGATTCTGCAGGACAGCAGATAAAGCTACAAAGATCGACTGTTGTGTCCTTTCCACGAGGGCTGGGGGTTTGAATCATCTGTGTGGGTAGCATTGCTGCAATGATCAGGTCCCCTGTGTTTTTGTTGAGGCAGCTGTGGGCTCCTGTTCTTGTGCTGCAGGAGGAGATGCCCTGGGATTGTGTCTTGGCACCCCCAGAGCTCTGCCCTGGTCGTATTTCTCCTAACTTTTATTTTAGAGAAAAATCATCTGCTGAAATCTGCTGCAGGTCCAAGTGGCCAGTGCTGTATATTTATTATGGGTGGCTGGAGTGTGTGTGTGTGTGTGTGTGTGTGTGTGTGTGTGTGTGTGTGTGCACTGGGCTGCCTCCCTCCTGAGCAGGGAGCATCATTTGTTTGCTGTCGTGAGGAACGTGATCTAAGCAGAAGGTGCAAGCTCCCTGGATTCTTAAAGTCTCTGCAGGGTGACTCGGGGGAGTCTCCTGTCCCAGGAGAATTAATTAAACTCCATGCAGTTTATCTAGATCTTTTAAATAGCTTCTTACAAAATAATGGTCTGGTTTGCTCTGCTGTAGCATTGCTGAGGGCATCCGTGACGCTGGCAACTTCAGGCTCTATAAGCTTGGCTGCTCCTGAGAGAGTTGCAGCAAACTGTGTGGCACCTGGGGAGTGCCTGTGGGTTGGTGCTGGGGCTTTGGTCAAATCCCAAGTGCTTCTCTGTGAGATCTCACTCTCTTGCTCTTATTTTCTCCCAATACCTGCTTTTGGTTTTTTTCACCTTGCAGCTCACGGGGCACAAGTGCTGGAGGCAGGGATGGAGCACTTGTCCTTGAGTCATGACCTTGGTGCTGCCCCTTCTGTGGCAGCTCCTGGATGGGCTTGTGCAGGTTCTCTTCAGGGACCTGTCTGGGTCTGACACACACTCCTTGGTTTCCTCAGCACACTGTCAAGGGCACAGATGAACCCAAGCCTTTAGAAATGGGCTCTCATCGTCCTTGCTGCCTTGACACCTACAGAACAATACTGGCATCCCAAATGAGGCAAAAAAGTAAGCTTTGCTTTATGTTACTCTGCTAGACCTTTGCTTTGGGAGTGTGTGATAGTGCAAGCAAACGGACAAGAGACTTTTGCTGGGTGTTCCAGAACCATCTCTCCTTGCTACAGTTAGCACATGAAATATTTGAGTCAAGCGTCTGGTTCATCTTGCCCAATTTCAGGATTTTGATGTCTAGTCCAAGATACCCCACAGAGTGACAGGAATTTGGTCCCAGTCCCTCTCTGCTGACTGGAGAGGACTGAAGAGTGGGTTTAAAGGTGGCCATGAAGCATTAGTTGCTGTGAAAGGGTAAATCTGACACTGACAGAATGCTGAGGTACCTGAATACGTTCCTTATCCCAGGTTTCTTACTGCGTGAGCAATTTTTGGCTTAGACTGGGGTTCTTCATGGGCTCTCTGCATTTTTGTCCTTGTCAGTTTTGCTGTGGGTGGTATGAATTCTCTCATGCTTTGATTATCTTGTTCTTTTAACTTCTTCCTGCTCTGTCCTCTCTCCTCCTGTCCAAGCTTTGTGACTACAAATTCCTCCAGGGCTCTGGGGTCTTTGACTTTAAAAATCCATCCCTGGTATCTAATTTCCCTTTCTTGAGAGTAAGAATTTAGATTTTTTGAAATTAAAATTTTCCTGTTGCCATCTCCCTACGTAGATATTTCAGAAACCCAACTTTTGTCAGCCTGTTTCTACTATTAGGTTTAAACAATGTAGGTGTCAGTAAGACTGAGCTGTTAACTGTGGATCTGCTGGTGGTGTTCCTGCTCTCCTCAGTGGCAGGAGCAGGATTTCTGCTGCAGGAGGACAGAGGTCCTGGTGGTGCAGGAGGTCTCTCCTGTTTTCCTGAGATGCAGCACTCCCAGATGCTGTCACAACAGATTCCTGCTGCAGCTCCTCTGGGCATTACTTCTGAAGGAACATGAGAAGGTGGTGGGTGTGCTTTATTATTCCATGTAATACTCCTGAATAGTTCAGGCTTTGCTCAGCTTGCTCTAAATGGGGTTATCTCAGGTCTTTAATGGATCTCTGAGTGTTTCAGTACTCATTTCTTTACTCAGTTTGCTGGATTGCATGAACCTGTGTGCATCAGTTTCTCAGAGCTGCATCAAGGCCCCTTTTGTCCTGTTGATATTAATATTTCAGAGGCTATTCCATGCTCATCACATTTTAATTGAGCTCTTTGTTACTTGGTAGCTTTCTTCCATCTAGCAAATGTAAGTCAGGACCCTCTCTGCTTCTTCACAAAACCTCAGTTTCTTTTCCAGACCCGAGTCCAGCTTTGACATCTAGTGCACAGTGAGTACTGAAAAATGCCCTTTGCTGCTTATATCCCACCCTCTGGACTCTTGAGGCCATTTGGGTGGAGAAGCAGCTGAGATGATGATGCTGATGCTGGTGTGGGAGGCAGAGCAGCTTTGGCTTTACTGCTTGGAGTCGGTAGCAGGTACCGAGGTGGTGGTCCCTGTGTGATGTCCTCCTGTGAAACCAAGCTGTGCTGATGGGGTAACGTGCAGGTTATGGTCTGCTGCTAAAATGCAAACCTCTCTCTGGATGAGTCAGGGCTAAACCTGTCATCAGCTGATCAGCTCTCAGTACTACCTGCTCGTTTGTATGCAGCTTTTGCAGTGTCATACGCTCAGGATTGTCAGGCTGTGTGTCTGTAAGGCACCTTGCACTTCATCTCATTTATGTGAAACAAGTTTCCCTTTTTATCTCTCGCCAGTTAATTTATCCTAAGGTGTCTCTGCTCAGCCCAGTTGAAGGGTTTTCTGTCCAGTGCCATCAGAAGGCTCGATGGGATGCGAATTAGGTTGCCTGTGACAGCGGAGGCAAAAGGGAGCTGAGGAACAAGTACAGCTGTGTGACTGGTATTAATACAGTGTGCTTATCAGCACAGAACTAGAACAGGATGAATAGAGCAGGGACCATCTGTTTGAATTTTGCTCTGATCTTATTTTGATAGTCAGTGGGTAGCCGAGGAGAGGGGGTGAATGGCGCGTTCATGACGCAGGCAGAGGCTGGTGGAGTGTGGTGACTGTGAGCACAGGGAGGGCAGGGAATCAACACAGAAGCCTTGGCAAAGGGACACCGGGCAGAAGGAGCTGGTGTGGCCACCCAGGTCCCCTTGGCAAAGGGCACGTGCAGACACCTGTGGGAGATGAGCTGAGGCACAGCCAAGGAGAAGCCGGCGGCACTTGGGAAGCAGGAATGCAGAAGGAACCCACTGAGATAATGGGGGTAAAAATTAGTCTGAAGTTTGCAGTGTAATTGGCTGGAAACCCCCCGTTGCAGCCTGTGCTGTGCATGTGTCACTGCCTCCTTAGCTCTTGCTGGATAGCTGTGACTAAGTGTCCACACACCCCTGCTCTCGGGTTGGCAGTGGGAGTGGGAGGGTGGTGACGGGACTGCAGGTTCAGCCTGGGCCAGGCAGCAGCAGTTTTTAGCAGCTCTGTGCTCCTGAGCTGGGCTTCTGACCTGTTGGGTATTGCCTGTTGTCTGGGGGCTCTGGCATGTGGGGTTTTACCCTCCTACTTCATCTGCTTGGGGAAGCAGGAGTTGAAACTTGGGCTCTTATTCCCAATGACACAATTTTCACCCTGGAATGAGGTGGGATGGAGCGTGGCAGTGCTCTCTGGCTCTGTGTTAGCCATCTGCAGGCTGGGTCTCAGGAAGTGCTTGGTCCTGATTTTTTCAGCCTGTGGTTTGCAAACTAAGGGGGAAGCACTGGTTCACGTTTTAAGGCACAAGAGATCAGCTTCAGGCATTGTCAGAGTGATGAATGGACAGACTGATAGGTGAACTAACATCCTCCTGGAGCTTTTGAACTTGTTACAGACTAAATTTAATTGTTAGTTTTCAGCATTTTTTGTGTAAATCACCATGTTCTCTTGCTGATAATTTACTTGCTTGTTATTTCTGCTTCGTGGAATGACTGCTGATGCACAACAAAAGCTTCAAAGCCTTTCCCAAGGGTTTAAGTGCTGTTGTTAGTGAAGGTGATGATGCCTTGCAAGGATAGACATTTCCATGGGAAACCTTGGAGTCTTGGGAATCTTGGTGAGAGATCTTGGAAGTCTCAAGCCCAGCCCCCAGCATCTCAGCGTGAGGCTATTGCCAGGGAGATCTGCTCTGGCTTGGGCTGAGCCTTAGCTGCCTCTAAGATGAAGTGCAGGAATAGCTCAGGTGTGCTCTTTGCAGCTGCGTAGCCTCATGTTGGAACCACAGAATCATTGCATTAGGTTGGAAAAGGCCTTTAAGATCATCAAGTCCAACTGTAAACCCAGTACTGCCAAGCACACCACTGAACCCTGTTCCTGAGTGCCACATCTACGTGGCTTTTAAATTCCTTCAGGCATGGTGACTCCAGCACTTCCCTGAAGCCACACTTCTGCTCTAAACTTTACTCCCTGAAGCCAGACTTCAGCTCGTGTGTTGTCCCAGGGCCAAGTCCTGCATTTTGGCCAGACAGAAAGGTGGTAGGGGGTTCAAGGAGCATCCATGCAGTGCTCGTCCTGCCCTGTGGCTGTGCCATGACGGGCACCCCTTGGCTCTTCACGGAGGGGTTGTGTGCTAATTGTACAGCTCCCCCGTGTGACCATCCCCGGGGTGTCTGGGCACAGAGGGAGGCAGTCTGGGACACTGCAGGCCAGAGGCTAAAGGCAGAGCCTGGCAGTGGGCAGGCAAGAATCTGGAAACAGAAAAAAAAACCCTCGTCACTGTGTCTCAGTCTGTAGGAACGCAGAAGGTTAAACCTTGCTGCTTGCACAGCTCGGACTGAGCCTCTCCAAAGCATTCTGCATTTGGCTGTGCTGAAATGTAGTCCCAGGGAGATTAAATTACTCTTTCTTCATCGTTCATATCGATCTCCTGTTTCTGTCTGGGGCTGACAAATGGACTTCCCACTCTCTGCAGCTCAAGTCTCTCTGGGAGGTGCACTGTAGTTCTGGGAATCTTTTCCTCTTTGGGAGGAGCTGTAGAAATGCAGTGGGGGGAAAATCCTGGCTGCAGAGGCTGGGGTACACTGCTGCATCACCATCCTGGTTTAATGCTGGGCCAGCAATTACCTGAATGGCAGAAGCTGTTTGTTAATCCCCCTCCCATCCCTGGTAAAGAATTGTGAGAGGGAGAAAGTCATATGGGATGGAAACTAAACTACACAGTAATGATAAACATTGAAAAATTATTGAATATAATATATTTTATTGAATAGATATACAGAAACAATACCACGTTCCTCCCCTTTTCCCCCCAATAACTCTCACATCACCACTGAGGCTGCAGGGCAGCCCTGGGAAAGTCCAGGCTGGAATCCTGGGGTCAGCAGGAGTTGGGAGCTGGAGGCAGAACACACAGATCCAGGCTGGGATGGATCAGGAGCACAGGCAGAGGAAGGGATGGAATCCTCCCGGGATGCTGGAGCAAACAGGGAGAGGGGAAGAAGGGTGAAGGCAATGGGTGAAGAGGAAGGCCAAAGGAAGGAAGGGTTTGACCCTTGTGATCCCTCAAGTATGATGTGTATAGGATTTGTATGATGTGTATGGGATGGAATTCCCTGGTCCGTTTTGGCCAGGCCAGTCTGGTTGCAGACATTTTTGCAGGGGAATGCTTTTTGCACTCAGGTGTTTGATGGCTGTTATGAGGGTGGCTTTTTGTGGCAGTGTGAACTGGAGAGGGGTGTTCTGAGGTTGAGCACCTCTGAAGGAGGAGGACAAAGGACTTGATGCCTTGGCATGGAGAATCTTCCCTGTTGCAGCAAGTCTTCATCTCCTCCTCCAGGAGATGCGAGAGGGAACAGAGCAATCATGGCAGCAGGATGTTACAAATGTCCTGGCAGTAGGAAACTGGAGCAGGGAATGTGTTCCTTGACCAAGATCTCCTTTCCTGTGTGGGTTGCAAGCAGAAATCTTTTCCCTGGTTGGAATATTCATAGGTTTGCTCTCCTATGTGGGCCTTGATGTGTGATAAGGGTTGAGCTCACCCTGCCTGGTTGATTCTTAATATAGTTCAGTAAAATCTCAGTCACCCACAGGACCTGAATCCATCAGAGAGCCAGGAACTGCTTTTGTGGGGTGCTTTGAAGGTTTCTGAGATGTGATTGTCCAGTAATCCAAATGCTGGCATAGTTGGTGCTTGAGAACATAGGTATAAGGTAGGTGAAGTGGGTATTAGCTTTGGTAGCATTCCAAACCAGAACAGAAAGTTGGGGTGATGGTTGGGACTGGGGTGGAGATGCCTTCTGGCTGCTGGCAGGGGTTTAACTTTGGGTAGTTGGAGGCAGTGATCCAGTTCCTGTGTGCGTCATAGAAACAAGGCCAAGTTTAGTGCATTTTTAAATTTTTTTTTTTTCAGTTTTAACAGAGAAGCTAAAGATTAAAGTAGACCTGGGCTTGTAGACCAGTTCAGTTTTCCCATTTGGCCAGGGGAAGGCTGTGGTGTGCTGAGCATCAGGAAGCCCCCACTGCTGTTTCAGCCTCTTTAAATTGGTGTCACCAGAAGATGGGGAACAGGAGCTGCAGGAAAGCAGCAGTCTGTGGCACTGTACCTGTTCTTGGCTTTTAACCATCACCCCTCTCTTTCTCTCCTTTTCTGCCTTACGTGATGCTTGGATCTGCAGAGCAGCAAGGGCTTTTGGAGAATACCTTTCACAGAACCATCCTGAAGGTAGAAACGGCTCAGGTAAGAGACCTGACATACCTTGTTTCATATCTCTCTGTGTGGATGCTCTTATTTATTAAAGGGTCTTAGATTAAAAGTGCATTTATTTATCATACAAAGGGTTAGTGAGAGACCTCCTCAGCAGGGGCAGGAGCTGCTGTCTAGACCTGCAAAGCACTTGAGGAGAAAAGTCAGTTTGGTGACTGGAGGGCTGGGGAGGCTGCAGGGACAAGGTCAGTTTTAGTGGACAAGTGCCCTGTCATGAATTCACCCCTGGAGCTGATGTCCTTGGAAAAAAATTCAGCTTGGAAGTGAAGGACTTGACAGCACAAGGACAGGTTTGTCACTCCTAGGTCTGGCTTTTTCCTGGGAATGAAAAAAGGTGAGTTACAGTGTGTTAACTGATGTGCTTAGTGGATGGGCAGCAATCTGTCTTTCCTGGCAAAGGGAACGTCTGGATTTATTCCCAGAGTTTGCTTCAACAGGACTTAAAATGAGATTTGCCATGTGTAGTTGAGAACACCAACATGAGTGATTAGCTCATGATCATTAGCTTTCACCAGCTAATGAGTTAATTTTTAAAACTCAGATATTGTCCCTGGCCACTTATGGTGAGTTCAGCTTGATGGGCAAGAGCACACAAGAGAAACTCACTTGAGTTGTAACAGGGCTGTGTGTTCCCTGTGAGGAAATAAAACATTTTGCAGACAAGAAATTTACTACAAAACCTACAGAAAATTCTGTGGAATCCACAGATAAAACCTGTGTAAACAAGTGGCAGATTGTTCTGTAGCACTCAACTGTTTTGCAGAGGGGATGAAGTTATTAAATTGGATGTAATGTGGAGTGATGTTATAATTTCATGCAGCCTGTGTGTGTGTTTAAGCCTCTGCAGGCAGGAAATGCCTCTTGCTGAAAGAGCAAACCCAGTCACACAAGGCTCTCACAGCCAGCTGAATGAGGCCCTGCATTTTTTATCAGATCTGCTCTAATGACCTTCAGGTTGTCCTTGGCTGAATTGTACTCACTTTGTGAATGGAAGGGCTTTAAAACAAAGTACTGCTGTGATGGGGTTTTTAAGGCATGAGGAACCCCAGTGAGGCAGCACTGAGAATATTTGGTCTGAGAACAACCCATGGATGGTAGGAAGGGAAAGGTAGAAAAAAGCTGGGGTTTTGTGCAGCTGGGATGCAGTGTCTGTGAGGCAGAGGGAAGAGGTTGGGCAGACAGAGGCAGTCTGTGGGTAGCTCTGAGGAGGCTGCCCAGAATGGGAGAAAAATCCCTTGTCATGGCCATTTTTGCAGCTGCTGGTGTCAGCTGCAGTCTGTGCTGCAGCCCCCAACCCCAGCTTCCTCCTGGGAGAAGAAGTGTCATCTCCTGCCCACTTTGTACTGATCCCAGTGGGGTCATGTGCAGGCCAAGGAGAATCCCTGATGGAGAAGAGGGGAAGGAGCAGATCTCTCTGGGTGCCAAAGCCAAGGATTAGGGGGCTCTGTGATGTCCACGTATGAAGCTGTTGTTTTACTCAGCTCCTGGTTGCTCGTTCTTCCCTCTGACTACAGTTAAGGGGAAGATGGAATTGGAGCTGATGTGACCCCTGGAGAATGCACCATGTCAGGCTCCCCAGGCCAGCTTGTAACAAACCTGTAAGCTCTCCAGGGAAGCCTTCCCATACCTTCTGCTCCCTTGGTGCATCAAGCTTGACATCATTATCAGAATCTAAGCAAATTCAGTTGCAGATAAGAATCATGTGGCAAGATGTACACATGGATATACCACAGTCCCCTAGAAATTACTCTGAATGTTTATAGAAGAGAGGAAAAAAAGAATCATAGTTTTTAAAGTCATCTTTTAAAATTCTACAGTGTATAATTTAACAGAGTCTGTAACATTTCTTTATAAATAACCATAGCAGGAAGGTTGTTATCCTATAAAAATGTTGCGAGTAGAAAATTTGGATCCTTTTTGTTCATCCCAGTAGTCCAGTAAAGTCAACTCTTCCCTTCTTGCAGAAATTCTGTGTATCTCAGTATCCTTTCAGCAAGTTTGCAAACACTTCTCCCTTGGCTCAGCAGAGCTCTTAAGCTGCATGATGAGCTTTCATCCAGTGAGTTCAAGGCAGAGCAGGGATGTGGAATCTCATCTCTGAGGGTTTCAGGCTGCTTCCAGGATCAGCACAGGTATGGTGTGGGTGTATCCTCAGCCTTGCCCTGGAGTGTGCTGTTTGCTTATGAAGTGAATTAAACCTCAAGTCACAGTGTTACCATGGAAATGCCAAGGCCAGTGGCAGAGCTGCCACCTGCTCCTTTGGGTCATGGCTCACGGTAACAATTCCATCTGTCCACATTAATGTCACAGCCCAGAACAAAAAGGTTTCTCATCTCTGAGGCACCATGTCAACAGTGCATTGGATTCCGAGGCCCGTTTCAGCCCTGAAGACTAATTGGAACCATTTTGTCAGAGCTAAGTGACCTCCTGTTTTCTCAGAGCAGCTCCCTTACCCAGGTGCCCTTTCCCTTTCCCCTGTAGCTTTGCAGAGCAGTTTGTGACATTTCTTGCTCAGGAGCTGCAGGCTCAGGGTGCCCTGCACAGCGTTCACCTCTTGCCTCTGAAGCTGCCCCGTGGCTGAGATGCCACTCTGACCTTTTTCTCATCAATTGCTGCACTTCCATGTTTATCTCCCTGCATCGTGCTGCAATATTCTGAACAAATTTCCTTCTTGTCTGGGTTTGGGCCCTGCAGACCAGCAGGGTTGGCTGTGTGGAGGCAGGAACCCTCTGCTCCTTCCAGAAGTGTTGGGAAGGACAGAGGTGACGAGGAAGGGAGCTTTGCCTTACAGCTTCAGTGCACACTCAGAGAGGCAGCAGAGGAGAACAGGGACCTGAGAACCTCTTAGCACCCCTGCAGGGCAGTGACAGACAGATGGGATGTCTGGGAGCTGAAACTGCAAGAGAAACTGCTCAGCTGTGCTGTTTGCAAAGCTGATACTATTTTTGCAATGCCCTGGGCTCAGCCAGTGCACCCGTCTGCCCTCCTCAGTGAGGATGTCACCTGGAATCCTACTGCAGTAAAGAAAATAAGCATTAATTTCACTCCAGCTACCACAAACCTCAAGTCTTTGATTCGTCTTTAGTGGCCAAGGCAGTTCTTCCCTTTAAGGTTAGTACCATGAACACCAGGACCAGAGAGGTCCAGCTGATGTGGAGCAGGGAATAGAGAACTGTTTCTCTGAAGTTTATTTTTCCAAGGTGACAGATGGTACTTTAATAGCTTTTATCTGGACTCCCCTTTGCCACTTCGCTCCGGATGCTGGAGCTGAGGGTTTAAATCTAAGGTGCTAAAGCATCAGTTGGGCTGCTAAATACAGTAATAAATTTGGGATTTTGTTGTGACGAGCCTTTCTCCTCGGGGACACGGCTCTTCTCCGGGGCTCTCTTGCCGTCCCTCTCCTCAGGCATCTTCATCTCTTGTCTGCTTCTTCTTCTGACTGATCCTGCTTCTGGGAGCATGCCTTTTATCTTGCCCTTCAGCCCCACCCATTTCCGGCTGGGGCAGGCCCTAATTAGTGGGCACACCTGGGCCTAAGCTCCCAGTTCATTATCAGCGACACCTGAGGACTTGTGGTTTTCTCTACATTTCCCCCCTTTTTGTTGTTTGTTGAAAAAATAAACTTTTTTTTTTTTCAATAATTTACAACATTTCATTTTCAATAATTTAACATTTCATTATTTTTAACATTTCAACATTTCATTTTCAAACACTTCAATAATTTAAGCATTTTATTTTTCTATTTTTAACTTTTCATTTTCAATAATTTAACATTAAACATTTCATTATTTTTCAACATTTTTCATTACTTTTCCTTTTTTTTTTTTTTTACATTTCATTATTTTTCAACATTTTTCATTACTTTTCCTTTTTTTTTTTTTTTACATTTCATTATTTTTCAACATTTTTTCACCTATTTTTTGAGGAGGGAAAATTTGGGCTCTTTAGCCTCTGTTAGCAGGAGATGAGGTCTTAAAAACACCAGCTCAGCTTTCGCTGGTACTCGCCACCTCGGGATGCCTGGCCATGCAGAGGCTTCTCCGAGCATTCAGCGCACCAGTCTTATTGCATGTCCCTAGGGCCCCGTTTCAGGACTGCACTATCACGTGTCCCTGGGAGGCTCCATTTCAGGACCGCATCGCGTGTCCCTGGGAGGCTCCGTTTCAGGACCGCACTGACTTGATGCGCACTCAGAGCTCCGCTTCAGCTTCAGCATTCCTCGGGCTTGAGTTCCACGCGCCAACTTGCTGCGCCTATCGAGCCTCATTCTTTTCTCCTGCCTGGCTCGCCATTCCGGGCTGTTGTATCTTGCCGTGCTAGGCTTTTACTCCGAGCTCTACACGCCGCCTTCAGCATTTAAGCCTGGCCTTGTGGAGCTTTTTTCGTGGTTGCGTATTTGGAGCTCTTTATAGAGCGTCCCGCACCACCGTAGTAGCTCCATCTGACGTGGTTGCGTATTTCGAAGCTCTTTATATCGCCTTCCGCATTTAAGCCAGGCTTTGTAGAGCTTCCCACACCAACGTGGTCATGTAGAGCTTCTTTTTTTACCTCAGCGTTTACGGCTGCTATTGTTGCCCGCGTTCTCCACCAGATGTTGTGACGAGCCTTTCTCCTCGGGGACACGGCTCTTCTCCGGGGCTCTCTTGCCGTCCCTCTCCTCAGGCATCTTCATCTCTTGTCTGCTTCTTCTTCTGACTGATCCTGCTTCTGGGAGCATGCCTTTTATCTTGCCCTTCAGCCCCACCCATTTCCGGCTGGGGCAGGCCCTAATTAGTGGGCACACCTGGGCCTAAGCTCCCAGTTCATTATCAGCGACACCTGAGGACTTGTGGTTTTCTCTACAGGATTTTTTTTTTTTTTTTAAGCTTCTGACTATACCTTGTGGCTATATTTTGCCTTGATTTATAAACCTCTCCTCCCATGGGGTTACAGGGCAGTCTGCATCAGCCAGGAGTTGGGGTTGGTGAGCTCCTCCACTGCTGTCAGTGGGCATCAGTCAGCTGAGGCTTAGCCCAGACGTTGCCTCCTCTCCAGAAATGTTGTGACAGTGAAAGAAAATGTGCAAGTCCTTTCAGGGTTAGTTGCCTGGGGCAGAGCAAGTGCTGAAATTGGAGTTACTGGATGTGAAAGAATGTATTGTAAGTATCTAATAGTGATCAGTCTCTGTGGCTCAGATTTAATTCACCATTGATTTCTGGACCAGCTTGCCTGTTTTCCTAGCAGAAGCAAACACCTCACCTGAAATGCCACAGTGGAAGGAGGAGCAATGGTTTGGAACCTGAGTCCAGTTCAGTGCAAGCACAGACAAGTGATGTCTCTGGTGTAAGTGAAGATGTGTGTGTGAATGCTGGCACAGACTGGCTGCAAGTTCATTTTCAGAAGCCTATCATTCATTATGACTGATGTTTGAATCTTTTTTCCTTCAATACTATTTTTTCTTCCTGTGGATAAATTCCTTAATACCCAGAAGTCTTGAATAAAGCTTCATGTCCCCTTTGCATGTGAAGTTGCTCCTCCAGTGTGTAGTTACTGAAGTTGCTAAATTGAGTGAAATGAAATAATTCTCCAGTTGCTTGACAAAGAGAAAGCACCTTGGTGTGGTGGCAGGCAGACCATGAAAACTCCTAGGCAAGTCTAAGTGAAAACACCTTGAGTAAGGGACAGGTAAGGCAGGAAGAAAGGATTATCCTCAGAGTAGTTTATGTCAAGAATTCAGACCCTCCCATGGTCTCATAAAAAGTTGACTCTTATTTGAAACCACTCATGTCCCCCTTACATGTTTGTAAATTTTATGGAGCTGAACAACCCTAAGTGCTTATTTTAATAAAGACTAGAATTTGTCTCTCTGAATTTATGATCATCAGACATACTCTGCTTTGGGCACTTCATTCTCCCATTTACCCAGAGATGCCAGGATTTCTCAGATCTCTGAATTAGAGTGCTGTCAGTGTGTGGGTGAAGGAGCACAATCCTGAGGGGCTGCTCTGATGAGGCTGTATGTCTTCCATAGAAGTATTTGTTGCAGGAGGAACAGGGGCAGCTGTCAGCCACTATTGTGTCTTAAGAGATATGTGGTGTCATTGTGCCCACACACATCAGTAAGTTTGGCAAGTTGAGATGAGTACTTAGAACTGGCCTTTGTTTTTAGTTAAAAAAAAAAAAAAAGTGCTTGGCACTATTAACCAGCACACATCTTGAAGAGTCATTTGGTGGTGTTTTCCCAAGACATGCCCACTCCTCATCACAGTCGTGGAACTTGAGAGAGTCTGGGAGAAAAGATGTGGTGGCTTGGTGCCTCTTGAGGGGTGATGAGTGGTTGGGGAGACTTCAGAGCCTGTGAACCTTTCTGTGACTCTGGGTCCTGCAGCTGGTGTAGAACTCAGTGGCCAAGCTGTCGAATAAGAGCTGGTGGAGCAGCTCTCCCACTGGAATGGTTTGCAGTGGTTCTGTTGTCCATCAGACTGTCCTTGGGGAGGAGGTGCAGATATCCATGCTGTCTCCATGTGCCCATGGATGGAGTAGATCACTGCCCCCTGTTATATCTTACCTGGGCAGCATCAGTGAGGTGTGTGAGTTCTCATGTGCTGACTTCTTCCAGGTCACAACTCAGCAGTTAAAGGAAAGATGTTTATTAAGCATCTTGTGATGTAAAGGCTTGGGTTGACTTCCTGCCTCTGTTTAAAATGCTGCTGTCTGTGCTGGACAGTAATGATTTTATTTTTTCTGGGGTAATAGTCACATGAATAATGGATTCCCTGCTGAGCTTTTTTAACAGTCCCCTGGCTGCTTCCCATCCAAAGGGACGTGTAAGAGGTAATTAACAGCATCTTGAAAAAAGGATTAGCAGGTGGGTGGTTCATGTTGGGTTCATGCATGGGATTGCCATGGAAATGCTGAGATTTCCTGGCACTTCATCCAGTGTGTGGGCTCCAAAGATAGTTGCTCTCATGGGCCTCTCTCCTTCCCATCTTCCTACCCTACAGAGGGAGTGGCTGTATCTCCCTTCAGGACAGCTTCCAGGGGCTGTGCTGCTGCCATCTGCACCCCGGGGAGGGCTGTGAGCTGGGTGGGTGCTGCAGGATGCTGGGCTGCAGCTCTCCCCTCAAGTCTCTCTGCTCTGTCTGCATTTCATTCCTGTCATCCAGTTGGCAGAATATCAGGGGTAGGGGGGGGAGAGGACACCCAACCGTGGTGTTTTCCCCCTTCCCTTTTTTTCTAAAGAATAACTTGTTACACAGAACACTCAGAGTTTTTCAAACTTGAGAGAAGTTGGTGCTGGTCCTTGTCTTGCAGACTCCAGCAGCTCAGTCACCCTTGCCTGGCCAGCCCCTCTGGAGCAGGCAGTGCTGGGCAAGTGAACAAGGGCTACAATTTCATAGGCTGTGCACAAGGAGCTGTATTTACTTCTGCTCTCCTTTAATGGCCACTTCCACACTAAGAATCCTGGGTGTATCTCCAGGAAACATCTCTTTCAGTACCAGCTCTGGAGGTTTTCCAGGCTGCTGGCACCTGCAGAGGTTCCCTGGGGGACCTCCCCTATCTCCATCTCCCTTCTCCTTTCTGCAGCAGTGACAAAAAGCCTCCTGGGGTGTGTGGGTGCTTTGGTGTTCAGCAGGTGTGTCCTTTGTTTCAGATCACCTGCTAGCAGACTCCTACCTGGGCCAGGAGGACTCCCCGGAGATGCAGCAGGCGGCACAGAACAAGCGCCGTCTCTCCGTCATCTCGGACGGGAAATTCGAGAGGAGCTTCTCCGAGGAGCAGACAGAGAAGATGCCGAGCGAGGGCCCCAAGCCTCGGGTCTACACCATCTCTGGGGAGAGGCCGATGCTCTCGGACCATGAGAACGAAAGCATGGAACTGGTAGTGATGAAGGGAGCTGCCCCAGAGGAATGTCACCACAGCCAGCATGGCGCCGGCGGCTCTCACGGCACCGGCAGGCACTGCAGGGGCTGGCAGGGCAGCAGACCCAGCTCCAAGGAGTGCCCGAACTGCACCCGCCTGGCTGCCCCTTCCCAACAGTCCTTTGACCTGGAGCAGCAGCAACCCGGAGAGACTGGGTGGCACAGGAAAAGGCTGGAGAGGATGTACAGTGTGGATCGAGTGTCTGGTAAGTTAGAGTGAGGCCTGGGTGCTGGAGGGACTCAGAGGGACCTGTTGACTCTGGGTTGAAGGGTGACACCACCCAGCTTACCTCAGCATGGAGGTTTTGTTGCCAGGAGCCTTGAGTCAAACTCTGTAGTGTTGCCCCGTCAGCACCAGCACTTGTGGAAAGGGATTAGCAGAAAGGGAGTGTAGAGGGGATGAGTAAAATGAGATGTGTTTAGCTTATGGCCAGAGAATGGGTTGGGTTGGAAGAGACCTTAAAGATCATCTCACTGTCCCATGGTCAGGGACACCTCCCCCAGCCCAGGGGGCTCCAAGCCCCATCCAACCTTGGACACTGCCAGGGATGGGGCAGCCACAGCTTCTGGGGGCACCCTGGGGCTCAGCACCCTCACAGGAAAGAATTTTTTCCTTATGTCTAACCTGAGGCCAGCTCATCCAAGCCCCCTGTTTCTGCTTCTGGCTTCTTCAGCAGATGACTGGGTGGTTTTCATGCCAGCTTCACATGGCTTAGTGGATCTCTGCAGGTTCCCTTTCTGTTGAAGAAAGAGCAGGGGCAGTGTCAGAGCACCCACATTTGTACTCAGCTTAGGAGAGGTTCAGAGCAGGACCTTGGCTCCTCTGCCTGATTCTGGTACCTCATAGGTAACAGCAAATAACAGTATTGGACTTCCTTCACCACTCACTATCTGTTTGCTCCGTGTTTTCAGGGAGTAAGGTTTGCAATTATTCGATTACATTTAAAATATCTTGATTTGAAAAACTTAAGTATTAATCAAATATATGTCACCATCTACGTGATTTGAATTACAAGCCAGTGGGCAGTCCATCTTTGCCTGTCAGCTCTGTGTGGCTGGCAAAGAGTCTGACCTAATTTGTCTTATTTTTTTTGTAAACACACATCAAGGCTTTTAGTGTGGAGTGTCCAACCAGGAGAGGTCAAGGTTTTCTCCTTGAAAATAACTTCTGTATGAATACCATGGAGATCAAGCTGTACATCTTTCCTGGATTCATAGTTTTCTAGTAAATGTCATAGTGATATTTACTGTGGATAAAATCACAAAAAGTCTGGGTTCTAGATCACATTTTCAGGCCTAGATACTTGAAATTCTGTGACTGAATTAATAAATGGTCTTGTACTGAAGAATAATAATTAGAAAAGACTTGGTTGTCAAGTGTGCACAACACCTCCAGTCCTGCTTATTTCTGTGCATAGTTTCTAAGCATTGTTTCTCTGTTTTGTGATTTTAGCTGCTAAAAGGTAGCTCTGCATATGATGCCACAGCCAGAAAGCTTGTGTGATGATTGAAAAAGAAAGTAATTTCAGCCCCAGCTTTTCAGGAAAGGAGATGACTGACCCCAGGGGCTTGTTCTTATGGACCTCAGGCTGCTGAGGTGCATTGGTTGCAGCCTCATGATGTGTAGGGATGTGCATTTCTTCTCTCATTTTTGGAGGTGAGCAGACAGGGAAACTTGTGAGAAGTATTTAGTGTACTGGAATGCAGTTTTCATTTAACATCTGTATTTCCTTAAGGTGCCTTTATACCAAGCTTGACATAAACTATTAGCAGAGGAGTGTCTGTTAGAGCTTTCTTTATGAATTCTTGGAAGCTTCCTCCTCAGTTAGCTTTTTTTGCATCTGTATTTGCATCTGCTCTTTGTACTTCCAGGAACCAGCAGGATCAGTCTGTGGTAGATGATGAGCTGTGCAAAACATTTGGTGAGATATCTGGTCTGGAGTAATTATGTCTGCAGGAGGCACTCAGGGCTTGATTGGGTCTTGGCCAATTAAAGTGAATTAAAAAACAAAATACTCTTGACAATGCCAGCATATTAATGACTGAGGTACTGGAGGTGCTAATGATCTTCAGGCTTGAATGAGTGAAGCAAGACACGATCAGCAATGTGTGGCAAGGCATTGAGCAAGGAAGCCACAAAGGGGAAGTGAAACAAGATGAACAGAGAGCCCCAAACCCCAGGGATGCAACCCACGAAGGTCTTGTACGTGGTGTGTCAGTGGGTTTTAGTGCAGTGTCAGTGGGTTTTAGTGCAGTGTCAGTGGGTTTTAGTGCACCTCTGGTGCCCTGCCTGACCAACACCAGTCAGAGGGTTCTCAGTAGGAGATGCTGCTTGGTCAGATTCTGCCTTCTGGTCACCACCATCCCACACATAATTGGTGACCACACACATAATTAGTGACTTATTTTGCTGCCTGCTTTTTTGTCTTAGTGGGCCAGATGCTGAAGAAAAGTACTAAGAGAAAGAGTTTGGAAGGTCCTGCTGTCTCACTGGCTTATCTGCCTGCTGGATTCTCAGGTTTTGCTCTCTCTTCCAGATGATGTCCCCATCCGAACCTGGTTCCCAAAAGAGAACCTCTTCAGTTTTCAAACTGCTACTACAACTATGCAAGCGTAAGTGGAACTCCTGCCATAGCTTCCCTTGTGTGTCTTAAAGCCTGCAGCACACTTAGAGCTGCAGCTGAGAGCCTGGAGCAAATGAGGTGGATGTTTGAGCCTATAATCCGGGGATGAGAGAGGGAGAGAGAGAGAACCTCTTCACTTACTATTTTGCAATTCTTAGCTCTCTTTCCTACTACTCCCCTTTGTTTGGTTTTACCATTGTTAACTCCATGTTGTCCTGGTGCTGCTTCTCTTGACCCTGGTGTCCCTCTGCCTCCTCTCCAGGCACTGTGTGTCTGGTGGCACCCAGGTGGGCAGCACCCCTGGGCACCAGGCTGGCAGGGCCTGGGGGCACTTGGACAAATGGATTTTGCTCTTTAGAGATGCTGACTGGTAAAACACTGACTGGGATTTTACAGCTCAGGTCTGACACACCAAACCCTGCACCAAACCAAGCACATTTGCTTTGCCTTTGGGCATGTTCTTTGCTATCTGAAGTCATCTTTTCTAGGCACAAGGTTTGTTTCAGGGTGATGGGCTCACGGGGCCCAAAGTGAGATTACTTTAGGGAATGGTGCCCTAAGGAAACCCTGGAGGATCACAGCCCCCTTGGCTATCTTGGCTCCTCAGGGAGTGTTTCTGGAGATTCTCTGCTGCCTCTAGGGACATCACCAAAAGGTCAGGGCACCTCCCTGAGCTGGCTGGGGTAGCTCCCCCGGGTGCCTCTGGACTCCTGGCCTCTGCTCCAGTGTTCCCAGCCCACCAGACTTCCTTCCTTTGTAGAGCATCCAGCGTGAGCTCACTTCCCAGGTCTTTGTCACTATGGAGAAGGTCTCCTTGCTTCAGCAGCTGTGATGCTGAGCTCCTGCTGTAGCCTCCTGGGCCATGTTCAGCTGGGCATTGTACAGCTGCCTGTTCTCTGGGGTCTGTGTGGGACTCACTTTGCATCCAAGCCACATGTCAGTGCTGCCCCAAGGAGGATTTCGCTTGGTCAAGTAAGAGTCTCACCACTGAGGAATTTTTAATTTAAAAAGCAATTTCCTTCCACCTAACAAGAAGTACTCCCTCTGGGATTCCCTCAAAATGCTGGCCAGAGCTGAGCACTAATGAATCCCTCTTCTCTTTCTTTTTTCCTGCGTGTCCTGGAATCCCTAGCATCTCGTAAGTATAATCTTCATTTTTTTTTTTATTTCTTTGTGTGTCGATGTCCTGGATGAACTCTCCTCCCTCTCCTGTCCTTCATTTTCACTCGTGCCTCATGCCAGGGCTGTTAGCTGGCAGGATAGATGTCTGCACCTCGTAGGCTTACATGGATCCCACTGCAACCATCCTCATCTTCCAAAGGGAGCCCACAGCTGCCAGCATGGTTTTGTCCCTCCTGATCCTGGTGCACAGAGGTTTTGTGTCTGCAGTCTCCTAGGTCCACTCCTCTCTAGCAGGGATGGTATCTGCTCACCCCTGTTCTCTGGGACATGCTCTGGTCACTCTTATGTTGGCTGTAGGAACAAGTGCTTGGCCAGCCCTGGGGAGTCAGGACCTTTGGCTGGGTGAGGTTTTTTTGGCTGGGTGAGGTTTTTTTGGCTGGGTGAGGTTTTTTGGCTGGGTGAGGTTTTTTTGGCTGGGTGAGGTTTTTTTGGCTGGGTGAGGTTTTTTTGGCTGGGTGAGGTTTTTTTGGCTGGGTGAGTCCTTGGCCTGGCCCCTGGCTCACAGCCAGTCCTGCCAAGGCTGGATGTCATCCTTGGTGAGCCTGATCTCTCTCTCTGTTGTCTGGTGAGAGCTTTCCTCTCTGTGTGTTGTGTCCTCCCCAGTCCAAAGCTGTGTGGTTGGTTAATGGCTTGAAATGGTTTCCCAGGGCGTTCAGGGGCCACGCAGAGAGGAAGAGACGGAAACGAGAGAATGATTCTGCAGCTCTTATCCAGAGGTAGGGCCCCTCTCCCCATAGCCCTGACCCTGCCTGGTGTTGCATGGGCCCTTGGGGTGTCAGCAGTGCCCCTTGGTGACACTGAACGTGGCTGTCCCTGTCTGTGTTGCTGTTGGTAGGGACAGTGGCAGTGGCTGTGTTGGGAACGTGGAGGTGGCTGATGCTGCGGTGCTCAGGAGAGGGGATCTCCATCTTCTTAAAGGAACACTGTCAGGTTTCTTTTAATCTGCCAGCTATAATATACAGGATCTGTGTCTCAGGCAGAAAAATATGTTTTGTATCTATATATAAGATATAAAAAGCAGGAAAATATATACTATATATAAATAAAAGATGCAGTTTCCCCATCCCTCTCGCAAGTACTTGGAATTTGTTTGAGGTCAGCTGAATACTTATCTGCTGTTGCTGCATCTACAAATACACCTCACAAATCTGAGACCTGGGCAAAATTAACATCTTTACTGACCAGAATTTTTATTTTATTTTTTTTTTAACTGAAAGGAAAGAAAAGGAGATGGGGACTGATTCACTGTCTGGGTATTACAGAAGGGCCCTGGTTTTCCTCTCCTGGCTTCACAGGGCACATCACTTAAGTCCCTGTGGGTAAAGGCTCCTGTGTTTTGGCAGCCAAGAAGGGTGACACAGAATTTGTGTCACTGGTTAAAAACTGCTATGATGACTTGAACACTATTCAAAACAAAGCAGAAGAAAAACATCAGATTTTCTTAACTGGGAAATTGCTGGGAAGATTTTTTTAGCAACTAGAGGGTCGTGTTTTATTTTTCTTTTCCCACCAATAATGAAGTTAAGTAAGACTCAAAACTAAAGACAGTGTATCTTTAAAAAGAAGGAAAAGAAGGAAAGGTCTCAGAGTTCGTTAGACAGAGGCAACTCTGTCAGAAACACCCAGGTGTGTCTGGTGCCAGGCAGGTTGGTTTGTGGGGCATGGCACACCTGTGGGGCAGGGGATGTTTCCTTAGGATGAGTGATGCCCACCTGGACCTTGGGAGTGCTGCAGGGCAGGAGGAGCTGAGGAGGAGAACGTGAGAGGTTTGGAGTTCTGCAGGGCACTGATACCTGTCAGTAATTACATGTCAGTAATTAACTCTATTGTTCTCTGGTGGGGTGATGGAAAAGGCTCCTTTGTAGAGTGTGACTGAAGCCCTGGAGAGCTGTGGAGTGGGGCAGACTGGGTTTTCTGGGTGCAATTGCAGGAAAACTGGGCAGGTTTGTGTAGCCCCAACAGCTCTGAACAACTTGATGTCAGTGCTGGAAGTGTTTTCTAGTCCTGGTAGCTTGTTAAAGCATCTGCATGGTTGCATTGTGCCCTTACTCATCTCACTAACTGTGTGTGAGCCAGACAAGCTGTCATTCATTTAACCTCTTTCACCAGAAGTAGCCCCTCTTGCTTGATGTCTGTGGTGTGTGTTGGTGGGTAGGAGGGACTCTAGGAAGGCTCCTGCACTCCATGCAGACTGCTGGTACCTGGGCTCAGTGACATCCCTGGGGGCCATGGGGGCTGCACAGCCAGGAGAAGTCACCCTGAGTGGCACTTTTCCTGCTAATCCACCTGCTAGTCCTGCATCTTCCCTGTGTCTCCTCTGGTGTCCTGTGTGGTTCCTGTCCTGTGTGGTTCCTGTCCTGTAGGTGAGTGATGAGAAGCCAAGGGAAGCAGGTCCCTGGCAGTCAGAGGGATGGGACAAAGGGTCCCTTTGCCATGGGCTCTCAGGAGTGGCCAGGACAGACTCTTTCACACAGACCTGACCGTGGAGTGTGGCTGCTCCCCAGGGCTTTCCCCCTGGTGGATTTTCCCCTGGAGCTCTGTGCTCTGCGGCCTTCCTGAACTCTGCCTGTGAGTCCCATGGGAAGGTCCATGGGACACTCAACCTTCCTGAACAGGGCTATCCAAGAAGGAAGAAGCTCCTGCAGTCTTTCCCAGCTCTTTGCCCTGGAGGACAGCCCCTGGCTGACAGCACAGGGGGATTTTAGCAGCTGCTGTGGGTGTGTTGGGGAGCAAGCACAGGCAGGAGCATGGTGTGTGCATGCTGCCTGGTGGGGCAGAACCCCACTTCCCAAGGCTGTGTGGAGGGGGAGATGCTGCTGCAGAGCAGGAGAAGAGGCAGTGCTGCCAGCATGGGCACTGGCAGTGTCCTCAGCCAGGTCACAGCAGAGGCTGTGAGGAGGACACTGCCATGGAGGACCTCACTTGTCCTGTGCCACCAAGCCAGTGAGTGCAGGAGAAACAGGCACGCTCCTGACAGACGTAACTGAGGCTGGGAACCTCATCTCCAGATTTTGAATGCCCAGAAGGAAACCTGCTGTCTTCCCAATTCCTTTTTTTTCATCACGTTTTTTTCCAGGCCTGCTGGGCCCAGCTCTCACTCTGTGTTACCTTTCTCAGAGGTTTTGTTTGGCTTTTCTTTCAGGAATTTTCGGAAGCACCTCCGCATGGTGGGGAGCCGGAGGGTGAAAGCACAAAGTAAGTGAGCACCTGTAAGATGTGGCTGTGAGGAGCTGGGGTTGTGCTGGTGGGACACAGGGAACCCTGAGCTCTGTGCAGATGTGGGTACAAAGGACCTAGCACTGAGGACTTGACCTGCTGGTGCTGTTTTACCCTACAAGGACGCAGGGCAGGTTGTTGCAATCTCCAGGACACACGGATATCTGGGAGCAGCCTCTCAGCTATTCCCAAGGGTCTTGGCCATGGGAGAGCTCTGTGGCCTCAGCACAAGGAGTGGAAGGAGAGCTGTAGCATCCTTGTCCCACGTGTGTGTGGTTTTTGGGGAGGTGAGGAGAAGCAGAGCTGGGAGCTGAGCAGAGCTGCCTGGCCTCTCCCTGAAGCTGCCAACCAGCTGTGGCTCCCTGGGGACAGCCAGTGCTTCGTGTGCCATATGGACTGGTGGCTTTCTCTTTTGTCCTCTGTCCCACTGCCATCTGCACAGCAGGACCTGGGGGAAAGTTGCCTGGTGGGAACTGAGAGGACAGTGGAAGTCAGGAAGAAGAGGAGCAGGGAAGAGGCCGGAGCAAGGGGGAAATAGCAGAGTGTTACAGCTCACTGGGGAAGAAGAAATCACCTTTTAGGCCTGGGAAATGGCAGTTCCCTTTCCTTGGGGAAGGAACACTCCTCTGTAACTTGTTTGGGACAGCTCTTTTATCGCTGTGAAGGGCTTAGAATGGAATAAGCCTTCCTGAGAGCTGGGGATTGCTCCAGAAGAGGAAGCAGCTTGTTCTTCCCACCCCCTGGCCAGGCATCATCTACAGACTGCCCACAGCAAAAAAACGTGGCAGAGCTGCATTTGCATTCTTTCCTTTCTCATACGCTGTGGGAAGTGATCAGCAAACAGTGTTGCCCTTTAAAGCATCTTTGTTGGCATCTGAGTTAGCAGTGCCTGCAAGGAACTGTGCTCACCTCCCCCTGGAGCTGTCTGGAAGTTCAGGCACCTCCCTGCCTTGGGAACTCTCGGGTCATGTTTTCAAAGCTTTCTTCATGTGCACAGTAGCTAAAGGCCTGGTTTGGACTGAAAGGTGAGGATGGAGATCACCTGAAGAACTTCCCATGTCATTTGTCTCCCTGGACACCCACACTTGGACACACTGCAGCAGAGGACAGGTTGTTCCTCAGCTCTTGTGAAGCAGATCCACACTGAATTCCTGTGCCACTGACATGCTGTTAATAGATACACTGCAGCAAACTGCTCTGCCTGCTCCAGAAATGAGTATTAGTGGCTGTGAGGCTGTTAATTGAGGTGTAATGGGCTTGCCCAGGCAGACATTGTGGTTGGCAGTTCCTGGGAATTTGCCTGCAGTGCAGCCAGCTGGGCCAATCTTCCTGAATTCCACTTGGGAAATGCAATTACAAACCATACAATTCCTTTTGGAAGAAAAAAACCCAAACAAATGGGAGAGCGCTCACTAGAGTGAAAAAAAATTTCACTCTGAGGACAGTCAGACATTGGAATGGTCTCCCAGGGGAAGTGGTGGATTCCCCCATTCAGGAAAGTTTGAAATCTCAGCTCAGGGAGGTGCTGAGACATCTCAGATCAACAATAATAACAGAAGGGTTGGAGCAGGTGATCCTTGAGCTCCCTTCCAACCTGACATTCTAGGAGTCTGTGAGAAGTGCAGGCAAGCAAAAACTTTTGCAACAAAATTTTGGAAACATGAGGTTCCCAGAGGCCTCCCTTTGGTCCAGCTCTGATTGGGATGTCACTAGGAAACTGAGTGGACAACTACTGCCTCCTGGTGATGTGTGTGGCATTAGCTGTTGGGTGCATCTTCCTGTGAGGACCGAGTCAGAGCATTCACACTGGAACAGCCCTGATTCAACTGAGCTCTGAGTAGTGTGCACTTAAGGAGAGACCATGGAGTGTCCTCTTTGTTCTGTGTCACATCCCCTGTAATGGTCCTGCTCAAAGTGCTGGGTGTGCACTTAAGGAGAGACCATGGAGTGTCCTCTTTGTCCTGTGTCACATCCCCTGTAATGGTCCTGCTCAAGGTGCTGGCTTTGTCTCCTGCTGTCTGGAAGATGGACCCGTGGTTGCTGTGTGAGAAGGACTCGGGCTTGGCCAAGTGGAAGAACAAGCACAGGGGAGTCCCTGATGTGTAGCTTTGGTGGAATTCTACTGGCTGTTTTGTTTTGCTGGCAGCAGCAGAGGTGGCTTTGGAGTCTGTTAATGTCCTGCTTTGGTTTTGTCCTAGCATTTGCCGAACGGCGTGAGAGGAGCTTCAGCAGGTCCTGGAGTGACCCGACTCCCATCAAAGCTGATTCCTTCCATGACTCTCGAGAAAGTGAGTTCTGAGTCCTTTGAGCTTCCTTCTGTGGCCAAAGCCTCCAACTGAGGCGTTGAATGGAGCTCCACTGGAGGAACCTCTCTGTGCCCTTTTGTCCTACCTGTCATCCTTTCGGTTCCCTGAGCTCTGAGCTCGTACCACTCCAGGTGTTTGCACCTCTTCATCTGTCTGTTCCTGTATTTATTTGTAGAGCACAACACATCCGAGCTCGTGTTACTGTGCAGCTTCCAAAGGATGCCCAGTGGTACAGCTCTCTTCTCTTCCCATCAGCCCTTACTCACTTGGGACCAAACAACCTGTCTGGAAGCACCCCAGTCCAAGGCTACACTCAGCTGAGTAGGACTGACCTGGCAGTGCCCCTGCTGAGCTCTTTCCTGGGCTAGGATAGCTGAGGAGCACAGCTGCAGTGCTCCAGCAGATGTAGCTTTGATTTTCTGGCCAGGCAGGCTGCACAGATCATAGCTTGGGGCAATCTGATCTTCCTTTGGGCTGCCAAAGGAATTCCTCTGGGAATCCCCAGTAATGCTGTGATGTTCTGCTCACGGGGGCTGAGATGCTGTTGTGTTAATTTACAGGAGGAAAAGCCAGCATCTTCCCACTGTCTTTTTTTTTCTTTTTTCTTTTTTTTTTTTATATATAAAAGGAAGGGCTGTTCTACCCAGATTTTCCTGAAATCCATTCTGTAGGGAAGGGAGCTGGTGGATATGAGTTTGCTCATGTTGAAGTGGGTTGTATGGTGACTGAATGTCACTAATTAAATGAACTGACCTATCAGGTAAGCACAAGATCCATCCCTCCCAGCTGTAGAAGGCACCATACCAGGTTGCAGAGGGAGATGTGTGACAGGCCAGGCTCAAAACATGACCCGATGGTTCCTTTGCAGTCTGATTCCTCCCCACTTCCTCATCTGTCTCAGAGGCAAATGGCAGAGACCTGGTTCAGACAGTGTGGGCACTGCCCAGTGACTCTTGGACATCCCCAAAGGCACAAAGGGAGGCATCTTGGTTCTCTTTCCACAGTCCCTGGCTCCAGGGACCCATCTCTGATTTTAACCTTTAATGGTCAATTATATTCCTTCCAGATGTTTTTTTCCCCAGGAGACATTGAAGGCCACCAGGTAAGGTTGATTCCATGGAGAGTAAACTCAAGTATACTGTGTTTGCTACGGTTGTCCTCACGTCCTGGGACTTCTCTGCCAGGATCAGTTTGACCAAGAAGGCAGAGATTTTTTATTTTTTTTTTATAACCACTCAGAAGACAGTCAGAGCAGAAAATATTACAAGGAGAGAAGCTCTGAAGGCTTTGGACTTGCTCATCAGCTTGGCAGTGTTAAAGTCTGTCTGCGTTCTGTCTCCTCCATCTCTGAAGTGACAGGGTGGCTGCTGTGAATTGGCATTTGAAGGCTCAACTTGGTGGCTGAGAGTGATGAAATGTGATGTGACACGTGACATGTGACATGTGGTATCAGGCTCCGTGTGTGCACTCCTCATTTGTTCAGTGTTTGTCTGTTTGAGGGGTGCCAGCCCCCAAGTGGGGGCATCTGTTGCTCTGTGGAGGAGAGGAGGGGTCCCCAAGTCTTGTGGTGTGCATCTGGTGAGGTAGTGCCAGGCAGGCTGCAGTGGGGAGGGGAAAGGGTTCTGTCCTTGTAATGCCCACTGTGTTCTGGCAGGCCATGACCTTCAGGATTCCTGTGGCACTTTGGATGGAGACTTTGACTTGAACTGGGAAGCAGAAAAGGAACTTGAAGCCATGGCGTGTGATGGAGAAGACTTTATTCCACCAAAAATAATGGTAAGAATTCCCAGCTCAGCCTGTGCTGTGTTTGAATGGGTCCTGCTAGGTCTTGGGGAGAGCAAAGGAGATGGAGGCAGTCTGCTTTTAAATCTGCTTGTTTCTTCCCCTTCCAGCTCATTTCCTCCAAGGTGCCCAAAGCAGAGTATGTCCCAACAATTATCCGCAGGGACGACCCCTCTATCATCCCCATCCTCTACGTGAGTACAGCACCTCTGCTCTGCCTCGATGGCTGGGAGCAGGCTTTGTACAGAGAATTTTATTATTGTTGTCTCCCTGGCTCCTGTTAACACTGACTGAAACACTGCTGTGATTTGGGACAGTTGTCAGGAAAGGGCCAGGCGTGTGCTGAACCCAGGTTCGGGGTCTTGGGGTGGCTTTGTGGGGGGCTCAAGTCTGGGTGGAGGAGTAAGGGGGAGTGGAAGTTGCTCATGTGAGCTGCCAGACCCTGCAGGCAGAGCTGGGGGAGATGAGGAAGGGAAGGCAGGGCAGGCCTGAGCACACAGGCAGAGCTGTTGCCAGGCTTAGGGCTCCTCCTTGTGCTCATCCTTAGGGATGAGCAAGACCCGTGAACATCATCACCATGGGTCCTGTGCTGCATCTGCCACTCACTGATTTAACCTGGGCTTTTCACCAGGAGTCCTGGTGAGCAGGTATCTGGAACACCAGTGAAAACTCATGGGTATCTTCTTTTGTAATCACTTCCTCCTCTCTTGAACTGAAAGGGAAGGCTGGGACTGAGAGCCCAGGGAACTCATCCTCCAGGGGCAGCAGGCTGTGCTGCTGGGGCTTCCCTTTGCTTCCTCTCTCTTCCCTTGAGTAATTTGGGTTTTCTGATGCCCCTGCTCTGCCAGGGAGTGCACTGGGAGTGTGGCTGCTTGTAGCCAGCTTGGGCATGGGTAAAGCCAGAGCCTGGCTACCAAACGTGGGTCTAAGAGGCAAATGTGCTTTAGACTTGTCCCCAGGGTTCTTTTTCAAGCCTTTGGATGGGCTTAGTCTTCCTCACAGACTAAGACCTTCTGTCTTCAGGTCCTTTCCTGAGGCATGTTCTGGGGTGGTGATTACTGTGATGTGACTGGAAGCCCTGAGATGGTATAATCCTGCTTTTAGAGCCTCTGTTTGCCTGGGAATGGGATTGTGTGGAATATTAGGTGCTATAATCATGTCATGGGAGCTGGTGTAGTGACAGGGAACCTTGATATGTTTCCTCTCTTGGTTTCCAGGACCATGAACATGCCACCTTTGATGACATCCTGGGTGAGTTTTACTTCTTTTTCTTAACTCCTGCTTGTTGCAAATGCAACTGATCAACATGTTAAAGCCCCTCCACTGCTTTATGCCTCAGTTGCCACTCATAAAGATGTTTTTATCACCCTGGTGACACCTGGTGGTCAATCAGCTCTGTGGGCTGTGCTGCAGTAAGAACACTTCCCTTCTCTGGCCCCTTTTCTGTGCTGAGCTCCTGGTGTCTGGCAGGGAAGCTGAGGCACAGGGCAGCACAGGTACCTGTTCAGTGTCCTGGTAGTGAGCAGGAGCATCAGCAGAGGGCCAGGAGACCTGGCTCTGGTCCCATGCTGTGGTCACTGGAGAGCAGCACCTGGTACTGCACCTTCTCTGCTCTGATATTTGGGGTTTCCTGCTTTGTAGTGTGAAAGAGGATTTGCTTTGCCATCATGAGATCAGTAAGGCCATTCTCTCACAGCTCAGCCTCCAGCATTCAGCATTAATTTTTACCTTTTCCCATGGTTTATCTTTTCCAACATGTTGAGTTTTGGGGTGGTTTTTTTTGCAGAGGAAATAGAGAAGAAGCTTAACATTTATCGGAAAGGCTGCAAAATCTGGAAGATGCTGATATTTTGCCAGGTATGTGTAAGTTGTTAAGTGCTTGGGTGGTTTGTTAGAAATCTTTCTTCTACTGGGAAAATCGCATAGAGGAACCAGTCCCCCAAAGTCAGGTTCTGTTAAAATAAGTGCATGAGTAGAACTTTCACTTCTCATTTCCCAGACAAGGAGCAGTCTCAAGTCGGTGTCACAGGATGAAATAAAATCTGATTTAGTTTGGCCAAGTGCTGAGCTGGGCTGCTTCTCAGCTGCCTTCAAGGAAACCCAGGCAAACCAGCATGACCTCAAAAGGAGAATTCTGGAGATAGGAACATGCGTTTGTGATGGGGTGGTTGTCATTTTCATGCAGCTTTGAGATGACAGTGCCAGGGGTGGCAGATGGCACAGCTGGAGCTCCCCAGCATCTGTGGGAGAGGGGACTGGGGATGGGGGACAGACTCAGGCCCTGCTGGATTTGGGGTTTTCTTCCCCAAGCTCTTGTTCCTCAGTGTGGGCAGCTTCCTCCTTCCCTGCCAGCTGTGCAAGGAACCTTATAATGAGAAGTTAGGAAGGTCACCTAACTTGAACTCCCTCCCATGTGCCTAACACACTGCAAAACAGTTGTGTTTACAGCAGCCTGACCTGGAGATTGCAGCTTTTAATCTTCCTGATGTGGTGCTGAGGTTTTTTTTAATGCCTGCCCCTTCCAAAGTCCATCTTGCCTGCTTATCCCAGCTTTGCTCAGCTTCTCCTCTGCCTACAACCACAAGTCCCTTCACATCCCCAAAGGAAACTTCATGGGCTTCCCTGTTACTCTCCAGCCACCCACAATGAAGACTTTTTGTCTACTATTGTGCTTTTTTTTTCCCAGTGAGGTGGGCACAGTAAAACCAGGATAGTATGGGACTGTTCCCTGGGCCAGTGCCTGGGGTGGGTGCCAGCCTGGTGGGACTGCTCTGTGCCCCTGTGGCATGGCTGGACAAAAAACCCACCCAGGGCTTGTTTCTGAGCAAAGTGGTTTGCATCTGCCTGTCTCTCTCTTGCAGGGGGGCCCTGGTCACTTATACCTGCTAAAGAACAAAGTTGCCACTTTTGCCAAAGTGGAGAAGGAAGAAGATATGATCCTGTGAGTGGCTCTGTTGTGTTCTGGACTTGCACTGGAGTTTTTCTGCTCAGTTTGCTCTATGTTTGTAGCAGGAGAGGTGGAGGGAGCTGGGGTGGTTTGGTCAGGGGCAGAGGGGGCTGAGGGGGGGGTAATAGCAGATTACAGCTCCTTTGGGGGGCTGCAAGAGTGACAGAGCCAAGCTGAGTCCTGGGATGGGATCCCAGAAAATTTATGTTTTTATCTGCTGCTTAGTGTCTGTCTGGATTAGACCCTACCAAGAAAAGGAAAAAAACAAAAACCAAAAAACAAACAAACAACCAAGAAAAAAAAAAAGAAAAAAAAAAGTTTTTCTCCTAAAAAGGGCTTTGTTGAGCAAAACATTCCTCTTGTGCCTCTGTTGCTCAGAAGTGGCTGAGATAGCATTACTACACAGGCAGAAATCCAGACAGTTTCCCCCCCTACTCTGGTCTCTGCCCTCCTAATTGCAGGGGAAATGGAATTTGTCTCTGCAGAGCCTGCTCAAAGTCCAGCACATTACTGAGGAGGGTTTTCATCACCCCTCAGCCAGACTGCTGAGCCCATTTTTCCTCTCCTTGCAGAGCTCAGCTTTGCCTGGTTTGCTTCTGCTAGCTCAAACTTCCTTGGCTAGCAGTGTGGGGGAGGCTGCACACCAGCCTGCTCCTACACAGCTTTTTCTTGGCATGAGAACTGAGTCTGAAAATCAACATCTGTTCAGCACTCTCATGCTCTGGCACAAACACTGTCAGTAAAATTCTTCAGCACGTGAGCACAAACACACTTCTGAACATCTCCCAGGCACAGCTGGTCTGAAGCTGGTAACTGAGGGATGCTCAGAGTCGTAGCTGAAAACTGGGATGCTTGGAAGTGAGTGTCTCCATCCACTCTGGATGTGCCTGAGAAAAGCTGAGGCTGCAGTCTCATTGCAGCCCCTGCAGAGGAACTCCAGAGCCCACCAGGAGTCTGCTGTAACCCACTGCACAGGGGAGGTGCCTGAAGTTTGTGTCCCACAGGCCTGGGCAGGAGTCACAAAACGTGAACTGTGTATGACTTGTGAGCAGCACTGGGCACTGCCTCCCACGGAGCCCAGGGTTGGTTTGTGTCTGTAGCTGTGTAGCAAAAGAGCCTCTCCAGCCACTCTCTGCTGATTTCCTACCCTGGGAATGAAGCAGTGCACTGGTGACACTCATCTGTAGCAAGGGCAGCTGTTGTTTGGAATGGGAGAGGAAACTGGGAGGAACTCCTGCAAGAAGATGCTGAGTAGAACAGTCTAAAAGTACTCCTGGTGGACTTTACTCCCTTCTCCTCACTTTGGAGCTTCCTTGGCTCTGTGGGCTCTTCCTCCTTCTCTACCACCACTTGGACCTGCTCCTCAGACCCTTGCCCTGCCCCTGCTCTTCCTTCCTGACCAGTTTGCTCCTCAGGCTACAAACCTCAGGCCCTTTCTGAGCAGTGTGTGCACACATCCACCAGATCACACACACAGATGAGGAGAAAGACTTTTTAAAAGTGTGTTTGTTTCTTCCAGCTTCTGGAAGAGGTTGAGCCGGCTGATGAGTAAAGTCAATCCTGAACCAAATATCATCCACATCATGGGCTGCTATGTTCTTGGAAACCCCAATGGGGAGAAGGTAAGAGCTTCCTGGGTTGTCTCTCTGGGAATGGCTGCTGAGTAGCACCAAGGCCTGGAAGGCAACACTCACACTAGGAAGTCAAAACCTTCCTCTTCTGCTGGGGGGGAGCATCCTGCCATCCTGTCCCACCAGGGCTGACTGGGCCTTCCTCAGGGGGCAGGGGAGGAAGGACAAGTGACATGAAGGACAAATACTAAAGCTGTTGAGGAGAATGGTCATGCCAAGAACTTTTATTGACTGATGAGCTAGATTTTTTTAAAGGATATGAGTGGATGGTTTTCTAGAGGTAGGGAACAAGAATGGGCAGTTCTGGGTGCCCTGGAGTTAACCTTTGTTTTCAGCTGCTAACTTTTCATATGCTTTCCTTTCAGCTATTTCAGAATCTGAAAAACTTAATGAATCCTTATAGGGTTGCCTTTGAGTCTCCACTTGAACTATCAGCTCAAGGTAATTTCATTTCCATGCAAAGACATGTCTTCTTCATCAGCTTGCCTCCTTTGGAGGGCATCTTCATGAAAAGGCAATTTTGAGCTGCCTTAAGCCCTGCTGTGGTC
The DNA here is from genome assembly GCF_036169615.1 of Heliangelus exortis. Taxonomy (NCBI): domain Eukaryota; kingdom Metazoa; phylum Chordata; class Aves; order Apodiformes; family Trochilidae; genus Heliangelus; species Heliangelus exortis. The sequence continues at coordinate 1,094,206 of NC_092443.1, read as the reverse complement.
ATCGTTTTGCTCGTGACAGCCTTGTGTAGCTCACTTCCTGACCCTGGGTTTTCCCTTGCAATTCCTGCACATTCCCACTCAGCTTCCCTGCTCCTTGTGCAGAGCCCTCTCCCAGCCCACTGCCAGTGGCAAAGTCACCTAAATAATAGGCAGGTTCCCAGGCTGAGTTTAGGAGATTTTTCACATTCCTAGGGCATGTGAGGTCCAGAGGAAAGATGCACATGGGAGCAGAACCTTTTTGGTCACTCAGTATGCAGTGATCTCTGTCTGGTACCAAGTGAGTTGTCTCAGCAACAAGTGACAGGGATGTAGCTCATTAGAGCCATTCTACAGCTCACCTTTTTTTTTTCTATTTTCTGCCTGTAACTTGAGGTATTCCGAGGGGATACAGAATTTTTCCTGGGTTTTGGTCCATGTAGGCAGCTATGGGTGCACACAGTCTGAATTTGCCCTTGCTATTTTTATCTCATAGTCCTGGGTACTTTGTTCCCCTGGCAGATAGGAACGTGGAGCATTAGGCTGTGAGCCCTGCAGATCCTTCCTCTGCTGCACACAGCAGCACTGATGGGTTATTCTTATCCTCCTGCCCAGCACAGGACTGCTGGGGAGCTGAGGATGTTTGAGCTCCACAGGGTTTTCTGTGCACCTCCTGCTGAGGTTTGGACCCAGCTTTATCCAGAGCTTGCACAGATCCCAGCAATCACACTGGGACATGTGGGCCAAGAAGCAGCTTGCAGGGAAATTCCTGGATTTCTGTGGAAGTCGGCAGGCCAGGCAGTGGGTTCTGGGCACATGCATTAAGTAGTTGATCTTCCAGGAGGTTGGGCTAAAGAATTTGCCTGGATTTATCTCCTTGATCAATCCGGGATGCACTAGCAGTGTGACCTCCCTAATCCTTTGCAAAGTCATCTGAAACTAATCTTAAGCAGGCCTCAGAAGCAAAAATCCCCTCCTTGAGCCCTGTCTCAGAGGCCAGGGTTGTTTGTCCTTGTGTTTACAATCATCTACCTGCCTCCTGTGCCTGGTGTTCAGTCTGGGGCTGCCTTCTGACACCCCCTCTGCAATCAGAGCTGCCAGGTGTCCAGAACTTGTGTTCATGTGTCCTGTTGAGCTCATTCCTGTGGGAAGGGACAGCTCTGCAGGACAGGTACAGCCTGCTGAGTTTAAGTAAAAAAAAAAAAAAAATTGCATTTCCAATATTTATCACTTGCAATGTTTCCCACAAATCTTCACAATTTGTTAGCTCTCGATTTGTAATTTTCTGAATTCCCTGTGCCAAGTTGCCTCCTGCAGGCTTTTGGAGCCCCTGGCTTCCCCTTCTGCAGTCGGGTGCAGGGAGGTCAAAGTCTGGAGTCAGACTGTGTGCTCAGTTCCTTTGCAGAGCCTGCCAGGGGGTTGTTATAGAATCCCAGACTGGTTTGGGTTGGAAGGGACCTTAAAGATCACCCAGTTCTGACCCCCTGCCATGGTCAGGGACACCTTCCCCAGCCCAGGGTGCTCCAAGCCCCATCCAACCTTCAGCACTGCCAGGGATGGGGCAGCCACAGCTTCTCTGGGCAATCTGTTCACAGAAAAGCATTTTTTCCTCACGTTTAACCTAAATCTCTCCTCATCAAGTTTTAAACCATTGCCCTTGTCCTCTCACCACACACCCATGTCAAATGCCCTCCCCCAGCTTTACTGTAGGCCCCCTTCAGATGTTGGAAAGAGCCTTTCATGGTTTGAGGAGCTCTGAAGTGATGTTTGCTTCTCATGGGCAGCTCCTTGTGCTCTGGGGAGGAGCTGAGTGTTGGCATTTTCCACCTGAAGCTCAGGGATGGGTTCCCTGTGTCCCTACCCAGGGGGGGCTGGGTTGTTTGGTTTTTTTCTGCTCCCACCTCTCTCCCTGGTGCTGCAGGGTGTAACCCCTCTGCTTCTCCTCCTTTCTCCCAGGTAAGCAAATGATTGAGACTTACTTTGACTTTCGCCTTTACCGCCTCTGGAAGACCCGGCAGCACTCCAAGCTCCTGGATTACGATGACATTTTATGAGCTGGGGAAGACTTTGGAAGAGGAAGCTGATCACCCGTGTCCAAGAAGTCGTGCTTATTGCAGAGAGACTTTTTTATTGGCACAGAGAGTCCTTCACAGCCCAACGGGAGGCAGCAGTGCTAAAGGGAGGGAGGAAGGAGCCCTCGGGAGTGTGTGGAGAGGAAGAGGGTGAAGAGAGACTGGAGGGGAAGGTTGGAGACCTCACCCACACCTCGGGTCAGAGCCAGGGTGTCCCAGGAGGAGCTGTGAGAAACAAGGACAGGATGGATGGAGTTCCTTGCAGAACTGAGCTGTTTTGGGTCAGAATGGGCCAGATTTGATTCCGGGTCCTTTTAAAGACTTTTGAAGCTCAGGTTTTCTTACAAAAAAATAAACCCAGTTAACCCGTGCACTACGATGAAGACGTGACCAGAGCACAGAGGAAGAGGAGGGGTTGGTACTGTGGAACCTTCTGTGCTGGGGATTTTGGAGAGCAAGGACTGCTACACCTACTCCTGCAAGCTTAGATCACAAGGATCCAGTTTCAATGTGAATATATACTGGAATATAGAATCAAAATCTAAACTTTTTTTTTTTTTTTGGTTTGTTTTGTTTATTAGAAAATAAGTGCAATTTTTATAGCAAGAGGGGTAAAAATCCCTCCCGATATTTAATTAGTTAAAAATAACACACCACTAACCAATAGATGAAGTATTTTTGGTCTGCTTGAAAATATATTCAAACTGGTAATATATCTTCTGTAGACATATTTAATCACCAGCAAACGTGGTTTTAACATAACTTAGCAGACCCTGCATGTCTGCTGCATTGATTAATCCGAGTTGGTTCCTTACTTCCAGAGTAGCTGTGTTGCACTAATTGTATCTGCTCTCACGAATGTAAATTTCTTCTCCAGTTAGACACAACTTTGTTACTTTCTCTTTTGCTGCTTGCAAAACTACGGGACTTGAGTTTTGCCCAAGTACTTTAGGTTAGAAATACGTCTGAGAAACCTCTTGTCAGGTTCACTATGGTATAAAACTGACTCAGAAATGAATAGCCATGGTAATTCCTCCTTCATGCCAGAGTTTTGCTGGGTGTGGGGAGATGGATTCTCCTCCCAGGCTGCCGGGTGGAGCAGCGCGGCCACCGGGACCCCTCCAAGGGGACTTCACTGAGGTGTTTGGAAGAAATGCTTCTTTTGGAGACAAAAATACAGCATGGGTTTGTAGCATGATTTGGAATCTTCCCCATGTTCACTTGATTGCCAGTTGTTTGTGCAGAAACCACCTCTTTTTTCCGATGCTGTAAGGACCTGGTCACTGGTCTGAGCCGCTCCCGTCCTGCGCAGGGCAGGGGAAACCCTGAGCTGTGGCAGAGCAGCAGTTCTCCCAGATTTGAACTTCATATTTGAGGATATCTTCTGGAATATAGTCACTTTTTGTTTGTATATGTTGAGGGGGTGCTTTTTGTTTTGAGAAGGCTTTTTTTTTTCATCTTCTGCTCCCCTTTTTAGAGGATAAACAACTTAGAGCTGGCACAGATCAGTGGTGGTTGTGGGAGGTGATGCAAGTTATTTCTTTTTATAAGTGAAATATACAGAAGTAACAGGGAATGATTAACTTGGTTTCCTCATTTCCTGGTATCTACAATTGGTTGATTGTGAAGTGAAGGAAAATTTATGTAAAAATCTTCTTTTAAATACTTAGAAAAAGACCTAGTTGTTCTGATCTGCAGAGTGCTCCTTTCCCCGTGGCATCCCACGGTTGTAATTTTGGGGAGCAGGGCTCTGGCTGGAACTGCTGACCCCTGTACAGTTATAGCAGTTCTTTAGAAGAGATAATGTACATATAGAACGTAAGGAATAGGTGGAGAGAGATGGTTTAAAGTCATTGTAAGCAACATAGAGAACCAAAGAGGTGTGGGCTGCTGCCTCCCCCTCTGTCTGGGAGCTGTTGGGAAGCTGCCCTGCTGAGCTGGCCTCACCTTGGGGGGTCTGGGGGCATCATCCCTGGCTGGGCTCTAATCCTCTTGACTCGTCATGTTTTCCAGACTTGTACTGAAGGGGATAACAGGCACCAGTCTGTAGCTTTTGGAAGAACATGCCAGCTATAAAAAAAAAAATAAAATTTATGCCAATTCTCTCTTATTTAGCACAGTAGCTTCCAGCAGCTGTGCTTGGGAGAGGTGGGAGCTGTAGGGGTGATGAAAGTGTGAAGTCCTGTGTTGTTTGGAGAGAGAAATGGTAGTGGCAGGATGAAAATGCTGACACAAAACTCTCTCCCTTTCTGACCCTTTTACCTCCTGTGGTTATGCTCCTAACTGGAGACAGACAAACTGTTCTTCCTTTCTCTTTTCTAAAGTAAATTCCCACTTCAGTGAACTTGGTAGCATGAATGTAGCATTGTGGAACTATTGAAAATCTTATTTAACTCTGAGAGGGCCCATTTCTGTACCCGTTTCAGTGATTTCTCTGTAGAACTGTTGTAGCTCTCTCCTCATTGACCACTTGTAGAACGAGGGGTGCAGAGTCAAAAGGTAGACTGGACACTTTCTCTGGGAAAATGTGTGTTGGAGTCAACCTTACAGACTGTTTCACTGGTGCAGTTGACTCGAGTGTAGTGTAATGACAAATGATGAACACGTTTCACTCTTTTCCAAAGATCTATATTCCTCATGGTTTGTGGTGTTTATGACATGAGCATATTATTTCCTTTGTAGCGTTCATTTAACTTGAAGGGTTGAAACACTCTAAAAGCTGTGACTTGAGAGACAATAGAGTTTTGATGTTTAAAGTCCTTTGCAGCATAATTTATGTTATGAAGTTAACCATCTCTGAAAGAGGAAAGCAAATTTCTTCCCCTTTTTAACTGGTTGAATTTGTCAAGTGGCTGCTGGGAAAGGAAGGGATCAGCAGAGGGTAGGATGCGGGAAAAAAAACAAAGCCAACACGTAATTATTTAAACTTTGGAGTTAAAAATAGAGCCTGTAGCTTCCTCAGCTGGACCAGCCTGGGAAGGTTGACCTCCACACTTGCTGCCAGTGTGCAGCACAGTCACAGCCAGGACATCCCTCACCCCCCCAGTGCCTCTGCAGCATCTCCAGGTGACACTCAGGACGGTCCTGGCAGTGCCCGCAGGGCAGGGCTCACTGCAGGGCATTGTGGCTGCTGAGTACACAGCACAATTTGTCCTTCCTCTTCTACCTGCTTCTGCCAGCTGCCTGCTCTTGGGGTGTGTCAGTCTGTCTGAAGCCCTGGAACCAGTTTGTTCACCTCTGATGAGGGCAATCAGGGCCAGCAGTTTATGGTGTGGCTCAGCTCCTGTCCCCGCCTGCTCAGGTAGAGGCTCGGTGGCTCTGTCACCCCGTTAGCCTTGGCCCCACCACAGGGACCTGCTGGTTGCAGCTCCTGCCTGGTTTGGGTTTGTTTTCAGCAAGGGCAGGAGGAAGGGGGGCACCTGGTTAGCCCTGGAGAGAAGCAGCTGGAACTGGGAGAGCTGAACTGGTGCCAGCCCTGGCTGCTCCCCCCAGCCCCATGTGGCAGGACTGGAGGTGACCTCCAGCTCCTTGCTCAGCCTGATGAACATCAGCAGAGTCTGCAGGTTGTGTTATGGCCTGGGCTGGGACTGTCACCTCCAGGAGAGGAGAAGGGTGGGCAGCAAGTGCCTCAGCTCTCCAGTCTGCTGCTCCTCAGCTCAGCTCCCAGCCATGTCCTCTGGTGCCTGCAGGAGACATTCACTCAGCTGTAGAGGATTCAGGGGTTGTCTTCTTGGATGTAGCACTTGTCTCCTACAGGGTTTTCCAGAGAGGCTTTTCTTTTTTCTTCTTGTTTGGCTGGGAAGGGGAGAAATAGGTAGAAAATAGAGATAAAGCTCTTTGCACCTCTCCTCATGCTGCAGTCACTGACTTCCTTTTGCAGCTGACCTCCAGGCCTGGGATGGGAAATGGATGAGTTAGCAGACAACCCCTTCCTGCATTAAAAACAAAACAGAAACAAAACGAGAAAACTCCTTGTAGCTCTGACTGCAAAAGGCAAGCAGCCAACTCATCCATCCCTGGGCAAGGACTCTGCTGTGCACACCCCTGGGATCACTGCTGCCTCCCAGTGCCTCAGCCACGGCCCGTGGGGGAATTCTGCTCTGCCAAGGGGACTCTGGAAATGTCTTTGTTCTTCTTTCCTCAGCCTGGACTTGTTGGCTGGAGTTGAGCACAGGTTTCCTGCCCCAGGGGTTTCTGGAGTGTGTGTATATGAGTGTCCACGTCGTGTCCTCACACACAGACTCTGTCCCGAGGTCTGGGGGGGTGTTCTCCCCTGGTTCTCCAGGCTCACGTTGCCATGTGCAGAGGCAGCATTCTCGTTGTTGTCCGTGCTGTGTGAGCATCTCTCTGCCTCCTGGCACACATCCACTTGACAAATAGCTGCTGTTGTTTCAGGACGTGACTACGTTGGTGACCTGTGGCTGGGAGTTCCTGTTCCCAAGGCTCTGCTGGCAGTGACTGCCCACCCTGCACCCTCACCCTCAGGCAGCATCTGCGGGGTTCACTGAAAGAATGGAAAATGCTGATTTTTCAATAGCCAGCCTGGCAGGACCTGGAAATGGGAATGTGTCCTTAATCCCGGCCCAGACAGGAGGTGGGATGAGAGGCTGGCTCTGCTCTCGTGGTGTGAGTGTAAATGTTCAACCCATCAAGACCCTGTCTGAGTCACAGTTGTGTATTACTAATGTATTGGTCCAGGATAAGGTATGGTACTGGATGATAAAAAAAAAATCCTTCCAGGGTCTGTGCAATTGGCCCTCCTTGCCGGAACCATGCATCAGAGGATGTGCTGGGTTGGGTCACCCTTCCTCCAGCTGTGGGGCCAGGATGCTGATCTGCAGGTACCCGTGAAGCTGAGTGGCTGTGGGCTCTGCTGGGACAGCCTGGACCACCAGCCCTTCCTGAGGGATGCCATGCAGACATCCTCCCCAGGGACAGCCAGCTGCAATCTCATTTTCCACGCCATCTGTAAAACATTCTTTGTGATCCTGTGTTTTATCCCACTGACCACAGTGTGTTCGTGGCTTTCTGCATCTTCTGTGGGAGTGTTTTTTAATTCTCAGCTGTGGAAACAAAAGCCAAAGTCAACTGGAAACTGTTATGGACTTGATGAGAAGTCAGCCTGCTGGTAATATTGTACATTCAAGCTGAGTGAGTAAACGGGTGGTTTAGTGACCATGAACCTGACTGTGGTTGTTGTTACTCCCAGGTAATCCTGCTGTGTAATTGGCTCCATTAATTCCAGAGTTTGCTGTCTCTCTTGAAGTGCCAGTGCCCAATCTCTTGCCCAGCTTGTGCAGAGAGCCACAGGAACCAGTGGCTGCTTTGATTCAGAAATGAAGTCAGCCCAGCAAACTGGCAACCAGTGTGAAAAACAGACTGGAAGGAATAAAAGTTCTGGATGTTAATGTAAAGAATCCATCTGAATGCTTAATTGCATGGTTCTAGAAATGTTTGCTAAATTTTAAAGACCCGGTACAGCCTAATGACTTCTCACATTACTGCTTTTAGAGCATCCTTAAAGTTGAGAGATGTAAGGATACACAGGACCCCCCCAGGGCTGGCTTGCAGCCAGTGGTGGGGGCCAGGCTGTATTTATTATCTTGCATCTTTCCTCCTGACCTGGTGGTTGATGACAGCAGTCGTGGCCCTGTAAACCTTTCACAAAAAGAGCCTCTCCATGGCCCTGCTCAGCCTTGAGCAAAGTGACCCTGGAGCAGATGCTGAAGCTTTTCTCCAGGGTGGGCTCTCTGGGGATCCCCAGGGGTGGGCAGCAGTAACCTGGGGGTACAACCCCTGCCCTGCTCCCTGGGGTCCTGGGGGTTTTGTCCTCCCGTGGTCACTCCCATGGTCACCCTGCTCTCTGGCTCAGGACCAGCACAGATGCACATCACTGATATTCACAAAGCTTTCATAAAAAGTGGAGGGTTAATAGATTATTATCTTTTTTTTTTTTTTTTAGTGCTAAGACTCAGCTGTAGCAATAGACTCCCCCCTCCCCACAAGGTCACATGAACTCAGAGCAGGGAATTCAAGGCCAGGTAGCTTTGTCCTTAGATGTGAAATGCCCTAAAAACACTGCAGATAAGTTCAGGCAACCACAGCCCTTGGAGTATGGATCCTGCTCCCCTGTGCTTGCTGTGCCCCCTGTGCTAAATAAGAGGTGATTTTGCTGGGTGGTAAGATGGGGATGATTGAGGAAACTGAGTGAGTTTGGTGTTCCCCATCCCAGGAAGCCAGGCTGGACTTGGACCCAAAGGAGTGAGAAGGGGCAGTAGTTTTTCTGCTCTGTGTTTCCTGTTGTTCTTTAGCAAAACTATTCCTGGAACTGGGGTGACTTCAGTTGCCATGCCAAACAGCAGCACAACCCAAGCTCTCACAGGGCTGAGAGTCAATTTTTTTTTGATCTTTACTGTTTCCCTTTGGAGTTCAGGCACCAGTTTTCACTTCCAGCTCCTTTGCTCAGCTCCCAGCTCTCCCTTTGCTGCTGCAGAGCCACCACGGAGGGGGATTCGTGTTTTCAGAAAATTAAAAAAAAAAACCACCCTCGAGTAACGAGTGGAAAAGGTGAGGCAGGCTTTGAAAATGGACCTGGTGAGGTGCAGAAGGATAGTTCATATCCACAAGTGCTCCAAGACACTTGATTATGTTACATTCCTGCAAATAAGAAAGAAATCACAGTTGTCAAAATAAGGAATCCTGCTCCTTTCAGAACCAAACTCCAGGGCAGTGTGGCCACATCCCTCTGTGGTTGGATCAGGGTTGGATCCCCAGCTGCCTGCCCAGTCTGCACCCCAGCACCTGGGTCCTGCTGCAGGAAGATGAAGGCAGAGCTGATGCAGAAGGAGCTTGAAATGTTGGTGCCAAGAGAGCCTCTGGGTTGGAGAGCTCAGCCTGAGATGTGGCCAAAGCTGTTTTCTAGTTCTGTAGATTGGAAGCTCCAAGGTTTCGGTGGGCTCTGGACCAGCAGGTTGGCTCCTTGGAAAAGTGAGAAGCAAATCACCCCAAAGCACTCTCCCTGGTTTTTGAGGTGGTTTCTTGCTGTCTTCTCTGCTGCCCAGGTGTGGGGCAAAAACCTGGCTGCCACACAGGAGCCACTGGCCATCATCTGCTGCTTCGTGTATGATAACCAGGATCAAATACATGATTGTTTCTAGGTTTTAAGATGTGATTTAATAAAAAGAGATGTTTCTGCGAAAGCAGGGTTTTCTCTCTCTCTCTCTTTTTTTTTTCCCTCGTTCTCTGGCTGCATTCACAGAGCCAGGAAATGCCACTCTGCAAATGCTTGGTGGTGCTGGCAGGTGAGGGAGATGGAAGCACCAGGCACCTCTGGACATCACCACTGGGGAAGGGCTGAAAACTCCAGAGTTCCAGAGCTGCAAGAGCCCCAGATGCAGTTAAAAGAGGAAGAGACGCAGGCACTCCTCTCCCTAAGGATTCTGCAGCATCATTGGTGTCTGCAGTTCCTGGTGGCCAGTAAGATTTTATTTATCCTGGAACCACTCCACATTGACACTGTCCTGGTTTTAAAGGAGGGCACAAAGTCAAACTTGCTGCAGAAGCCCAAGTACAAAAGATTTTTTTTTTCCTGTTGCCTTCTTCCCTTTGTGCTCTGCTGCACGTGGTGGTGTGAAGGCCACAAACCCTGAGCAGGAGCTGTTCAGGGGAAGTTTCTCTCTGCCCTGGAAAAGGGCAAGGAACCAAGGTGACACACAGGGGTTTAGGGTGAAATCTTGTGTTTCTGAGTCCTGCCAGGCCCTGCTCTGTCCCTGTTCCCTTGCCACAAGTGGTGTGTCTGGTGCTGAGGTGTTGTGTGTGCTCCACAGCCCTGGTGCTGCTGGGGAACTCGTGGCTGTGCTACCCGGTGGCACTCTGCCATCTCACCAGCTGGATCTTGTCCCCTGCCACCTGGGTTTTGTAATCAAGCATTCAGGTTTTGTGCCAAAATACAAGTGGGATTCCCGGGAGGCTCTTAGTAGCAACACTCGAGCACTACTCCAGGGTTACTTCTGGGTGTAAACACAGCGAGGCAGGGGATTAGCTCCAAAGTGCTTTCTCGCCAGCCAAGTTTCACTGTCTGGTCCTCAGCACTGTTTCACTGACTCAGCCTGGGAAAGAAAGAACTGACAGAAATGATAGAAGGCTCTCAAATCTGGACTGGCAGGGGAGGAGATGAATAATGGCTGTATTTATTTTTTTGTTATAAGGGCAGGCAGGCAGCAGAAGTGGCAGATGTCAGGTTCAACCCCCCCAAAGGGAAGTGTTCTCTTGGCACCAGGTGCAGATAAACTGTGGGATTCATTATTTCAGGATTTATGGGCTTTACACAGGCTCAAAAGCCAACCAGACAAGACCATGAAAGAGAAATCCATTGAGATCTAGCGAGGACAAAGGCACATTGTTGGCTCTGTACGTGCCTGAGCCATGAGTCACCAGAGGCAGGGAAATGTCACTGTCACTGCCCGCTCTTTATCCTCAACCCGGGCACTGCGGGACCCAGCGAGGGCATCCAGGATGCTGCTCCATGGAGCTGTGCTTGGGACAAGTACAGTGGGTCATGAGCACACCTTAAATCACCCTTCTGTTCTTCAAGCTGAATGGCAAAGAGCCACCCCCTGCCATTTAGCTGTGTTTTTTGGGCTGGCAGAGGAGCAGCTGCACATCTGGGCACTGCACAGCTCTGGGCATGCCGGGCAGCAGTGGCACTAAAATCTTATTTTCGGTAATATCATTTCCAGGTATCACTGGAATTGAAGAAGGTGCAATTTCTCTGCTCTGGCTCAGGGGTGCAAAGGTAAGAGCCTTATCAGCAGGGCATGGTGCTCCTCCCAGCAAACACATCCGTGTTTCCAGCTCCCGGGCAGGTTGGATTCGTGGCAAGTTCTGGCCAAAGTTTATTTATTACTTAAGTCACGGTGTGCCATGTCTCTCCCCTGGTTCCCAGGCTGAGGATTTCATCACGCAGCCTGATCAGAGGCATGGAAAGTCCTCAGCTTCGGGAAAGAAAGTGATCCTTTCCCGATTGCACAGACTTCCCCAAGAAACCCGCTGGCTGCTGGTAACAGGCACTGCCTGGAAGGAATTCCCTGCACTTTTGTGCCCAAAGCAGCCATGGCCAGAGACCAAAGCCAATGGAGAAAATGCTTTCCTGTTCTGCTGCCACGGCCATGGAAACCCCCACCTGTATCCCCCAAAGCTCTCCTTAAAACGCACTCCGAGGAACCCAACAGGACACCCCTGGGTGCCAATGGCTTCTGCTTTGCCCACCACGGCTGCTTCTGCCCAGACACCAGTGGCTGAGCACATCTGGGTGGCTGAGCACCCAAAGGGGCTTTTTTTTTTTTTTTTTTTGGGGTGCTTCTCGCTCCTGTCCTCAGCTGGCACCAGGCTGGCCAGTGCAGGATGGGGACAAAGAGCAGACCAGGCATTTTGGTTGGGGTTGGCTCCCGTGGCTCCTGCCAGGCCGGAGCCCCCCCGGGTTTCCGTGTGAGGGCAGCGGGAGCCGTGGCCATGCCGGTAACCTCACACTGCCCAAGCCCAGCCGCTTCCCGGCAGCCCCGGGATCTCTGACACCAGCCCCGGAGCATAGCGGGGAGCGGGGATCAGGGCCCGGCCAGCGCCTCAGGGAGCCCCAGCACGGGCCGCCCCGGCCGTGTCACGGTTCCCGCCCCGCCCCGCGGAGGGCGGCCCCGGGGCGGTGCCGGTCCGGCGGCGGGGCCTGCTCAGGTGCGGCGGGCGGAGGCGGCGGCCGAGCCGCGCAGACCGCGCTGTGCCGCCGCCATGAGCAGCGCGGAGCCGCCGCTCGGGGCCGGGCCGCGGGCTCAGCCCGCCTGGAAACGGGAGATCCTGGAGCGGAAACGGGCCAAGCTGGCCGGGGTGGCCGGCGGCGAGCCGGAGCCCTCGGCGGGGGAGCGGCTGGTGGTGGCGGAGAGCCTGGGCCCGCTCCGCGAGAACCCCTTCATGCGGCTGGAGAGCGAGCGGCGGCGGCTGCGGCAGGGGCTGGCCGGGCACGGCCCCGGGGCAGCGCGGCCGCTGCAGCAGCTGCTGGAGCTGTACAGCGCCGTGCCCGGCATCCGCACCATCCGCGCCGACAACATCATCATCATCGAGTCCCAGCCCGACGCCGCCGGCTGCTTCGCCGAGGGGGACGCGCTGCCCGGCCGCCGCCGGGACCCGGCCGCCTCCTCTTCCTCCTCCTCCTCCTCCCCGCCGAAGCACCCGGACCCGCTACGGGAGCTGCTGTCCCGCCGCGGGGCTGCCCTCGCCGAGATCCGCGCTGACCAGGTCGTTATCTACGAGGCGGCCGAGCCCGAGGCTGCCGAGCCGGGCACCGTCAGCCGCCTCCTGGAGAAGTTCGGGCAGCGGCCGCGGGGCCGCCGGCGCCGCGTCGGGGAGACGCTGGGAGGGCCCGGGCCCCGCTCCGTGCCCGGCGGGCCGGCTGCCCCTCCGCAGGTGGGACCGGGCTCCCCCCGGGCCGGACCGCCCCCTCCTCAGGCGGTACCGGGCTCTCCTCGGGCCTCGGCGCCTCGCCAGAGGAGACCCGGGTCCCCGCGGGCCTCGTCCCCGAAGGCGAGATCGCGATCCCCGCAGGCGGTGCCGGCCGCTCCCCAGCCTCTGCCGGCTCCACCCCGGGCTGTCCCCGATCACCCCGCGGCCCCCCAGCCCGTGGCCCCTGCTCCCTCCAGGGCTGTCACCCCCCAGCCCCTGTCCCCTGCTCCCCCCAGGGCTGTCACCCCCCAGCCTCTGTCCCCTGCTCCCCCCAAGGCTGTAACCCCCCAGCCCCTGTCCCCTGCTCCCCCCAGGGCTGTCACCCCCCAGCCCGTGTCCCCTGCTCCTCCCAGGGCCACAGCCCCCCAGGCTGTCCCAGCCGCCCCTAAGGCCACAGCCCCCCAGGCCAACTGCTTTCTCCACAAGATCGGCTCCAACTCCTTCACTGTCACCCCCCGGGGGCTGCCCCCTGGTAGCCGTCTCCCCGAGCCCGGTGCTGTCCCCACGGGCCGTCCCGCAGCGGCCAAGGGGCCACCAGTGCCATCCGCCAGCGCTTCCCAAGCCAGAGCCAACGCCAGGAGGCCAAAGCCGGAGGAGGCCGAAGCGGCTGTGCCCCCCCAGCCCAGTGCCAGTCTGGCCCCCAGTGCCACCGGCTCCACGCAGCCTCTCTCCTCCTCAGCCCCCCGGGCCAGGGGCTCCTTTGACATCCTCCCGGCCCCCAAGCCCGACTTGGCTGCCATCCCAGCCCACGACCTGCAGGCCCAGGCCCTGGCCAAGCTGCGCCTCAATTCACGCAATTCCTTCCTCTTCGTGCCCCGCCGGGAGGGCAGCCCAGCTCTGTCCCCAGCCCCGAGCGCCAGGCCAGGGCCACCACCACCACCAACAACAACCTTGGAAGAGAAGGCACCCAAGGAGCCCTCCAGGGCTTCCGCCCCGGAGCAGGAAGAGCCTGTCACTTCCCCACCGGCGCCTCTGGATCCATTGGTACCTGTGACTTACATCGATGACATTGTGGAGCTGGACAACGGGGAGCTCTCCCCCAAGAGCTTGGCTGTGAGAACAGGGAGCTTGGCGGATCAGCCCGGGGGAGTCGGACCTGAGCTGGACATGGAGGTCTCCTCTGTGCCCCTCTACAGACCACACTCTGCCCCTCATCAGAGAGGAGGCAGCACCTTCACTGTTGTGCCCAAAAAGAAGCCCTCTGGGCTGCAGACTGTCACTGATGCCATCGGAAAGCCACAGCGGGAGGAAGAGGAGGAGGAGGAGGAGAGCAGAGGAAAAGGCAAAGCTCTGGAGAATGCTGTTGGGCCCCAAGCAGGGGTGTCCCATAAAAAGCGCTACCCCACGGTGAACGAGATCGAAGTGATCGGGGGGTACCTGTCCCTGGAGAGGTCCTGCATGAGCAAGACAGGCTCCCGACGCAAGAAGGTAACTGCCTGGGGCCCCTGGGTGCCAAACAGCCAGGCTGGAAGTGAATCACTACTTCTGGCTTGTCTTTCCAGGAGGTGCTGGGTGGGAAGATGGGTAGAACTTTTCTGGTCCTTTTGAGAGGCAGAGGTTTGTCCTGGGGAGGGGATACTGCGTGCTGACCCATGGAATAGAGGGGAGTGGGGTATGAGATGGAACTGTAGGGGCTCCCCTCCAGTTGCTGCTTGGAGGTATGGTAACAGAAAGTAAAATATGCCCGGAATTTGGAAGACTGAGGTGAGTTTGGTGGTTTGGGTGGCTGGGGACTCATCCCCTCGCTGTGTCTGTTGGTCATGTTGAGCTCCACGTGGTCACTGCCCGTCTTGTGTCACTGTAGTGGGTAGTGTGGCATTGCCACCTTCCCCCGCGTTGCTGATCTATTGATAGAGGCTGAGGAATTAGGTCTCTATTAGGCAGAACGAGATCAGCAACAACTTAACTCCCCTCGATAGGATTATGCCACCTGTCTGCTCCTTCTGGCTCTGCAGCTGCATCCACGAGACATGGGTTGCTCCAAGTGTCTTCGGGGCCAATGCCAGGTGGTTTTTTTCACTGCTTGGAATCTTATCTTAGATCCTTTCGAGCCTTAAATTGAGAATTAATCTTTGTGTGGTGTGACGAAACGCATCTGGATGTGATCAAGACACAGTCATGCTGAAAGAGGGAGTTGCATTGCTGGGCTGGAGGAGGAGTGGGTGTGAATTGTTTGGCTCTGAAAGCAGCTGAGGTGACAAATCCCAACTCCTGTCTGCAGCATGACATGTGCTTCCATAGTGGGAAGAGCTGTTTGACATTCCGTTACCTAAATTCGACTGAATGTTTGATGGACTGAATCCACAGGGGTGCCTGAGGCAGGGAGCATGGTAATTGGAGGGAATCCTTTGAACGGGGTGCATCTCATTGAGAAGGAGGCAGGGAGCACAGTTTCTCGTGGCTTAGTGTTGTTGAGTTCCTTCAGAAGAGCTGACAGTCAATTAATTTGTTAATTTGATCATGACTGGTGCAGGCAGCAGATCTGGAGCATGAGAGCCAGGAGACTCAGAATAAGCAAATAAACAGGAGTGTTTATTTTCACTCAGTGCTCCTGTACTTTATCTTGTCCTCCTGCAAGGAAATGCTTCATTAGACTGGAATTGTTCTGCTGTGTAAATACCTGCTCGACTGTACTCTTTCCAGCTGTTTTCTTAGCTCTGGGCAGTGTGGGGTGTTACTTGGATTTACATCAAATCAAGTGTGTGGTATAAATGGTCAAAATATCCAGAAGACGTGTTACAGCTTGGGTAATCTTAGGATGGAGTAGAAAACACATATGAAACTTTGTGGGACAGACTCTTTGGGATTAGCCTGGCTTCTGATGTGGCTGGTGGAGCTGAGTTCTCTGTGCAGGGTGATGCTGGTAAGAAAATTAATCCTCAGGTAAGCAAAACCTGTGAAGTGGTACATAGTGGAAGCTGTCCTTGACAGTACAAAAAGGAGGAAAGAAGGCGAGGGCAAGGCTAGTGCAGCAACCAGATTCTTTAAGGGTGGTCAAACAGGGGAACAGGAACCCAGAAAAGTGGCAGCATCTCCATCCTTGGAGGTGTTTGAAACTTGCCTGAGGAGAACCTTGAGCAACTGATCTGGTTGGACCTGCTCGGAGCAGGAGTCTGGGCTAAAGACCTCCAGAGGTCCTTTCCCAACCTAAAAGTGTCGTATGGTTCTTGGCAATTGTTTACCCAGTGTTTGGTCTTCTCTGTGTTGGATTTGTGTGACATTGGGGCAGGTCATGGAGCTTCTCTGCTTCTGTTCTTATCAGCTTTATGGCATTAACTGTCCCTCTCTGCAGGCACTGACCATGAAGTGTGCTGAGTACTGTGAGATGCACATGGAGCTGTATCAGCTGGACCTGGGCAATGTCCTGCAGGAGAACCTGAATAAAGATCCAGTTTCTGAAAGGAAGATATTAAAAGGCAGAGGAGGAACTGCCTGTTGCAGTGCAGAGTGCTGGAGTCTGAAACAAATGGGGACCATTTGGAAAATCAGAGCCAGCTTTAGGAGAAGTAGTAAAGAGCCAAAGTTGCTGGGTAAAATGACATGTGGCAGTGTAGTGAGAAAGAAGAGATTTTCCTTCAGTTGCCTTCTTGGTAGGGGTGGCAAGCATGGAGCTGGACTTTGTAGGGTTAGAAGGGTTAGAAGATACTGGAGCTGTAGCAAGTGGAAAGATTTCTGTTTACTCTTAACCCAGAGGATGTTTGTGGGTTTTATTCTGGGTAATAAGGCTGTGTTGATGCCTGAAAAGGAAGGAGCTGGTAATCGGACACATTCCTTGGTTTCTTCCCAAGAGATCACTGTGTGTCGCCAAGGCAACCAGCCAAAAACAGGGGTTCTGTTTTGTAGATATGTTGGGATTGTCAGAAACTTGGTTTTGGCTTGAACTGGGCAGAAGCAGACATTTCCTGTGAGCTGGAAGCTGCAGTTCTGTGGTGAAACCCATGTCCCTTCATTTTTTGGGGCTATCAAGATCAAACCTGCTGTTGGTTTCAGTGAGCAGGTACCCAGGTCTTTTGGGGGCATTTTCCTCCAGGCAGACCTGCTGGATGAGTCTTCCTTTCCAAACCTTTGAGCATCTTCCTTTCCAAACCTTGCCTTGGGTTTGCTGAAAAGTTCTTCAAGTATGCCCCAGGGTCAGGAATGGGCTGTGCAGTGAAACTTCCATCGCTCCAACACTCTTGCTGCTGCCCAGCAGGAATCTGGGTGAGATAAACAGCAGGACTAGCTCAGCCTGGAAACACCACATTCCTGTGGATCCCTGTGCTTCCAGGCAAGGCTAATGATTGATTAGGAGGCAGAGAGGTGGTGGTGGTTTGATTGTTCTATGAGATGCAAATCGTGTTTTTCTCCAAATACAGAAATTGAGCCTCCCTTTTCCATCCCCTTTGCTGGCCATTCACTGACTGACCATGGTAGAGATGCCAGCAAAATGGAGCTGGTTCAGTCCGTGTCCTCTGATCCACGTGCTCTGAGGATTTTTGGAGTGGGAGTGGGTTCCAGTGCTGCTGTGGCTGGTGCAGGGTGAGCTCCTGCTCTCAGCTGCATGGCTGTGGGACCCAGTTAGACTTCTGACTCTGCTGTAGCCTGTTGGTCTCCAAGGCCTTTTAGGAAAAAAAATAGCTTTGTTGCTCCTTCCAGACACTTCAAGTATGTGAAGCAGCTGTTTGTTTTGAGGCTGGAGCTGGATCATGAGCTGATGAGGGAGAGAGAGAAATGCTGCTCTTGTGTCAGAATAACAAATGGGTTCCCAGCTCTCTTGTGCAACCAGAGCTGCTGTGGTGGGAGAGTTCCCCCAGGGCTGGGGAGGTGAGTGTGGAGCTGTGGGTGATGGAACACCAGGAGGATCTGCAGGTGGAGGGCAGAGTTCCAGCTGTGCTCATCCTGGGGACTGAGCTGGGACTCTGAGCTCTTGTCCTCCCCTGGGTGTGAGGATTCCATCCAGGGAGGTTCAGCCACTCCGTGGCTGTGTTGGGACCTCTCCAAATGGCATCCCAGGTCGTTCAGGTGGAGCACTGGGGGGACACTGCAGTTTGAAAACCAAGTGAATGTTTGCAGCTTTGTGTGGGGCAGCAGCTGGAGGAGGGTGGCTGAGCTGTTGGCTCTGCTGGTGAGGACAGGATACGTGTGCAGGGATGGAAGGAGACCTACTGACCTTTATTCTAAGCAGGGAGTGGGGGAGAGGATGCAGAGTGCTGCTGGTGACCTCTGCTCACTGCTCCTCTTCGTGTTCTGGTGTTCCAGAAGCAGTAAATTCACTTCAGGCTGTTAGCAGCCCCAGGAGGAAGGGAAGGCTGTGCTGCAGGATGTGGATCTTTGGGATCTTGGAGGATAAAGTCTAGCTTGGCTGAGCTGACAAGAACCAGTCTTGATTTGGTTACCTGCCAAAATAATGTACAATAAACTTGTCAGCAAGATAGAAATCTGGGTTTCTGTAAAGCATGTGACTGGCATGTTGGAGCAAGGGATTGGGGTTGGAAAGGACTGCAAGCTGCTGAGCCAGGGGGGTCCTGAGAAAACCTTGTCTGTCTTCAGGCTTTGTGTTATCTTGCTGAGGCTGAACTCTGGCTCCTCACTACAACAAAGGACATTGAGGGACTGCACATTAGTCTCATGCTGTCCTGATCCTTGGTGAAACTGCCTTCAAAGATGCTCAGCCTCAGCTCATCTTCAAAAAGTTCCAGCTTACATGGACTTCAGCATGGTCCATTTGCTAACACTGAGCTGCACGATGCCTGAATGTGGCTTCCAAATGCCCACTGGTACATCTGTTAAAAAAAATGTTGTAAACATCCCTCAGCTGTTTGGCATGGGCAGGACTGGGCAGCAGTCTGGTTGGTCCAACCTGCTGAACTCCTGGCTCTGGAGCTTTCCAACTGTTCAGTTCTGCTGGAGCCAGACTCCTGTGAGAACCAGGTGTGGACTCCAGATGTTGGCAGGGGTGAACACTTCCAACTGGTGCCCAGACCTGTTTGGAGCAAGTCTGCACAGCATGGAATCTAAATACCAGTGGCTGCCTGGAATTTTTTTTTTCTGATGTATAACACAAGTAAATTAACCATAACACAAATAAAGTAACCTGGTGCAGAAAGCAAAGACCTTTCTGCAAAAATTATGTAGATTCCTCCATCTCTGTGTTTTGCAGGGCTCAGGACAAAGATTTCTGTCCCATAGCTCTTGGAGAGCTGCATCTTCCTGTTCTGTTTTCTGACTTGTTGCTGTGCGCTGCCATCTTTAAGGAGGGGCTGTGGTACATATCTGACATGGAAGTATTGAATTTTTTGTAGATGAGGTCAGCAGTGCTAAGTCCTGCTCAGAAGATACATGTCTGGGATCAGCAGGCATGGTCCCTGCCCTGCAGAGGTGATTTCCAGCAGCTGACAGATGTGAGCAGGGCTGTGTCCCCCACACTGGGCTATTTCCCTGCCCTTTGCTAATTCTGCTGATTTTTAGTCCACGATGGTGATGGCTGAAGATTCCAGAGATCAGGATGTTGCTGTGGTTCTGCTTTTTAAACCTCCTCACAAGCTGGACCTGAGGCTATCAGTGGGGTGGTGGGTTGGGTTTTTGTTGCCCCACTGCCTGCCAACTCCTGGCAGTGATGATGGTTCTTGTCTGTACTCAGTGCCTGGCAGAGCAGAGGAGTCAGATTGAGCTCAGCTCTGCTGGGAAATTGTCTGCTCCCATGCTTCACCTCATGCTCCCCGGACATCCTGAGTTGTTCCTGAGGGGATTGGGGAAATGGAAGAGAAAGCAGGAAAAACCCCCAGCCACCCCCAGGGTAGGGACACAGAGAACCCATCCCTGAGCTTCAGGTGGAAAATGCCAACACTCAGCTCCTCCCCGGAGCACAAGCAGCTGCCCATGAGAAGCAAACATCACTTCAGAGCTCCTCAAACCATGAAAGGCTCTTTCCAACATCTGAAAGGGGCCTACAGTAGAGCTGGGGGAGGGCATTTGACATGGGTGTGTGGTGAGAGGACAAGGGCAATGGTTTAAAACTTGACAAAGGGAGATTTGGGTTAAACATGAGGAAAAAATGCTTTTCTGTGAGGATGGGGAGACACAGATTGCCCAGAGAAGCTGTGGCTGCCCCATCCCTGGCAGTGTTGAAGGTTGGATGGGGCTTGGAGCACCCTGGGCTGGGGGAGGTGTCCCTGACCATGGCAGGGGAGTGGGAATGGATGAGCTTTAAGGTCCCTTCCAACCCAAACCAGTCTGGGATTCCATGATATGATTCCAGTTCCCCCCAGTTCACCTCCTCCCATCCCCTGCTGCTGGGGGCAGCCTTGGGAAAGGACAGAAGAGCTAAAATAGAAACTCTTATGCAGATAAGGGCCAAGCCTGCCTTTGGAGCTGGTTAGGACGTGCCCAGAGCTCAACCCATCTTGGAGCTTGAGAGGAGATTTGGAGTGCTTTGTGCTCCAAGTTCTGATCACAAGGATTACAGTTAACGTTGGCTTAATCAGATTCCTTAATCTGTGGAGCAGCTTGGGGATGGGCTAGAACATCCCTCTAGCTCTTTTCAGCTTGTCTTGAGTTTGGGTTTGCCCTCTGTTTTTTCCTTGGTGTTCCTCAGAAGGGCTGAGGAAGTAGACACTGGGGCTGGCAGGGCAGAAGTTTTCTTGTCAGTGTTACACATGGGAAATGGTAGGGAAATGAATGTTTAGTTTCCAGGTTCAGTGACCATGAAGTAAACCATGGTAAAAGCTTTTACAGCAGCATCTCCTTCATCTCTGGGTTTGTGCTCACTCCTCTCCTGAGTGAAACCTGGGCAATTTAAAGCCTATTTAGAAACCCAGACTCTCCCTAGTGACTGCAGGGGACAGGGACATGCTGTGAAGCTGGAACAGTATCTCTGTTTGGAAATTTTGGGTAGGAAGAGTCACGTGGAGCGTCCGTGTCCTGCAGAGAAACTTCATAAACATCCTGGGAAAATCTGGACAGCAGGAACTGGGTGCTGATGTTTTCTGAGAAGTGCCCTTCAGATGATCTCAGGGACTTGGCAAGGCTGTTTTGTAGACATTTGGGCTAGAGGCAAGCTTAAGAAAATATCTGGGAGGCACCATGGGAGCAAACTGCTTTTGCTTAAGGGAATTGTGTAGCTTGTAGGTAGTGTGTCTGAGGGCAGAGCTCTGAGTCCTGTGGTGAACTTGCTGCACTTGGTTACTTCCCTTTGAGGAAGTCTTTTGCATATTAGTAGTACAGAAAAAGGGCAAAAGAGGCACCAGCTCTCTGGTGTGGCTGATGCTGTCTGTGTCACTGAAGCCTTTTGCTCCTGAAGTCTCAAATGAACTCCTTGCCAGGGTGGGAAGGAATTCTGTTCCCAGCCTGCCCTTATTTCCTGGGAAGTGATGCTCTGCCTGCCTCATTTTAGCTGGAGACTGTTGTTCACTTGCACCTCTCCAGGGAATGTCCTTGGACTGCTCTGCTCAGTCTGGGTTGAACAGAGATGTTTGTGGGTGGCACCACCCAGCTCTGCACTGTGTTGTAGCTACAGATTTTAGGCTTGGAGTAAGACAGAGCCTCTGCTGTGGGGGAGTTTTTGTGTGTCATTTATGGAGATGCCAAGTCTTGGTACTAATTTTATCTTGTTTATGCCTGCTCTCTTTGTGTATTCAGCTGAGATCCCTTTCAGACAAGCAGGGGGATGTCCAGTTCCTACAGACCAAGTAAGGACTGTGTGGATTGGTTGTGAAGCTGTGGAAGGCTGGGGCTCCTCTGCCTGCAGATGTCTGCAGGGATCTGTGGGTGAATAACTGCTCTGTAC
This sequence comes from Heliangelus exortis, assembly GCF_036169615.1. Lineage (NCBI taxonomy): Eukaryota > Metazoa > Chordata > Aves > Apodiformes > Trochilidae > Heliangelus > Heliangelus exortis. The sequence continues at coordinate 1,072,906 of NC_092443.1, read as the reverse complement.
CCCCTCAGACTTGGACTCCAACTGCCCAGAGGTTGTTTTGGGTGCTGGAATCTCTTCTTGTCCAACACAGTCAAGGGAAGAGTTAAGTAAGAGCTGCCTGCCCTTTGATGCTCTCTGGACTGTCCCTACCCTGTCACTTCTCATCAGGAATTTGAAACTTCCCCGTGTCTTCAGCAAGGAGTTTAATATTTCGAATCTCCATGCATTGCCCCTGTCTGCCATGTGCCTCAGCAGATTGATTACACAGAGCTGGCTCTGTGGGTTGCCTTGTAAATGGAGACTTTCTTGTTTTGCCTTGTGCCTTGGGAGCTGGGCACCCAGACTGCTGGAAATCTTCAGTGCTGTTCAGTAACTAACCCTGTGATGCAGTTAATGGTTGAGTAAAACTCTGTTACTCTTGAGAAACACTTCTTGGAAAAAAGCAAGATCAGGTGGCCAACCCAGTGACCCCAAACTCCTCTTTTTGTACTGACTGAGAGGTACCTGAGAGGTACATTTCTGAATGGCCTCCTGCAGTTTCCTGGCCCTATTTAGGCTGCTTCAGCCATACAAGTGCATACTCTGGTACAGGAACAAAACCTCAAGTCCTCTCCATGTCTAGATGTCCTTGTCAAGGAAAAATCCTTTCTTCCTGTGCCAAGGAACTGCTTTAGAGGTACAAAAGGTTCTTATCTTCTCCTGAATGACAGCAAGTGCCTTGGTAACCTGCTGCTACTACTGCAGCCCTCAGGGTGCTAGCCCAGGCTGCTGTGCATAAAGATTGTGCCTGGAGTTATTCAAGAGCTTGGGCTGACACATGGCCACCTTTCCAGGATAAGTACAGGCTTGCAGATAAGCTCATTGCTAACTCCTGTGAAGTGACTGATTTTCCCAAAAATCTTTTATCTAAAAGTTTCAGAGAGAAAACTGCATCACATGAGAGTTGTCTACATCACTGAGTGGAGGTTGGGATGGAAAAAATGAAGGTCCCAGCAGAGGTATGCAGTTTGTGAGCTCCTCCTCCACCTCCTTTTACTGAATCTGCTGATGTGTGAGAACAGTCAGCCTGACTCAGATGGAAATACCAGGGTAAACCCTTTGAGGATCTGGAGCCACTGTAAAATGCCAGTTTCTACCCTCTGCTTCCAGTCTCACAAGCAGTTCTGTGCCTCTTGAGGGACCTTTCCTTTCACCCTATGGCAGTGTGGAGCTTGGAGACTGTTCTGGGTTAGGACCCCCACCTCTTCACACAAATCCTGAGGTCTTGAGGACATTTCCTGCCCAGCTTGGGCTGCTGCTTCTTGCATCTCTCTGTGGGATGCTCTGGCTTCTTGATGCACACACCACTGGGCTGCTTCCCCAGCTGTGATGCCTTGGTCTTTTCTTTTGGTGACCAAATCTCTGGACAAGCAGTGCAGCAACAAAGACTGAACAGAAGCAGAAAGTGATTTGATTTTTTTCTTCTTCTTCAAAGCACTGATTTTTGTCCATGCTTGTTCTCTTCAGTCACACTCATTCTTATGTTCATGCTGATTTGCTGCCCACCCTTCCTGCAGACAGCAGCCAAACCCCTCCTGCTGCTGGGGTGAGGCAGGAGGAGGCATTTTGCTGACCAGGTGTGCAAACTGTTAAATCAGCTGCTTTACATCCCCCCAGCTGCACACCAGAGAGGTTCCTGCTCAAGAGGTGTGAAGCAGCCTACATTACACTTTGGTTTTGCCACACCTGCCAAGAAGCAAATGTGATAATGGGTGGAGAATGGGTATGGGAGAATGGGATGATGGGTGGAGGAGAGCAAAGCCACAGTAAAGAGATGGCTGAGGATGAGATTAGCCCCATGGTTTGCTCCTGAGATCTGCCTTGATACCCCTGGCCTTGTAGGCTTTCCCACCTTGTCTTTTGGAGGGGAGGTATCTGCTGAATTTCATGGTTTCTCTCACAGGCTGGTTTCTATAAACTGGTGATTTTTATTTTCAGTCCATGCCTGTACACAGGAGCTCTTTTGCTGTTGGTTTGGGTGTAGCCTGGGTCCTGCCAGCCTGCATCACCTGAAGCAAGGTTGAATTTATAATATTTTCCTTTCTAAATGAGCCATATATGACTGTTCAGATTTACACTTGTTGAACAGTGTTTACTCTGGGTGCTCTATTACTCATTACTGCTCTAATCCGAGCAAATAAATGAATTTTGCTATGGCAACAAGAATCTGATGCCTGAACAGTACAATATTCCCTGAAAAGCCTGCCTGTTCCTTCAGATTGCTGGGCAGAGCATTGATACATAGATAAATGGTTTGGGGTTGGAGCCTGGTTTTGTGACACAGTTCTGGGTGAAGCTTTCAGCTGAGCAAACAGTGACAAATCCCTGCAAACATCCACAGCTGAAGGGTGCAGAATCCTTTCTCTCCCCAGCCAGCAGCTGCTGCTGAGGCAGAAAAGGGGGGGAACTGGTGCTGAGAGAGAGCGAGCAGTGTGCTCAGGCTGGGTGCTGGGATGTGTTTCTTGTAGAGAAAATGCATTTTGTGTTTCCATAGAAGTCTGGATGGCCCAGCATGGGGCTGGCTGTGCAGACCTGGGTGCTGTGCTGTTGCTGGCCTCCTGATTTTTCTTTTGAAATGGTTTTTGGACCCCAACCTGCCTGTGTTCCCTCTGCACAGTGCTCAGTTCTGCTCACATCCACCCATGGGCCCCCAGCTTTCCTCTGATTTCTGATGGATCAAACAGATCTGCTCTGGGCAGCCTCGTGTCTGGGCAGGGGAGCTCCCAGGTGATGCCACAGCTCCCAGCAGCTTCCCAGCTTTGGGTTTTGGGGCTGCTTTCCCTCTGCTTTGCTGGGCAGGGCTGGAGAGGTGCCCAGAGGAGCCCAGCCCTGTGCCAGCACCCGGTGTTTGCTTTGCTTGGGAGTGGCCCTGGGGCTCCTCCTGCTTCTTGGCAGCAGCACAAGGGCTGTGGGGGTGATGAGCTGAGCATGCAGCAACCCAGCACGGGGTTTTGGGGGGTCTGGCACTGGGCTTTGTGTAGGATGGCCCCAGCCAGAGGTGTTGCTGAAGCAGCAGATTGACTGGGTGGGAGCTTGGGGCTCTGGGTGCATGGGGCTGGCACCTCTGTGGTTCAGGATTTCTCTTCTGGTGGGTGCTGGGGCCTCTCTGGAGCTGCCAAAGCCTGGTGACATTCTGGGGGACACCCAGCCCTGGTCCTGGGTGGCTGCCTTGGGTCAGGGCTCAGGCTGGTGCTGCTGGGCACTGCACGTGGGGTGTCCCCTGGTCATTGCTGATGGGTTCTGCTCTTTGGTTTTAGTCCCTGGGAGGCTCTTTTCTCCTCTTGCTCTACACACAGCTTTAGTCCAAATTGGACTCAAAGTAATTTTTCTAAGAGCTTTCCTCCTGAAACCAGACAATGAGGAAAATGTAGTTTCATCTCCCAAACTTAAATTCTAACCCCCAGGCACATCTGTCCCCTTTGTTTTCCTTGTTTAGCCAAGTGTTCTCCCTCCAGCACTGGTCAGTGGCCCACGTGCAGTGTTCTGGGACAGGTTCTGGGCTTCCAGGAGCTCTGGGCACCTCAACCCTGGTGGCCTTCATGCCAGGCAGTGTGGTTTGTCCCCACAGTACAGACACCACATTGTGCCCACTCACTGCCTGCCTCGGATCAGGGAGCATCTAGGTCAGAACAAGGGTGAGAAATTCAGGGAACAGCAACTGGGATGCTCTGATCTTCAGGGCCATTTTTTCCCCAATCTTTTTGACATACAATCAATCATTCCTCTCCCCACGTGTCCCCTGGGGAAGGTGACAGTGGTTCTGGCCAGGGCTGGGCAGGGAATGGGGAAAGGCAGCTGGGGCCATGAGCTGTTCCTCAGCTTGTGGGGTATTTTGCATGTGAGAGGAATTAAAAACATGGTACCCAGGGCAAACGTGCTGCACTTCCTTCTTGCTGGTTATTACACAGCAGCAGCAGAGATCCTGTGAACCATCCAGCTCCTGCTGCCTGTCACTGGTAGCCATGCCCTTTTAATTCTGTTCCTAACCCTATTAGCTCAGTGTTAATTGTAGTTAAAAGTAAAGGGATCACAACAGCCTTTTAGGCAGCTGCTCGTGAGCCTTGATCTGCACTGATGGACACATCCCTCCTCCTGGTGTAAACTTAGTCCTGGCAAGGACTCCTTGTTTTGAGAGATTTGACAAGGGATGTGGGGGAAGTTGGGGAGTTCATGGTGGCTCCCTCAGGGCAGGGGGAAGCCCTGGGGTGCCAGAGCAAATGTTGGGTTTCTGTGCTGCTTTCTAAGAATTCTCCTTTGCTGTTGTCTAGATGAAGATCTCTTTCAATGAGACAAGTTTGCAGACCATGTTTGAATATCCATCAGAGAGCTCACTGGCAGAAGAGGAGGAGGAGGAAGAGGAAGGACACGTTTCTGAAACAGAGGAGGAGAAGTCTTCCACCCTTTACCTTCCACGCCCAAACAGCACTTTGCATCCCAATGCACCCAACTCTGGTGAGTGAGGCTCTGTGGAGTTACTGGTGGGGTCTGACATTATCCTTGTTTCCTCCAGCCCCTTATGGGGCTCCACATGGCTGGAAATGCCAAATGGAGGTGACTTCTGCCAGCAGAACTGGGGCTTACTGGGGACAGGGCTTGAACCAGAGCAGGGAACTGCAGATGGGCAACTTCCATGCTGCCCCTGCCAGGATCCTGACCCCGTTTCCTTTTGGGACAGTGAGAAGCACTGACATCAGCTTTGTCCTTCTGACAGATTTATCCAGCTACACCCCAAAGCACTCCGTGAAGTTCAGTGAGTGGCAGGAGCAGAAGTATGAGGAGGTGCCTGCTGCAGAGGGAACCCTCCCAAAGGAGGTTGATGGCCATGGGACCCAAGTCATGGTGAGACTTTAAATCAGGAGATCTTGGCTTTGTCCTGCTGTGCTGTGTCAGGACAGGGGATGGGGTGGGATGGATTGGGATGGGATGGGATGGGATGGGCCTTCTCTGCACACCTGTGGCTGTGTTGGCTGCCCAGGGAGCTGTGCCACTGCTCCCAGAGGGGTGGATAAGATGTCCCAGTGCCTCTCCCTGGGTGTGTGAAGCAGAGGGGAGGCAGCTGGCAAACTTGGGACTCCAGGGCATATTTGGAGAGGGGGATTAAATGCCCTCGGGCAAGGTGCCAACGCAGCCTTCACCTTCCGGAGGTGTGGGCACCCGTTTGCTTTGCCTTTGGTGACACTTTTCCCTGTCAACTCCGTTTCCTCCCCAGCTCACCCCGGCAGAGAAGGGAGGGCTCTCGGATTTCAGCAGCGAACCTGCTCTCTATTTCTGATGGCTCCATCCCCCGGGCTGCAGCAGCGGCTGCTGGGCACACGGTGTCACTGCACCTCCGAGCCACCGCCGAGATCAGTCTGGGTCCCTCCTACACCGCATTTCTAACTGGATCCTGATGCCAAGGGTGGGCTGGATGCTATCGAGCATCTTCGGAGATTATTTGCACTGGATTCTGGGACCTAACTACTGCTTTTAAGGCGTATGATTTATTCTGCCTGTGGCCTTGCATATTCCTTGTTCAAGATCAAGCATCATAAACCAGATCCGTAATCCTGGGATGGATGTGGATTCTCTCAGTGTTTATCTGAGACCACCCATCCAGGCACGGGGGTCTGGACAGCTTTTGTAGCCCCTCTTTTGCCAGAAGCCCCAGTGAAGAATGGTTCTGGAGCTGGAGGACTGGGAGTATCTGGGCAGTGAGATGAGCTGGGATTTGACAGGTAAATTGGGGGTCAGTTTGGGAAACCATTGGAGGTTTGTGGTTTGTTCTCAGCACGTTTCTGGGTCTGGTTTCTCTGAACCATCATGGAATTTATGTGCCAGTTACATTCTTGTGAAGGAAGCTGAATGCAGAGTGTGAGGGGTGGGGAGGTGGAATAAAAGCCTTCAGCTTTAGGTGGCATTTTTACACTGATCTATAAAGGAGCATCCAGGCTGGCTTGAGCCTCATGAAGACTCCCAGACATTGGCCATAGCTTTGATCTGTGTACCCAACCCTGGCTTCCAGTCTTCAGTAGCTGCTGATTATGCCTCAGTTTGCCAGTTTCTCCTGTTGCTTGGTTCCAGCATCTCACTGGGTAAGATTTACCTGTCTTAGGTGGCAGGGAGGCTTCCCCTGGCCCTGCTCACTCTGCTCCTCTCACACAAAGCATGGGAGGGCCATTTCACTCCTTTCTACTGCAGAACTTGAACAAGGAATGTGGTATTTTTTTCTAGGATTTTTATAGTTTTATTGTAATTGTTTAATGCAGCCAATATGCAAAGGAATCTGCTAGATTGTTCCATTTAAGTTTTCTACTACTGTAAACTCAGGGTCAGAATTGCACTCTGGAGAAGACGGAACACTGCTGCTAATGTGATTTGTACTTCTGGGATTAAAAGAGATGTGGTTGGAATAGACCTGGACTCCTTGGGCTTTATGGGATGAGGGGTGCCCCAATGTGTGGCTCCACCCAAAGGAACAGGCTGATTGAATTTGATACTTTTATTGGTTTGTCTGGTTTATACATACATATACACGATGAATGTCTGGACAAGATGGCTCTGAAAATACTCTGCATACCTTGGGCTTCTTTTGGTCTGTATTGTAGCAGCAGGAGGAAGGTTGTCCTGCTGAAAAATACTGTCAGGACTAAATGCTAGGACCTACAGTGTTACAGCTGCTCTTTTCTGCCCTGGGTGTCTTAAATATTTCTAGAATGATAACGCAAAAAAAAAAAAAAGTATTCAGTGTTTGACATGACCCAAGCACTGTGGGAACAGGAGGGCAGGCAGTGCCCTAAGGCTTCTCCCAGTAATAAAATGCTTGAGGAGAAGAAGCTGAAACTGGGATAGAATGAGGAAAAATGCAGGACTGCTACTGACTGCTGGGTTTAAGGGATGAGTCAGGTAAACTGATCTGTGGAGTTCAACACTGAGCAGTGCCTGCAGCTGGGAGCTATGCACTGGGAGATGAGGGACTGTGTTTGAAGAAAGGATAATCCACAGCTTTTCTAGCAGAAAAGGTCCCCTTGCACATCTTACAACTGGCTCAGGCCAGTTCAAGGCAGCTCTATCTCTACATCTCAGCTTAACAAATCTGGCAGGTGGCAGAGCAAAAGTTGCTTGCAATTAAAGTTAGGGACAAGGTGTCTGAGTTAGTCCTGACTTGGTTCTGCTGTGAGGAATGCTAAAGTCAACAATATCCTACAGCTTGTTCCATGCTGGAATGCTGCTCTGGCACTCTGGGTGCTGTTCTTGGTCTATTATCTCTCTGCCTCCATCACCTCTGGTCAGGAAGGAGGCAGGGGAGAAGTGCAGAGTGTGTCCTGCTGACCTCTCTGCTCCTCCCAGCTTGCCTGCTCTACCTTGTAGCTGGGATTTGCACCTTGCCAAGTGCTGCCTTTGCACTTCCAGGCTTTGTGCTCTAATCCCTGCCTGTTTAGGTGAACTCTTAGCTTGCTCTTGGCAGAACAAGGTGAATGCTGGTTTGAGGTCAGAAGCATTAGCTGGTAAGTCACCTCCTGGGCTATGTTCCAGTATCACTGTGCTCAAAATAAAGGGTAGATTTTGTAGATACCTACCCTGATGTCTAGGATTTGAGGATTAGCTATAGTAGATCTCTAATACCAACGTGCATCTGAAAGGAAAATTTACTTCTGCAAAACAAAGACTTTTATTAGATGTGGCATCCTTGTATCAGAAGAGCAGCTGCCCCAGACCAACAGGACTTTCCAGGTTGAAGAACAAGTTTAGTTATTCTTTTGTCCATGTGCTTCTTTTTCTTTTGAGGGGGGCTGTGGCTCACTGGCTTTACCAGCAGTCTCAATTTCTCCCTTCAGGGCATCTAGCAATGTCTGAGAACTCTCCAGAATCTGGGAAACAAAGAAATAAAAATAGCTTATTTTTACATAAAGTGTTTCTCTTATGAGCTCCCTTTGAATGCAGCTGATCTACTTTGCAGCAAGAGGGATTCTCCAGCCCTAACAATCCCTGATTCTCAGTGACACATCATCCTGGGGGAATATCTGTGCAAGAATTTCTCTGGTTCATGCCAGGGAAGAGATGCAGGGACGTGTCCCTGCAGGATGAGGCACCAGCAGGATGTGGGATCTTACTGTCTCGTCCATGGAAGAAGTTGGGGTCCTGTGACTGTGGAAAGGCAATGAGTGGGATTACAGACAACATCCACAGGAAAGGAACTTTGTTCCTGGTTTCTGTTGGCAGGACTCGTGCATTTCCTCTCTAATCCCTCTGCTTTTCACCTACTGTGTCTTTTCACAATTTCAAGAACTATAAATTCATTTATAGGCTGGGGGTTTGTGCCTTGTATCTCAGGGAATGTTTCTTTTAAAAGGTGCTGTTTGTTTGGGTACCTCTACAACACAGTTTTTAAGCTGTTAATTTTTTATACGAGTTTGTCCTCCCTTCACCCCAAACAATTGGGGCTTTGAAGGAGGCTGAGAAAGCAGCTCCAGCTTCTCCTGAAAAATAATCATCGTGGGAAAGCACTGGCTGTGGGAGATGAAGAGGAGCTGATACACAGCAGTTGATACCATTTAAAAAACGAGTGGGAAAAGAAGAATTTAGGCAGCAACTAAAAGGGAAAGGGAGGCTTTTGATCTACCAGCCCCTTGCTAGAGGGAAGATCATGGCTTATCTGAAAGGGGGACGGGAATACTGTTTGTTTGTTTGAGCTGACAGGTGTGTAATTCAGAAGTGGATTCAGCTGTTCCCTCCTAGGCAGGACCAAGGAGTCCCTGGGAGACTTTACAAACAAAAGAAAGGGCAGAGCCATCCCAGGAACGGAAATAACAGCAACAGCCCTGGCACTGCCTCCCTCCCACCCCTTCTGGTCCAACATTTCTACACTTTTAATGCTATTATTCTATTAAAGATGGAAAACATTACATTAAAAGTTGGGCAAAAGGAGGGGTTAGCAGGCCAACAGCTCTGCCAGCAGTTTGTTTCTGTTTTTCCCTCCGTGTATTCGTGGCCTTCTCCAGCCTCTGCTCTGCTCCTTTTCTTCCCCCCAGATCAGGGCTGGGAGAGGCTCTTTCCCGAGGGCTCTGTCCCAGACTCTGCTGTGTGCTGTCCTTTGACAAGGGGCTTTCCCCAGGCTCCAACAGCCCCAAAACAAACCCGAACCTCCCCGTTCAGGGGGGCGGCGGGGCCGGGGGTTTCCTGGGCCGGGCGGTACCTTGCCGTAAGCCGCCTCGGTCTCGGCGATGGTTCGGTCCAGTTCGCTGCGGAGGGCGAGGTTCCGGGCCAGGCTCTCGCCGGTCCGGGCCAGCCGCTCGGTCAGCGCCCAGATCCGGCCCTGCAGCCGACTCCGCTCCGCCTCCTCCTCCCGGATCCGCCCGTTCACCTCCTCCCGACGGGCGCGGAGCTCCGACAGCCCTGCGCGGTACCGACCCGTCAGCCCCGGTACCGGCACCGGCCCCAACCCCGGCCCCAGCCCCGCTCACCCTCCCGCAGCTCCGCGTTGTAGTCCCGCAGCGCAGCCCCCGCCCCGCTCATCGCCCCGGCCCGGCCCAACGTCCCCTCCGCTCCGCCTCTTCCTGCGGGGCGGCCCGCATGGAGCCGCCGGCGGGCGAGGGGCTCTCGGCCGCCTGGAACACGCTCAGTACCGCCCTGGTACCGCCCGCAGCCCTGGGACTGGTGAGCGGGGGCAGCCGGGGGGCAACCGGGGGGCTGCGGGGACGCTGCGGGGCCGGCGGGAGGGCCCGGGGCAGGAGGAGGAGGAGGCGCCGCACACCTCACGCCGCCGCCCTTGGTCTCGGGGCCCTCTCGGCTACGGGGGGGCCAGGACCGCTGTCCCCGGGGTGGCTGGGGTGGCCCCGGCCTCCTCCCCCGGCCTGGCCGGTGCTCACCGAGGGGGCTGCCGGGGGTGGGGGGAGGCACCGGAGCTGGGGGGGAAGGGGGAGCTGCGGGGCGGGGGGATGCGTTTGTTCGGGGGCTGCCAAGGAAGAGAACTGTCAGGGTCACCCCCCAGGAAAAAAGCTGCGCTGCTCGCCCACCTGCTGGGCTGACATCGACCAGGGAGGGGTTTGCCCTGAGCTTGGGGTTTGAGGGCCTGAGGGATGCTCCTGGCTCTCCCTTCAACAGCCACAGCCCAGCCAGCCCGAGGGTCCTGCAGTGGTGACAGCAGTGACAGCAGTGACAGCAGTGCCTGGTGTTTGGGTGTTAGGGCTGGGAGGTGTCCACCAAACGGGGGCCCAGACCCCAGCCCCTCTCCAGATCCTCCTGGAGAAGTTTTTTTGTATCTTTAACCCAGTGTCCCCTCCGCTTTCCAGGCAGCTCCCAGGTCGGATGCTGCGGGGCCGCTGAAGGATGCTGAGCTGCGGGCAGCCCTGGAGGTGCTGCGGTGTTATGACTTGCACTCCATCGTGGAGGAGTGGTTCATCGAGGTGCTGCAGACTGACCTCCAGGCAAATATAGCTCCTGAGTTCTGGAACTGCATCGGCCAGTATGAAAATACAGCTGAGGAGCACCAGTGCTCCTCCCTCCTTCTGGATGCCTTTAGTCTCCTCAAGTGCCGCTTGGACCCCTACCTGAACAGCCTGGAACTGCTGGAGAGATGGACCAAGGCAGGCTTGCTCTTGGGTACAGGTGCTCAGATGCTGCAGGAAAAGGTCTACACCATGTTCAAAGCTATCCTTTTCTTTTCCACTACCAAGTCCTTCCAGGAAATGATCCAGCAGTTCTACAGCCGCACTTTCAGGATCTACATGCGGCAGTGGAAGAGAGGAGAAGATGGAACAAATGAGTGTGAGAGCAGCATGAGTGAGACCGAGCAGGAGAGTGATACAGAGGAGGGTGGAGGAGAGAGCCTGCTGTGTGCAGGCTGCAGCAGCAAGAGAGAGCAGTGCTGGTGCCCCAGAGCCATGGAGCAGTTTCAGCAGCTCAATGACATTCTGTACGTAGGTGATGGGGTGGTGGCTGTCACTCAGGAGAGGGGAGCAGCAGCAGCAGGAGGTGTTCTTGTCCAGTTCTGGTACTGAGAGGCTGTGGTGTCTCTGTCTCTGGAGATACACAGAACCAAGTCTGGATCTACTCGTGGTGATTCTGCTCTAGCAGAGGGTCTGGACTACATGATCTGCAGAGGTCTTTGCCAGTCCCTCCCATTCTGTGATACTGGTTAGAGAACTTGACACGGGGTTCTGTGGCTGGTTGCAAGCTGGTGATGGAACTAGAGCAGATCTTTAGAAAGTTCCTCTCCCGGCTAAGAGAATATCTTCCTCTTGCTCTGAAGCCTTCTGTCCATGAAGAAGCAAACTTCTAAACAGAAAAGGTTTTGGTAGCTAGAAAATAATGTCTGTAAGGAAGATGGGATAGAGGTGGTGTCATGTGTTACACATGGAGGGCATGTATGGAGCTATCAGGGCATTTAAAGGAGGAGCTATGCACCTGTGGAGCATCAGGGAGGAAGGTGCCTTGGGGCAGTTAAATGTTCTGCTTTTGCCTGCAGCTTTGCTTCCCTGGTCTGAGTCAGGTCCCTTCTGTGTCTGCAGCCGCCGGCTGAATTTGCTGGAGAGAGTGAGTGCTGATGCTGTCACCACCATCCTGCACAGGATGATAGAGGAGAGGATGGAGCAACGCTGCAGGGGGGAGTATGAGCACTCCTTCCTCAACGAGTTCCAGGAGGTAGGCAAAGCCTGCAGGCCACCAGGACCCATCCCATGGGAATGTCCCACTGCTCCGGTGACTGCCTGAGCAGCTTGGGTTAAAAGTGGATTCCAAGCAGGAAAACACCTGGTCCTGGGCTGTGAGTCCCACCGTCCCTGGCAGAAGAGGTGGTTGAACCCCCCCATGTGTATTTAATGGACCCCTGTGTAATGGGCCTCTGTGTTTTACCTGGGGAAGTCTGTAGTAATGAGGGAGTTTCTCTGGTTCTGCTTTACAAACTGCAGGAAGAGGTACTGCCAGCTGGTCTGCAGAGAGCCCTCCCTGGGGCTCATCATTTGGATTGTGTGCCTGTTTTCTTTCTACTTTCCAATTTTTCAGCATCCCTTTTAAAACAGGAAGTGAGGATGGGAGGTGATGCTCTGGTATGGATCTCACCAGTGGGACACATACAGAATTAAGATCTTTCCTTGCACCTACCTGGTTGTTTTCCTGCTACCTTAAACCAAGTTCACATTGGGCTCTTTACCCAGTGTGACCTTAAAATCAAATTCTTCTCTGGATACTGTCCTGGCTCTGCAGGCTTGCCCTGAGTTCTTTGTTCCCTGCAGCATGACCCTGCCTTTGCCTGGGTTGAAGAACAATGCATGAAGTCAGGTTGCCATGCAAACCAGCCTGCTCTCTGTGGTTGCCCTAGTTTCCTTGTTGGTTGCCACTCTGGCTGTTTTTGTAGTCTGCCAGTATTGTCAGTCATTGTGTTTAATTCCCTGTAGTTGCTGTGCAACACGTTCTTTATTGGACTTAGTGGGAAATGCATTTGGATGACCTGGAGATTGTTCAAGGATATCTGAAGGGCACCAGAGAAAATACAACTGCATTCTGCTGGTCAGATGTTGCAGGGGGTCCCCTTGCTCCCACCTCATCTAAAAAGCCAGGGCAAAGTTAACCTCATGTGGTAAAGTTAACCTTCTGATGCTCTCTGTTCAGCTTTTTCTTTTATTATTTCAATGCATTGTCTGGCGCTGGAGGTGTTGGTTTCAAGTGGTGGAGTTTGTTTGGTCAGAGTCTGTCTGTGAGTCCTTGGGCTGGTTTTTTGTTCTTCCTTGAGTTCAGGAGTCACAGACACTTTGGGCCAAGAGTGCTGTGATGGGTGATTTGCTCATATAAAGAGAATCTGTGAGCACAGAATGGAATTCTGCAGGAAGAGAGGCTGCAAGTTTTTGAGTTTGCCCTCTCCTTTTTGGAGCCCAGCACCTATGCTCAGTCCTCAGGCACCCCTTACCTCCTCGGACACTTCTGAAGAATCTCTGCACTGTGTCTGTAGCTCAAGCCCACATTCCTTCAGCCAGGCTGTGCCCAGCTCTAGCCCAGGTCAGGATGCATTTGGAGAGGAGCTGGAGGTGATGCTGGCCCTGGCTGCTCATTTCTGCTTCCTCTGGAAGCCCCCAGGCAATGGGGTGAGCGTGGGACATCACTGTGCATCCAGCTGTGGTGTTCACCACCTCTGTCCTCTCCCTCTCCTGCAGTGGATTGAGAAGGTGATTGGTTGGCTCAGCAGGGTTTTCCTGCAAGATGGTCCCTTGGCACACTGCTCCCCAGAAGCCAGCAGCACCCTGAAGCGCTGGCGCTGCCACGTCCAGAGGTTTTTCTACCGCATCTACGCCAGCATGAGGATCGAGGAGCTCTTTGGCATCATTAGAGGTAGGGCTCACCCTGCAGTGTTCATCCACTCGTGGATTCTGTGTCTGCTGTGCCACACCATCACCTCCTGCCTTCCCACGGAGCGTGGCACTGTTTCTAATCACCTCTTGGTTTGTAGATTTCCCAGAGTCAAAGCCGGCTGTGGAGGACCTCAAGTTCTGCCTGGAAAGGACTAACCAGAGGCAGCAGCTGCTGAGCTCTCTGAAAAGTGCTCTGGAAATGAGACTTCTGCATCCTGGTGGGTTTTACATCCCCGTGTATGTTTTAACACCCTGAGGAGCCTGGGCCTGGAGTTGGGGAGTCTGGGCCTGGAGTTGGGGAGTCTGCTGGGAGCCATCATCTGAACTGGTGTTTGATGAGCCAGGCTGTGCATGTTGTGTGCTTCTGGGGCTGGAGTGTGCATGGGCAGCAGTAGCTGGTGGTATCCCAGCCCCTTCTTGTCTCATTTTTACAGGATGTTGAGGAGCTGAGCTTGATGTTTAGCTTCTCTGCTATGTGTGGTCTGAGCTTCATCTGGGTTATAGGACTCTCTGAGCCCAGTTCCAGGTTCACAGTTGCAACTGGTTTCTCAGGCATACAGCTTGATCTCTCCCTTTGGCTGGGACAGGAGATCAGCAATCCTTCCCCTGCCACTCCATAGGTGGAACAGAGGGCTTGGAGCAGCCAAGCTCCTGGCAGCCAGGCTGTTAGTCTGGGATGCTGACCCCCTCTGCCTCTCCTGTAGGAGTGAACACATCCGACATCATCACTCTCTACATCTCGGCCATCAAGGCCCTGCGGGAGCTTGACCCCTCCATGGTTATCCTGGAAGTTGCCTGTGAGCCCATCAGGAAGTACCTGAGGTAAGAGGCTCCTGGGGCAGTCTCACACCTCCCTTTCCCCTCCCCATTCCTTTCCCTCCCCTTCACCCTCTCCGTGCCTCCTGCAGGACCCGGGAGGACACGGTGCGGCAGATCGTGGCCGGGCTCACGGGGGATGCTGAGGGCTCTGGAGATCTTGCAAATGAGCTCTCAAAAGCTGATCCAGTGACCCTGGAGAACGGCCAGGAGAGTGATGATGACATCTCAGAACCAGGGGATTGGGTTCCTGACCCGGTGGATGCAGATCCAGGTGAAATGCCAAGACCAGAAGTCCCCACAGCCCCGTTTTCCCGGGTGGGCTGAGGTCTGGAGCAGGTCATCCATCTGCTGGCCCTCCAGAGCTGGGCTGGGGGGATCTTTGTTAATCTTGCACTGTTGCCTGCTGGATTTCTTCAGGTAAATCCAGTTCCAAGCGTCGGTCCTCAGACATCATCAGTCTGCTGGTGAGCATCTATGGCAGCAAGGACCTGTTCATCAACGAGTACCGCACGCTGCTGGCTGACAGGCTGCTACATCAGTTCAACTACAGTGCTGAGAGGTGAGCTCCAAGTGCCCAGCCCCTGGGTTCTCCATGATAAAGTCACCTGAGAAAGCTGTGCTTCAGCCTCCCTCCTAGGAACAGCTCCTCCTTTGGGTTTGCATCTAGAATTTCCTCTTCCTGCTTCTTGCTCAGTCCTGCCCTTGGCTTGCACAATAGGGCAGCACGTGGGAAACTGGAGGCACCAAAACCCTCTTAGCTCCATCCCACATGATTTGGTGACCCTCACATCTTGCACAGGCTGATTAGGGTCAGTTGAAAGTGTCAAAGTACAAAAAAGGGATGAAGCACCAGGAGATCAGTTGCAACCCAGCTCTATCTCTAGATCCAGCAGTTGTAGTGGTTTTCCTTTCTGTGAATTGCAGCTTGGGGTGGGCAGGCTCAGGCAAGCAGCTTGTGAGTGCTGGGGTTGCACTGTGTCACCAGGGGGGATGGCTGAGCCCAGCTGAGGAGGGTGGGAAGGTCTCCAAAAAACTGCTGGTGTAGAGAAGGAGAGACTGTTCCTCACTGAGACGCCAGGAGGGATCCCGTTTGGATACTGGGCTTCACAAGGCTTCCTAGGAACAGCACCCTTGTGCCAGGGCCTCCCTTTTCTGGCTGTGTTGCCAGGGGTGGAGGCCAGGCCAGGCTCCCCTGGCTGAGGGACCCGTGGCTGAGCTCTTGTTTCTCTTCTCAGGGAGATCCGCAACGTGGAGCTGCTGAAGCTGCGGTTTGGGGAAGCTCAGATGCACTATTGTGAAGTCATGTTAAAAGTAATAATTTTGTTTGGGTTTGTTTTCTTTTTTAAATTCGAGTCCTAGGTGTTTGAGTTCCTTGGGGAAGTGACCCAAAAAAAGATCTTTTAGGAAAGAAGGGTTCCCAAATTCCCATTGAGGGGGCTGATTTTTGGCAAGCAGGAGTGCATTCAAAATCCTCTCTGTTTTTTAAACCCTGTGGGTTGGGTTATTGCCTCTGGGGGATGATTGGGACTGTAGAGCTGGGTCTCTGGGGTTTATTTCACTTGGAGTGCTGTGGGAAGAGCACAGATCTTTAGGGACTCCACTGTGGGCTAGTGCAGAGTTGTAAGCCCTTCCTCAACTTCCCCACAAACGTTTTGAGGTTTGTAGCAGACTTTCTAGTGGACACACGTGGTCGTGTCCTTTCTGATGCCCCCATCATTGTTTGCAGACAACACTAGTCACTCTCTTTAAGCTTCTCCTTTACTAAGAATTAGCACAGAGCTGGAAGAGAAGGAGCTGCCTCAGCTTCCTCTGCCTTTTCCAGGATATGGCTGACTCACGACGCATCAATGCCAACATCCGTGATGAGGAGGAGAAGCTCCCAGAGGAGGAAAGGCCACCCTTCAGTCTTGTTGCTGTTATCCTGTCAAGTGAATTCTGGCCACCACTGAAAGAGGAGAAGCTAGAGCTTCCAGAACAGGTCAAGGAAGCCATGGAAGCCTATTCCAGGAAGTATGAGAAATTAAAGGTGAGACAAGCCCAACCTTCCTTAAAAAAGGTCCATGCTGTCCAGACTTTGCAAAAAAACATGCTAAAAAAACCATGCTATCTAACCAAGATCCCTTTCACATTCCTTAAATCTTAGCTGTTGTTATGGTGGAATCCCCAAATCCTTTATCTTTGACTCAGGGTTAGAAGCTGTTGCCAGAAGAAGGGTTTGTCTCCTGTGGGGTGGTCCTGGTGATTGCTATTAGAGAAGAGAGTTTTCTACCAGTATGCCCATGTTTGTTAGATAAGTGGGTGCTGAGGTGAAAGTTCCTCAGCATCATAAGTCTGGTCTAAGTTTGTTGGCCTAAGTTCTGCAGTAGTGAGAGTGACATCCTGTCCCTGTTGGGCCCCTCCTGGCACTTCCCTGCCCTGTTTGTCCTCTTGAACAGCAGCTCTTCACATGGCCTCATGTTAAGAGCTGCTGCTAGCCTGGAGTTAGGTGAATGTTGCTGCTGCTTCTGTCTGTGATCTCTGCTGGGTCTGAACAACAACTTGTGCTGAGGAGGATGTTCCCATGATGGGGTGGGGGACTGGGTGGTGCTGGATGACTCGTGGGGAGAGGGGCAGCTTCTGGATCTGGCAGAGGTGTATGGAGTGCAGCTGGCCCTGGTGGTAGAGAGGAGTTTGCAATAATGCAGCTTTTAATGGTTCCTGTTTAAAAATGTCCTGTGAGCAGCTGCTTCCCCTTTTTCCAGGCCATGAGGACTCTGAACTGGAAGTACCACCTGGGCCTGGTGAGCTTGGACGTGGAGCTGGCGGATCGCACGCTCTCCCTGTCCGTGTCCCCTGTGCACGCTGCCATCATCCTGCACTTCCAGACCAAGAGTGAGTGCTCAGCACACCCACCCCTGGCTCTGGGCTTCCTGAGGGGGGGCAGACCGTGTTGCTGGGGTCTCTGAAGGCTTGGAGAGCTCTGGCAGGAAGACCAAGACTTGGTTGGCAGGCTTGGCTCCGTTGCAAGGCTCAGCCAGGTCTGCAGCTCCCCGAGGAGGCAGCACCCAGCAGGGCCCCAGCTCAGCTTGCACCCTGCTGCTTGCTCCTGGCAGGGGGGGTGGGCAAGTGTCCTCTTCTCTCCTCTGCTATCTGTGATCTCCACAGGCACGTGGACACTGACAGAGCTGAGTGAGGTGCTCAAGGTGCCCGTGACGTCTCTGAAGCGTAAGATGACGCTGTGGCTGCAGCAGGGGGTCCTGAGGGAGGAGCCCCCAGGAACCTTCACTGTGATTGAGGAGGAGCAGAAGGACCAGGTGGAGAAAGTCGTGCTGATAGACAGTGATGAGGAGGGGGACTCTGCCATGGCCTCACAGGCTGACCAGAAAGAGGAGGAGCTGCAGGTACCTGTCCCTGTGTCTCAGGGATTGAGGGTGATGCAAACATGGTCCAGGATCAGGGGTCCAGGCCTATGCAGGGGGCTTGGATCTTGAGGATCTTTTAGGTTCCTTCCAACCCAACCCATTCTATGATAACATCCCATGCTTTTGGCTTTGGGGAATATGATTAAGATGATGGATTCCATTTGTGCTGTGGATTTGCATTTTCCACTGTCCTGTCTAGGTCTCTCCTGGGTGTGCTCTGAATTTGGTATCTCTTGGTTAGTGCTCACTGGTACAGGTGCTGGATTGCTGCATTTCCTCCAGGAAAGTGCCAGGCAACCATTTGGGCATCTCTAAATCTTTTTTTCCAGTATGAAAAATGAAATGTCTGAGACATGATTTTGTAATTGAAAGCAGTCAGAACTTACTTGGATTCACTCTGGCACTTAGACTGCCAAGAAGGCTTTCCCAACACTACCAGCTGGACCTTTGCCTCCTCTGTGTTGTGGGTCTTGGACACTTGAAGCATTTTTCCTGCCCCTGTGTCATGTTGTGTGCTGTGCCACTGTGCAACACATCGTTGTCATACTGGTGTTTATCCACTGAGGGTCATGCATGTGCTGCAGAGCAGATCCTGCTTTCCAGCTGAGTGTCCCAGTGCCTGGTGCTCTTCTGGGATATTTCCTGGTTCAAAACAAAATGCTTGTGACTGAGACAACTTGTTGCCAGGCACAGCCCTGCTCTGCACTTGGGACAGGGGATGCTAAAGCAGCCCTTTGCTTCATGTGTGATTTACTGTGGCCTCTGTCTCCCCCTCTGCAGCTGTTCTGGACGTACATCCAGGCTATGCTGACCAACCTGGAGAGCCTGTCCTTGGAGAGGATTCACAGCATGCTGAAGATGTTTGTGATGACTGGCCCAGTGGTTACAGAGATTGATATACAGGAGCTGCAAGGTTTCCTTCAGAAGAAGGTTCGGGACCAGCAGCTCATCTACTCTGGGGGTGTCTATCGCCTGCCCAAGAACTGCAGCTAGGCTGGGAGGGTCCCTGTGTCCCCCTGCCTCTGCCCAGCTCTCTCTGTCCTGCTGGGGAGTTGCTCTGGGGGGTTTGCTGTGCCCTCTTCCCCAGACAAGTGTCCTTTCCCCCTGGAGGCAGCTCGGCAGCAACCTGAGCCCTGCACACTACAACTTCTGTGCCTGGGCCTTCCCCCCATTGCTTTTCCTCCCTGTACGTGTCTGTCCCCCTTCTCAGGCTAATAAAACCCAGCAGGCTCCTTTTTCAGATGGTTCCATCTCTCTTTCCTCTCAGCAGCTCACTCTTTGCATCAGCCTTCCCACGCCCAAAGTCCAGGCAGGAAACTCCCCAGTCTGGGCACCATTTCCCTTGTTTGGGTCTCCAGCTGTAGCCTCAGGAGGTTTTGGGAGGGGGCTCTTGGCTCCTGTTGCTGTCTGGGTCTCTTTGTGTGGCTGAAGCAGCATCACCAGCACGGGGTCATGGAATCACAGCATGGGCTGGGTTGGGTTGGAAGGGACCTTAAAGCTCCTCCAGTTCCAGCCCCCCTTCATGGGCAGGGACACCTCCCACCAGCTCAGGTTGCTCATCCAACCTGGCCCTGTTGTCCAGTGGCTTGGGATGTCCCTGGGAGCCACACCTGGAACCTGTGTCAAGGACATGGGGAACAAAATTCTGGGGTTCTGCAGCTCGTTTAACCCCAGGCAGAGATCTTGGCTGCTTGATACTCAGCAGCAGGACCTGTTGGCTTTTCCCTTGCAGAAAACACCTCCTGGGGACTTCTCCACTTTCTCCCAAAGGCTCCTCAGCCTTTGCTCAGACACTCACCCACCACTGAGTAAATAAAAGCAGCCACAAGAACCTGTGCTACATCCAGACCCTTTGTGCCTGTGGGAGGCTGAGGGACCAAGGTGTGGGCAGGTTGTGAGGACATCCTGAGGACACCTCTTTGCTGTGTGTGTGCAGGTGCAGAGCCTCAGGGCTGCCTTCCACAGGGTCTCTGTTTCATTTTAGTATCTGTAGTATAGTTTAGGTTTGGGGGTTTTGTTGGTTTGGTTTTTTTTTTTTCAGGAAAGGAAACTGATCACCTGGAAGCAGCTGGGAAGGTGGGGATCCATGGGGCAGGGGGTTGGTGTCTGCTGCTCTGGGGAGCTGGAGCTGCCTGGGAGGTGCCACAGCAAATCCTGCTCCACACTTGGTGGCCAAGCATGGAATGTCTGAGCAGGCTGTGGCATCGGGGGGGGGGAAGAAATGGCCCCTTTTGATCTTTTGAGTTCAAAGAGACCTCCAGTGGGGCTGCTGGGACTGTCCTGGGCCACCAGAGGAGCCAGGGCTGGCTGCTGGGGTCAGGAACTACGAGGGGCTCCAGGAGCTCCCTGGATGGTTCTGCAGGGCTTAGAGATGCAAAAAAAATGTAGATTCCAAAATATTTATGACTTTATTAATGTCTTTATGGGTGCAGGTGGATATATTCCTCCTGTGCTGCTTCCTCACCCCCAGGGCAAAGTGCTGGGGGGCAATGAGTGTGCCCCAACCATCCCCCATCCCAGCAGCATTCCCAGTGTCCCAGGGACACAGCCAGGGACACATCCAGCCATGCCCAAAGCCTTGGTGGTGCCACAGAGATTTCCTGCCCTTTCCCAACCATGTTTGGACCCAAGGGTGTGATGAGTTTGTCTGTCCTGAGCTCAGGGCTGAGTGTCCCCACGGCTGAGGGGACCTGGAGCACATTGTCACCTCATGGGAGGTCCTGGTGTGGCTGAGCCAGAGCCAGGGGCTGTGTTGTTGTAGTGTGGGTGTTTCAAAGTGTTATAATAGGAAAAATTTGGATTTAACGAGTGCTTCAGCTTTTATGGAATGTGAAAGTCCTAAAATTAATTGAAACAACCTGAAAATGCAACTTTTTCAGGCTGAATGGAGGAAGCTGGGGGAAAAAACCTAGAAGCTTTGGTCTTTTCCCTGCACTGTTTGCCTCAGTCACTTCCACTTTCACAGCAAAGAAAGAAAACAAAATTTATATCTCAAAAATGCACATAAAATCCCCCCCCATTTTTTTTTTTTAAATCTTTAGATGCCTGGACATGGCTTCAGTTCCTCCAGTGTTCCACTGATGCCCCCGTTGCACACTGTGACCTTCCCTGTGAGCACTCATTTACCAGGGAAGTGCTGGGAGGGTTTTCTCCTTTTGCCACGTGTGGGAGCAGGAGATATTTCTGGCACTGGGGGGATGCTGTGTAGGTGACTGTCCCCACAGCTGCTGGAGGTGCAGATGCAGACCCTTCCTGCTCTCCATCTTCTCCAATTTATTTACCAATTTTTCCTTTTTTTTTTTTCCCAAAGCAAATTGGCCCCAAAGCCCCCCAGGGCCCTGCTGCTGGTGCCTGCCCCAGCACTCACCCTCCTGATGCTGAGCCCAACCAGCACCTCATGGCACAACCACCACCTTCCTGGTGGCCCCACAGCCCTCCTGAGGCTGGGACATGAGGAGCTGAAGCTGCCAAGCAAGCCCATTTCTCTTTTGTTGCCTTTTTTTTAAATGGTTTAAGTGAGGTGGGGACAGAGCTCACCTGGAGGAGATAGAAGTGGATTTAAGTTGGGATTTAGGAGCAGTTGGCACTGACTGAATGCCTTTAAAGAAAAGAAATCTCATTTAAGAAACCCCCCTTGTTTTTCCTGCAGCAGAACCATCACCCTCAGTTACCTTGGACTATTTATAAACTGTTTAGAAGGGCCACGATAACCCAAGCAGGATGCGGTGTCCCTGCAGGGGACATTCCCCAGCCCAGGGATAAACTGTTTGGGTTATTCAGGATGGGTTAGAGCAGAGCTGCTTACAGAAGCTGGACATTTGTGCTAGGACTGAGAGTGGGAAGAGCTGCAGGGTCCATCTCAACAGCCCCATCCTGCCCGTGGAGCCACTGATCTGGTTTGAGTTTGCTGCTGGTGGGATGCGGGAGGGATGCAGGAGCAGAGGGATCCGTGGAGTTAGGCTGGAGCAGCAGCAGGAATTCCGGGATGATCAGCACGAGGTGGGTGAGACAAAAGGGAATAAATCACCACCCAACAGCCCAAGGCATCACGAACAGGGCTGTGGGGCTGTGGTTGGTGGAGCTGCAACAAGGGCAGCTCCAGGCTTGGAAAAAGGATTTGGGAATGACCCTGGATCCTGTGCACAGGGGCTGCTGCCCTCCATCTCCTTGGGCAGCCCCATCCCAGCCCCTCCCAGAGCAGCTCATTTTGTTATATTCTTCCCTTTTTGGGGCTGCAGCAGGGTTGGCTCTGAGGTCAGAGCCCGTGGGGCTGCTTGGGGTTTTCTTTGTCCCCACCCTGCTGCCTTTTCCCCTTTGCCACATGTGGGCTCCCACTTTCTGTTTCGGGGCTCCCTGCCTGCTCCCAGCTTTGCAGCCACAGTGCCTATTTCTGATCTCCAGATCAATTTTCCTGGTGGCTCCAGACCCTTTTCCAGACCCTATAGTTTCTTTTTAACAGGTTTTCCCCCTTTTTTTGCAGTTTTTCCAGGTGAGGCTGGTCCTGTGGGCATGGGACCCCCCACCCTGATGCTGTGGGGTTCACCCTGGATCCCCACTGCTCATTTGCCTTCCCAGGGGAGCAGAGGGGCTGGGGGTGTCTGGGGGTGTTCAGGATGCAGATGATGCTGAGCAGCCCTGGAATTCTTTTGGCTGAACAAGCAACGTGCCAAAAATAGAGGGAAAATTACCTAAAATTGTCTTCTAAATTGGTGACCAGCAGCAAGAGGCCCTGTGGCCACCCTGACCTCCAGTGATGCCTTTTGGTGGCTACCAAAACCGGGGGCTGCCCATCATCTGCAGGTACCCAAACCAGTGGGTACCAGTCTCAGACTGGTACCACAATCCGGGCTCCGAGGTCCCGTCCCCTGATGTTTTCTCACCCCTTTCCCCCTCGGGGTGCCCCGTGGGAGGCAGAGCCGTGGGAGAGGCCGTGTTTGTGCAGGATTTGCATTCGTGGCTCTGCAGGAAGGGCCGGGGCACCCGCGGCCGAGCTCCCACCCCGGCCCCGCCGCTGTTTCCTCCTCCTCTGGGGCCCGGCTGGGGGGGGTCGGACCTCAGCAGGGACACAGGGGACAGGGCTTGTGTCCCCCAGGTGAGTGAGTGGTGGGGACTGGGAGGGGGAGGGAGGGACCCACTGCACACCCCCTGCCCCTGCTCTGGACCCCCCTACCCCTTTGCTGGACCCCCCCCTGCATGCATAAACCCCCCCACCCATTGCACTGCCCCACGCGTGTGTCCAGCCCCCCCTGCACTGCCCCAATGCCAGGTGTGACCCCCCCCAGCTGCACTGCACCCCCAGACTGCTCACACACATCCCCCTCAATGCCTTCCCCCCCTCCCAGGCTCCCCCATTTCGTTACCCCAATGCCCACGTGTTCCTCCCCCCTCCCCCCCCCCCCAGATTTTTGTTCCTGAGCAGCTGCTCTCAAGGGGAGCAGGTTGCAGCCTGGGGTTTATCCAAACCCAAGAGCTTGGCTGTCGAGGGGCTGCTTTGGGGCTGCTCTGGCTGTGCCAAACTGGTTTGTTGAGGGTGGGAAACCTCAGCCAAGCTGTGCAAGCACAGGTGAGAGGTGGGTGGGCTTCAGGGTGGGTTCAGATGGGCTGAAGGCAGATTGAGGAGCAGAGGGAGGTGAGGAGGAGCTGCTGGGGTGAGGCTCAGCACCCCCGGGCACAGCAAACCCCTCGGGTTCCCCCTCCTCTCCTTGCAGCTGATGAAGCAGCAGCCCTTCCCCTGGGGGAGGTTTTGGGCAGCAAGGGCTTGGGGTGGTCACACTGGGTCTAACAGAGGTTGGTCCTGCAGCTGTCCCTGCTGTCCCCATATCCCTTTGTCATGGGGCTGGGGGGCTGTGAAGGGGCCAAAAGCCTCAGTGGGGTCGGGGTCGGGGGGCTGGGGGGCAGTGGTGCAGGATCCTGCTCACAGACAGATGACCCAGCAGCTCTAGACTCACAGTTAGGTTTTTTTTCCCCAGACTCCCTATTTTTTTCCCAGCCTCACCATCTTTTCCCAGGTTCACCCCAGTTTCTCCTCTCCCTCTTTCCCCTCCAGCTGCCCCCCCGCCAGCTCAGCCCCCATAACCTCTCCACAGCATCTTTGACCTTTGCGGGTGCCGGGCTCCAGACAAATCCCACCCAGAGGGGTGGGGGATGTTTTACCCAAATTCGGGGCTTTGGAGGCCACGCAATGCTGAGCTCATCCCTCTGTCCCGGCCCAGAGAGGCACTCGGGGAGCTTTGCGGATGCCCCGGTGACGGCAGCCGCGGGGGTCGGGGGGGGGGTTTGGGGCAGAGAAAAGCGGTCGGTGGTACCGTCCCGTGGCGCGGGGAGAAGGAAGTGGCACCGCCGGCCACTCCTCCTCTCCATTTCCTCCCCACGCTCGGGTTTTTACACGGATGCGAGAGGGGCAGGGGAGCAGCCGGGCCCGTCCCAGGTTCGGCCGAAGTGGAGCAGCCGGTCCGGGGGGAGACGCTGTGGGTAAAACTGCTCTCGGTCCCCCTCCTCACCCCCCCCATCCCACTCCAGCCCCACCACCACCTCCCACTCATCCTTTCAACCCAAACCCACCCTGGTTTTGTGGGGACCCTCCTGCTCCCCTCTCAGCTCTTCCCCTTTGCTTGCTGCTCTTCCCTGTGCTCTTCATCCTTGGGGATTGGTGAAAAATTTTGGGGTTGGTGGGGTTTGGGGTCAAGCACAGGTGGGATCTGCATCTCCCTGGCTGTCACTCCTGCACCAGGTTTTTTGGGGGGGCAGTGACACCAGACAGCTGCAATTTGGGGTGCCCAGGTTGTGCCCCACACTGGGGCTGTGCTCTCCTCTGCCACCATCCCGGGTGTCCACTGAACCCTTCCCTACCCAGCCCCTCATTCCAGGGGCTGTTTTACTCTGCTTTTCCCCTGGAAATGCTCAGTGTTGGACGGGGGGGTTGTGACTTTCAGCATCAGGACCAGCCTTTGGGATTTTCCTGCTGTCCCCTTTTCCCAGCAGCTTTGAGAACCCAAAGAGCCTGAGATTGGGGAGGGGGAGCTCCCCCCTCTCCAACGCTGTCCTTGGGGTTCAGCTGTAACCAGGGGCACATTTCTCTGGCTGGCATCAGGCTGAGATCTCCTGCACACAGGGAATTTTCTGCCCACAGACACCGTCTGCCCAGGGGCTGCCCCCATCCCGCTCCCCTCCCAGCCCGGCTGCCTCCCACAGCCCACGCAGGCTCTGTTGTGGGGACCTTGTTTTGGCAGGGACAGGGTGACACACAAATGCAAACATGAGGGAAGAAGCCAGTGGAGGAAAGCAGTAGGGTTCTCAGGAGGGTTTCCATGAGCTAAGCCTTCCCGTGGTGCAGCCAGACAGGGTGCAGAGCAGCAGCTAACGGTGTTTACAGGAGCACTCCTGGTGCTGCAGGTCTAACTGTGGGGTGGTTCTTCCTCTTGTGGTCACCAAATACCTGACTAAGTTCCTGGAACCCCTCTCTGCAGCCTGGCAGCACCAGCAGACTTGCAACTGGGCTGATGCTCAGTGAGCCGGGGCTGCTCTTTCAAAATTCGAGTCCTGTGTAAGCACCAGCAGGTATTAGGGACTGAGTCATGGTATTCACGGGGTTATTACGTGCCTGACAGGACAGATTTCTTGTTGAGATGGGATTTGGTCCCTCCACCCTGCCTTGCTTGGCTCATCCGGAGGGCTGGGCATCCCGGGCCAGTGGGTGTGCTCTTTGGGCTCTTGGCTTTTGGGAGGGAGAATCTGGGGCATCTCCAGGGTTAATTTGGGTCCTTGGTGGTTGCCACTGGCCTTGCAGGGACTTTGGGCTCCCCACAGGAACATGGTGGTGGGAGCAGAGCCAGCTCCAGGCTGTGAGGAGCCAGGGGGGGGGCACAGGAGATCCATGAGGGCACCTTTGGGATGTCTCATGTTTCCTTATGCCCCTGAAACCTTTTCCTGTGAATTCCCACCCAGCAATGAATCAACCCCATCTCTACTTGTGTGGGCTTGGGACTGAAGCAGCTTCACCCTGTGTTTGTTGTGTGTCATGTCCAGGAGGGTTGTCCTGGCCCCACGCTGAGCTCCCTGCTCCCTGGGGACCTCTGCCCATGGGACAGGGGACCTGCTCCCCAGCACCTCTGGGGTCAGAGAATCCACTGGGGACCTTCAGGCATTGTGTGAGCAAGGCAAAGCATCTGAGATGGGGACAGGCAAGGGTGTGACCCCCTGGGGGTGGTGTGGGGACAGCCCAGGGGCCGAAGTGACATCCCTGGGGGTGGCCTCCAGCCCTCCCCCCTGGTGTGGCCTCTGCAGCCCCGGTAGGAATCTGGCCTGGCTGGTTTTGCTCTGGGCATGGCCAAATCCTGCACACGGTCAGCAATTAGCACTCGGGGCTTAATTGCTGCCAGCACCAGCTCTCCCCACGCTCAGCACCGGGGGAGCTGCTCCCACGGGCTCAGCTCCCGCGTGGCCACGGGCACACGGGCCAGAAGCCACCCGGCCCTCTGAGGAGATGCTGAAGGTTTCACTCTGGGCGTCCCGGCATTTCGTAGGAGCTGGGAAAGGATCAGGGTGAAAGGTGGTGGTGGTTTTGGAGCATTTCCATCGCCTGCGGGTCCCCACGCAGCCGTCCCGGCCACCCCCTCCCTCTCCGGGTGCCACCTGCGTCACCCCGCCGGGGGGGACAACAGCTT
This sequence comes from Heliangelus exortis, assembly GCF_036169615.1. Lineage (NCBI taxonomy): Eukaryota > Metazoa > Chordata > Aves > Apodiformes > Trochilidae > Heliangelus > Heliangelus exortis. The sequence goes on along the minus strand of NC_092443.1, from coordinate 1,046,686 downwards.
CACCCGAGCGTGACACCCAGCAGGTTGGTGACCTCCCCCTCAGCACAAGCGACTTAACAACAAACCCTCGGGGGTCTCCTCCCCCGGAGACGGGATGCTTCCCGCAAAACCCGGGGCTGACGTTCCTGCCTGGCTGCCGGCTCCCCGCACGCTGCCGGGACAGCTCCTGCTGCGGGGCTCGGCCGGGTCACGCCGGCAAACCGGGTCCTCTGGTGTTAGCACTGCTGTGCTCGGTGGGGAAACGTCCTGGCAGGGTGACACAGTCCCTGCTGCTGCTATCTCCTCTCCTCTCCCTCTCCCTCTCCCTCTCCCTCTCCCTCTCCCTCTCCCTCTCCCTCTCCCTCTCCCTCTCCCTCTCCCTCTCCCTCTCCCTCTCCCTCTCTTCATCCTCTGGGGCTGTCCTTGTGTCCCAGAGGTTGGCTCTGAGCTTTCCTGCCCCGTGTGAAGCCAGGGCTGGTTCTGTCATACCGAGTTACATTTATTTCTGGATCTCCTCTGCAGTTTGGCACCACCAATGGATCTTCCAGAAAGTTCCCTTAGGTCTGAAGGGCTCTCTCTGCCACCCTGCTGCAGGTCTGTCTGTCAGAAAGCAGGGTATCTGCCTGATTGGGTTGTTGGTGGTGGTCACTTTCTTGTCTTACAAAGCTGAACTTTACATTGTTGGGGTTTTTTTTGTTGTTGTAATTTTTGTTTGCTTGTTTTTTAAGAAAGAAGATGATGTGAAGGGGCTGTGAGAAGCAGAGAAGATGGAGAGAGAGCTGCCCCTCGTTGAGCTGGATGGAGAAGTGTCCTCTTCCCCGGGGGATCTGGGAGGAGAGATGGTCTGTGCAGAGAGTGACAGTGAAGGGGACACATCCTGCACGGAGAGCGATGCAGAAGCTGAGGTGCCCCCCACAGAGAGCAGCACAAGAGAAGAGGCAGCTGGTGCTGGGAGCAGCGGGGCAGGAGGCACTCCCAGGACTGAGAGTGATGGGGAGGGGGAGATGCCCGGTGCTGAGAGGGCTGCCAGGGGAGAGGGATCCTGCTGTGACCCAGCAGATCCTGGGATCCCCGTGGCTTCCCAGAGGGTGTCTGCTGTTCCTCCTCCCTTCAGGGCCATCGTTCGCCTCCGGCGGCGGCTCCGGCTGCAGAGGAAAAGCCGGAAAAGCCGCTTGCACTTGGAGCTGCCTCCAGAGAAGTCTCCAGAGCTCAGCCACACCAGGCTGCTCCAAAGGCAGCTCTCCCTGAACCGAAGTAGCCTCTATGGCCCCTCCGTGGCCTTCTTCAGTCGGAGCAGCTTGGAAACTTCCCAGTACTTCACGTTTGACACCTCTGTGGAGCACCATGCCATGAAGAAACGCAGGAGGAAAAAGAATCCGAGGAAATCGAGGGTTGTGCTGTATCCAGATAAAACAAAAAGGTACCTCCCAACGGAGGAGACGAGCAAGGCAAAACGTTGCCTCCTCCTGCTCATTGTCATTATCTTCTTCCAGATTCTCAATGCGATAGAGAACCTGGACGATAACCTCCAAAAATACGACCTGGATGGTTTGGAGAAAACCATGCACCGGGAAGTGTTTGGGCAGAAGGTGGCTATGGAAAGTATTATGGAATTACTAAAAGACTACCTGGCCACCCACATCCACAACAAGCCTCTTGTAATCTCTTTAAATGGCCCGACAGGAGTTGGGAAGAGTCATGTTGGCTGGCTGCTGGCCAGGCATTTTCGTTCTGTCATGGACAATGACTTTGTGCTTCAGTACTTTGTGATGCATCACTGCCCCAGCGGGGGGGCTCCTCTTAGTTGTGAGATAGATTTGTCTAAGAAGATTTCTGAAATGGTTACTAGAGCTGAAATAGAGGAGAAGATACCACTGTTTATTCTAGATGAGGTTGAACTCATGTCTCCTGTCCTGCTGGATACTCTCAGCCGATTCTTTGAGCCCAACCAAACCAACGAGTTCCTCAATGCCATCTACATTTTAATAAGCAACATAGGAGGTGGTGAAATCACAAAGTTTGTTATCCAGAATGCATCTGCTGAGCTTCTGCATCAGCAACGGGGAGCTGAGGAGCTGCTGAGCACCGTCCAGCCCATCCTGATCAATGTCCACCCCCTCTGGAAATCTGCAGACATCATCCCGTTTGTTCTTCTGGAGAAGACTCACGTCATCAACTGCTTCCTGGAGGAGATGAGGAGGGAAGGGCTCTATCCTGACCAGAAGCATGTTGAAAATCTGGCCAGTCAGCTCAGTTACTACTCCACAGGGGACAAGCAGTACTCCAGGATGGGCTGCAAGCAGGTTGTGGCCAAAGTCAACCTACTCTAATTTACAGCAGAAACCAGGTCCTGCTCTCAAGATTTGTCAGATTTGCTCATGGAGTACAGGAGGCTGTGGTCAAGGTGTTCTTCATGAGCCCTGCTCTGACTCTGTCCTGGCTGAGGCAGAGGGATGGCAGCCCAGGCTCCTCTGCCATGTGGTCTCTGTTCTCCTCCAGATGCTTCACTTGTGAATAAGGCAGGGACAGCAAAGCTCAGGCATCCTCCCATTAATTGTGAGGTGCTTTGTTCCTCACCTTTGTTCCTTCTTTTGGGATCCTGGTCATTAAGGAGTTAGGAGGTGAGAGCAGAGGCTGTGGGATGTGAACTGGGTCACTGTCCCTGCAGGACACGTAGCCCTGTCTCACTCCTTCTCCAGGCTCCCAGTCTTCTGCTCTTGGCTTTTTTTGGTCCTGGGTGGTGGTTTGGAGAGCAGAGGCACTTCTGGGCACCTGGGAGGACTGGTGGCTCCTCACCCCCAAACGTGGGGGCATTCAGAGCTTTGCTTTCTCCAGCTCCTACGTGACCCTGTGCTCCAGAGGCTGCTTCTTGGACCCATTCCTGAGCTGTTGCTCTTCTGAGCTCATCCTGAGCTCACCTTTGGCACCTCCAGCAAGATTTCTGCCCTGCAAGTCTGTTTGGGCTCGTCGTGAAGCCTGCTGGGCTGTGCCAGCTGGTGCAGAGATAAATGCCAGATTGTTTCAGGTCTGGTGGTGGCAACTCATCCTGAGAGCTCTCCTGCTTTTTGCTCCTGGGTACACTTCACCACATTCATTATCTAGAAAGCCTGAAATAGCAACTGACATAGATTAAGCAACACACACTGGAAAAGAGAGTTTGGGCTCTCTGGGCCAAGCACAGTGGGAATCCTGGGCTTGTTCCCAGTCCTGTGAGGCCAGGAAGAGGTTCTCAGCCCTTGAGACCCCAGGATGCTGCCTGAAGCACCTCAGGAAAATCACATCCTTGTTTTGGGGAGACCAACTGAGCAGGGATTTGTGACACTGCTGTCTCAGGGTTTGGTTTTGTGCCTAAGTCCCCATCTCCAGTTTGCTGTGAATTCTCACAGCTGGGATCCTGGGGAGGGTTGCACTGATGGTTTGATTTGCCTCTTTCTAATTGTTGGTCTCCCAAGAATTCCATCACAATCTACTGTTTCCAGAGCTGTTGTCAGGAATAAACCCAAATGCCCTGAATAAAATCATTCAAAGTACTTCTCCTTTATCTGACTGAAATGTGGTTTTCTTCCTCAGTTTCTTTTCTGGCTGCTGTAGCTGCACTGCCATGCCTGGGCTTCCTGGGGACTTGGATTGGGAATGAGGCTTCCAGCTTTGCTGTGTGGTTTTTGGAGGTTATCTCAGAGTGTGCAGCCCATGATGAGCCAGGTCCCAAACTCAAAACCCTGGGAGTGCAGCAAAGCCCAAAGCTCAGTGCCCCTCAGCTGCTGGGGAGGGAACTTTGTCACAGCTGGGTTGGAGCTGGCTGCAGATCCAGCTCCCTGCAGGTACAGAGGCACCAATTGGTGCCACTTCCCAAGGCCCTAATCACTGATCTTCCTCACCTGACAGCTCCCCATGCCCCTTCCCTGCATGGGGAGAATTTTCTAAGCATGCTCAGGAGCTCTATTTAAGCTCAGCTGGAGCCCCCAGTCCCTGTGGGAGCTCTGTTGGAGGAGTGGGGGTGCTCAGCCCCACATCTTGGCCTCTGATCCAAGACTCAGCCTGGAGTCTGATGTTTTGCCTTGCACCATTTCCATGGAGCTGCCTGGTCCTTCCTGAGCTTCTCCTATCTGTGATTTATCTTCCTGGCTTTACACAGGACCCATCTCATCCCCGTGGTGCTGCTGGAGCTGGATTTTCAGGTTGCTCTGGGCTCTGGGTTGGACCTGGCTGCCCTCTCAGACCTGCCCTGCTCTTCCGTGCAGGTAACGTGGACCTGGGATCCCACTTGTTCCCTTTTCCCTGGGAAGGATGAAGGTGGGAGTTTGCACGTGAAATTTGGAGGGTCCGGGGAGCTGGGAGTCCCAGAGTGTCAGGGGATGGAAGGGATCTCTCCAGATCCTGGAGCCCAAAGCAGGATCACCCCCAGGAACACATCCAGGGGGTTCTGAAGGTCCCCAGAGAAGGAGAAGGGAATGTGGGAGCATTGCAGAGGACAGGTTTGGGATGAAAACCATAAATGGAAGGAAAGGTCTGGAAGAAGGTGCTGCAGAGGAGGGTGGGGGTGAGCAGAGGGCTGGAAGGAAAAGAAGCCTGGGGGATGGTGGCACTGCTGCTCCAGCTGAGGAAAAATACCAGGGGGTGGTGAGGAGGCAAAGCTCCGTGCAGGTGTGTAAATAGGTGTGTTGCATGTACAGGGGATGAAGTCATGGGGGGCCAGGCTCTTGGTCTCACTGGGGCCATATTTGGGCACCCTCCTGGGGTGCAGCACTCAGCTCACCTGCAAAGTGAGCTCAAGGGTGCAGGGGAGGGGGTGTGGGGTTTGTGCAGCCTGGGGAAGCTTCAGGTGGGGTATGATAAGAGGTTTCAAATATGAAAGTCTGGCAGAAGGGAGCGTGGTTTGCTCAGCCCTCCCTGGGCAGGGTGTGGAGTTGGCTCTGGAGAGGGAGATTTGGGTTCAACTTGAGGAGAAAAGCTGAAGCTGCACAAGTGAAGCCCCAAATGGAGTGATTTGAGGGGCTGTGGGACTGCTGCTGCTGCTGGACCTGGGGACAGAGGAGGAAGGTTTAGCCAGAGCTGCAGGGCTCCCACTTTTTTCTGTTTTCTGCCTCCCCTCAAGTGCCTCTCCAGGGCTCTCCTGCCCAGCATAGAGCTGCAGTGCTTGGTGTTCACAAAAAGCTTCCCCTCTGTAGTGTGTTTGTTTTGGTCACTAAAATACCCAGATTTAGGTGCAAAGTTTTGGGCTCCTGCACCTGCAAACTCTCAGCCTGGGGAAGTGATGTGCAGTCAGCAAGGATCTCCCCAAATGGATTCAGATCCTGGTGGGATGGGTTAGAAGGACAAGAGAATGAACCAGCAGTGAAAGCAGAGTGTGCAGAGGAGTTTATCACATCACTGAAGGGATCTGGAACCCTGTTCACTTCCCTTGGTGCTTTTATCAGTTCAGTTTATGAACAGATATCAGAGATCATTTTAGGGTCCAACAGATGTTGGATATGACTTTAGGGTCCACCTCTAGAGGAACCTCAAAGGATGCACAGCCATGTCAGGATGGCCCTGCAGAAGGCACAGATCTCCCTTGGGTGGGAGAGCTCTGCAGAGTGGGGCTTGGCTTGGGCTCCTGCTCCTCCTCCAGCTGGGGAGATCATCCCAAAGAGGGGAGATCACCCCAAAGAGGCACTTGGGGCTCTGTGCAGGATGCACACACACCAGGAGCTTCTGTGGATGCTGCTCTGAGTTTCCTGACACTGCTTCCTCTGCTGTTTCATCACCCAGTCCCTCGGGCTGGAATTCACCCCCTCTCATTTCAGCATCTTGAGAATGTCTGAGTAAGTTTTTCTAGGACTTCCCCATCCCTGCCTCCTGGAAAGAGCCTGCCCAGGAATCCAGGTCTGGGAAAAGACCATCTGGAGAACATTTCCTGAGGCACTGCTCCTGCTCTGGGCTCCCTGGGCAGGGGCAGCCCCCTGGGGCAGCTCTGGGCTCTGTCATGGGGGGTGCTGGGGGAAGGTACCCCCTGACCCCTCCTCTGCCCAGCTACACCCTGTCCCTTCAGCCTGAGCTGCCCAACACAAGCTGGGGGTTGGTACAAGAGGAGCTGCAGGCACAATGCTCTGAAATCAGGGAACCTGGTGCTGTTCCCCTCCTCCATCCCTCTCCACATTCTCACCATGTGAGAATTTGTCCATTTCTCCATCTCTCCACTTCCCAGTGATTTTCCCAAGGCTGCAGCTGAGGAGGTGTCTGCCCTCCTGGCATGACCACTGCATGCTGTTTCTGTGGTGCCACAGCCCAGTTCCTCCCAAGGTGATTTCATCTATGTCTTGTCTGGGATCAAGGGTTCTGAGTTTGGGTCCTGCCACCTCCCTGGGTGCTGCAGGGAACTTGGAAAGTCAGCTCTGAGCTTTTGCTTTGAGCTGGTCCTTGGCTTCTCCCTCCAACATGAGAAAAAAGGGTTTGTAAGGCTTGGGTTTGGTCCAGCAGCTCAGATGATGTCATGAGCTCCCCTGCCCCTCCCTGCAGACTTCTCCAGCACAAACAGCACCCTGGTTCTGGGATGCCTTGAGGTCAGAACACAGCACTGAGTCCTGCAGAGCTCTGGAGCCTGACATGACCCAGTGTCCTCAGCTCCATCACTGCCATGGCCTCTCTCTCATCTGCAGCTGCAAACCCTGCTCCAGGCTGGTTCTTTCCTCCTGTGCCCCATGCCAAGGCATTTCAGGTTGCACCCTTATGCCAAAGATCCAGCACCCCCTCCTCTGAATGCTGCTCCTGATGCATCCCAGGCTCAGCTTTCAGCTCTGGTGATCCACTGGGGGAACGTGCTGAAGTCTCAGGATTAGAGGGGGGTGATGAAATTCAGACCTTTGGATCCAGCTCAACAGAAATTTGTTTTTCCTTTCCTTGCACCTGGTGGGGGCAGAAGATCTGCTCCTTGCAGTGCTGACTCATCTTTGCTCTGCTCAGCTGAGGAGGATGCAGTGACCTGCTTGGACAAGCTCACCTTGGAGTTATAAATACACCCCTGTGTCATACAGAACAGAAAGCTAATGGGTATGAGGATTGCCAGGATCTGTCCCTGCAGGCAGAGACCCCTCTTTCTGGGCTCTTTTTGAGGCTGGGTTATTGTTCCCCTCCCCACAGCTGGGGATTGGGCAATGTTGGTGAGATGGGTTAGAGACAAGGTGAGGAACCTCACTGAGGAACCTTTATGTGATTGAGAGAGGTGATGCCAGGGGTGCCAGGGATGAAGTCAGCTTCTGGACAGGCTCAGTTCCCCTCCATTGGGACCCATCTGCTGACTGCACTGAGGGAAACAGAGCTCATATGATGGGATAGCTGGGAGATGCTGAATTCAGAGAGGCACTGAATTATTTTGGTTAGAAAAGACCTTCAGATTATCAAGTCCAACCATTCCCCCAGCACTGCCAAGGCCACCACTGCCCCACGTCAAGAAGTACTTCAAGAAGGACTTTCAAGAATTTCAGAATTTCTTTGAGTTGCCCATCCACGATTTTGGAAGCAGAAATTTGCCTCCCAGCCCTCTGGACTTTGCCCTCAGAAGAGGGGGGAAGAAGATGCCCAAACAGCCCTGAAGTTCTGGCTCTATCTCAGGTGTCAGAACTCCCCAGGGGCTGCCCTAAGGAAGGGTTTTCAGCTGTGACTGAGCCACAGGCTCCAGCTCTTCCTTTAACTGGGGATTAGGGATGATTGCAAAAGCCCCAAGCAGTGTTGCCACATGGAGGTGCTGGATGGTACATCCCTAGAGATGGGACTCTGTGTCATGCTCACCCTGTTCATAGATACCTTTTGTTTTTTCCCTGGGACTTGTTTTCCTGTGGAATAAGCCTGGTGGCTGAATGTTTTCAGGTCATGAATGACAGGAGGTGACATGATGCTGATTTACAGTGCTGAAAGCACAGCAGCTTGATGCCTTGTGACTTAAAGCCAACACAGTTTTTTTTTCTTCCAAGAAACATGAAGCAAGTAATGCTACCAAGCCTGAAGAGCAAGAGGGAAGGTCAAAGAATAATTTTAAAATGTGAATTTTTTCCCTTTGCTGCTTTATGGTGGATAAAGGCTGCCTGAGAAGACAGAAGATACCAGGTTATATTTGATTTTTCTTTAGCCATCCACAGCTGGTGGCCCAAGGCCTTTTTAAAGAAGCTCAGCTCCTGCTTGGTGCAGACACGAGGTGCCCCACAGTGACACAGACACATGGAGACTGCAGCTGGATCCTCCATGAAGTTCATGGCAAAGATCCCAGAGAGCTGGAGACCTCTCTAGCAGGTCTGTGGGCACTCAGCCCTTCCAGGCTCTGTTCAGTCATCATAAGGCACAAAGAATTTGAACGTGAGTGTTGTTTTTTTCCTTTTCTGGGCATATCTGAGATGGAGCTTGCCAGAGCAAGTGCTGAGGCTGCTCATTTTTGTGGAGCAGAGTGCTGAGGTTGCAGAGTGCCACAACAGACTGGGGGCTCCCACCTCCATCCCTGGAGATGCTGGCAGGTGGGATGGGAAGGGGCAGGAATGTCTGTCCTAACTCTGTTGCAGTTCTTTGTGGCAGATAGGTGAATTTTAGTGAGGAACTCGCTCTGAAAAGCATTGGAATGTCTGGAGGTGAAGTCATGTGTTAGACAGCTCTAACAAAGCAGAACAGAAAACTTGGAGCATGGTCCTACACTCCTGGTAGCAGTGAGTGCCTGTGGGCAGATAATTGGTGCTGGTGGTAGAGACATTCCAGAGTGGTTTGTGAGTCAGCTGAGCTCCTCCCATCACTTCACTCATCAAAGCAAGTATTTATAGCACAGGTAGGAGTGGAGAGAGAAATCAAAGAAGAGCTTCCCAGAAAGATGCATAAATCACTCCAAGAGTTCAGCTCTGGGGTTCTGCATTTTTTTGCTTTAATGAGAATAAATAAAATTGCTGTTGTTATTATTCATATTTCTTAATATCATTTCACCAGTCTGCTTTTTGAATTAATACCATCTTTGAGCAAAGAGATATTTCCATAGAGCTCTCCCAGCTTCCAGAGCTACCCCAGCAGGCTGCTAAGGACATGCTGTCTTACACCAGAGAAAACATTTTCTCCGGCACAGAAATGCTGAAAAACCCTTCAGAAAGTCTGTCCGGGCCGGTGCCTGCTGTCGGATCTGTCGGGAGACCTCCAGGCTTCCCAACAAAACGGAGCAGGAAAGCCAGGAAGGTGCTGTACCCAGCCCAGGTGAGAAGATACTTGCCACGGCAGGAGAAGGACCTGGCCAGGCGGTGGCTGCTCTGCTTTGCTGGCATCATCCTCATGCAGGTGTTAACTGAGCATCCCGAGCAGGAGGCACTGGCTGGGGGACAGAGCCCCGGGGAGCAGCTGCTCTGTGCCCTGGCTGCAGGGAACAGCAGCTCCAGAGAAGACAGAACTGGTGCAGAAGCCCCTGCAGTCCTCTTCTCATCAGCTCCTGGGCACCAACCTCTCGTGCAAGGCACAAGGAGACAACCACACACCTCCTGCAAGCCAGGTGTGAGCAGCTTCCCCCGGGCAGCACGCTGAGCTGGCCCTGGGGAGCTGTTCTCCTGCTCTTGGATCACAGAATCATGGAATGCTCAGGATGGAAGAGACCTCCAGGATCACCCAGTCCAACCCCTGTCAGCTGCTGGAGCAGCAGAGGTGACCCCTGGACTCCTGCACCTCCCCGAGGGGACACGAGGACTCTGGAGGGTGACACGGGGCCAGGAGAAGTCTTGAAGGGCTGCCCAGGCCTGCAGTGAGAGCTGTGCTGATTCATTTGTGACTGTGATTAGAGATCAGGGGTTCCAGGAGCTGTAACTCTTGGAATTAGATTGCAGAAATCAGATTTACACTCCTGGGTTGGGTTTGGGCCGTGCTAACCTACCTTGTCACTGTTGCATAACTTTTATTTCAGTGCCTGCGTGTTGTAATGTACCAAGAGTTCTCACAATCTGGAAGAAGTGAGCTCAGCTTTTGCACGGAGGAGACTGCAGTGACCCCGTGAGCTTTTTCTTCCTCTGTAAGAATAAAACTGCTAAGATCAGACTTTCACAACGCGTTTCATCCGAGATTTTAGAACTAAGGTTTGCTGCTCTGCTGCGTGCTGAATGACAAAGTGCTGACCATGGCGGGGAAATAGAACTGTTCAGCCAGCAAGAATAGTGGGGTCAGGGCCACAGCAGGACCCTGCCACCACCACGCTGGTGCCTGGCACGGGGAGAGGGTCCCAGACCTGGGCTGGGCAGGGGACACCCCAGGAACCACAGCACCAGGCTGGGATCCCTGTCTGGGAGAAAGCTGGGAGGATCCGAAAGGAACCCATGGGCCAGGCTGGGAAAGAGGGCTGGGCAAGGGGGAGTCTGAGCTGGAACCACCTGTGGTTCCTTCTAACCTGAGTTTCTCAGGGAGTTACTGGGAATTCAGCAGTGCTTTGTGGTCCTGTGCATGAAATATGGGATCAGCCACTGCTCCCGGGCAGTGTGTCTGAGGGATTTTTGGAACAGAGCGGATGTGATGGTGTCTGGTGTAGCTGAAAAACTGCACCACTGAGAGAATTCAGCTGCTTAATTTCCACTGAAGAAATGATCAATCTGTCCATGTACAACCAGGGAACTGTCTGGAGTAAGGAGCAGCTGGGGCGTGACTGGTGGTGCAGGATGAGCCCTTTGGAGGAGCTCTACATCCCTGGGGTAGGCAGGGGAGGGCATGAAACCACAGGAATAACTGGATGTGGAGTTTTGTAAAACACTAAATCGTAAAGATCCTTCAGCAATGATTATAAACTTGATCAAGGGCTTTCCCAGCATATCCCAAAGGCATCAGGAGAGGGCAGCAGAGACAGAATCTGCCCATGGCCTGCAGTGTCAGACACCCAGACCTCGAACTGCAGCCGAGCATCCGCAAGGAATTGCTGAGGATGCTCAGTGCCCTCCCGAGAGCTGATGTGAAGGGGACACAGGATCCACCAAAACGAACTGGGCTGTGACCCAGCAAAATGGATACAGAGATGCCTGAAATATAAAATAACTTGTCCCTGAGTCTCACAGGTGAGAGGTTTGATTGTTCCCGATGGTGGGGGACAGGGAGGGGTGACATGGGGTGTGACATTGATGTGACAGAGGCTGCCATCAGCCAGCACCCAGCCAGACACTGACAGCCTCAACCAATGCAACCACCAAAAATCCATTTCAGACCTGGTGGACTGAGTGAGTGAAACCCCAAGCAGCCCATTTCAGTCTGCTGCATGAAATGCAGCGTTTCACACCATGGTCACACCTGCCCTTGTAATTTCTGTTTGCTTTTGGCAGGATGCAACTTGGACAGGACAGAAGGGAAGAAAACTGCTAGGAGCCCAAATCCCTGCTCCAGAACACGGTGCTGAGAGTGCTGACCTTCCCCCAGCCCTGTTATAGCTGCTCCCAGAGCTGTGCCAGGTACACACGGCATCCCAGCGGAGCTCACCAGGATGAGGCAGCCTGGCAGGATTGGTTTGGGAGCCTCCTGGAGCCCCGGAGGGATTGATGTCTGCAGCTGGCACAGCACTGCATCCAGGCAGGCTCTGGAGATGGGACATGCCAGGACCCAGTCCTGTCTCACACAGGGCTTGTGGCTCCTCCTCGGAGCTGCCTTTGCTCTGGGGGGAGCTCCTTGCACCCCATCTCCTCTGTAGGGGCAGTGCTCACCCCCGGCCTCACTGGAAGTGGGACTGGGGGGGTTCAGGAGAGAGATGAGAAAACACAAAGCTGGCTTTTAGTGGTGCTGCCTCGCCTGGGTGCTACGTGCTGCACCAATGCGTGGCTCAGGGGGGTGTCTGGGAAAAGGGGACCTTGAAATGATTATTGCAAACAAGACTTGGAAGACAAAAATCAGGGGAAATGATAAGAAATCAATAAATCAATGAGGGGACAGGGGGACACAGCTCTGAGGGACACAGGAAGAGGGGCACAGCCCTGAACACAGGGGACACTGAGGCACACAGGGGACACTGAGGCACACAGGGGACCCAGGCCCGGCCCCGCTGCGGCTCCCGCCTTCCTCTCCGCGTTGCCATAGCGACAAGGCCGGTCGGGCCCCGCAGCGGCCGCCCGGAGCTCCTCTCCCGCCGGTCCCGGTTCCCCGCTCCCCCGGCCCGGTTCGCTGTCGCTTTAAGAGCGGCGCGGCCGCCCCCGCCCTGTCCCGCCCGGCAGCCGGAAGGGGGCCGGGATGCAGCCCGCCCGCCCGCGCCCGCCGCCGCTCGGTCTCTCAGGTAAGCGCGGGGCTCTCTCGGCACCACCCCGCCCGCTGCCGCCGCCGCTGCCACCGGGGGAGGCGCTGCCCGGGGCGGCCGCTCCGCTCCGCTCCGCCCCGCCGTGTGCCCGCGGGTTCTGCCTGCGGGTTCTGCCTCCGGGGCTGGGGGCGGCTGAGGTTGAGCTCCGTGCGCGGGCGCAGGTGCGGGAGGAGGTCGGGGCCGGTCCCGGGGAGCTGTCGGGTAAACCTCCGGTAAACCTCCCGGGGGCGAAGGGCGGCAGGGCCGGGCGGGGAGGGCTCGGCGGGGGCCCCGGTGGGCAGGGGCCGCTCGGCGGGCAGGGCTGCCGGGTGTCCCCAGCCCGGGCTGCGCTCCCCCCGCCCGGTGCGTGTATCCCAGCCCCGCAGCGGGTGGGAAGGCTGCTCCGTGTTGTAAGGCGGCGGCACGCAGCGATGGAGCCTTTCACGAACGCTGCCAGCAGCGCTGGAACCCGGGCTGCTGCCTTTGTTAGGCCCCTTGCCTGCCCTCGCCAGCAGCAGGCTCCAGCCCGGGGGTTCTCCGGGACGTGTTTGGGTTTTCCCTGGCCCAACCGCTGTCCCCCCGGTCCCCGGGGTCAAGCACCGACCCGGAGTAGGGTCCCGGGGCACTGCCAGCTTTTTGTTGTTCTTTTTCCCCCGTGCAGCTGGGTCCGTGTGGCCCTGGGAGCAGCTGCGGGGAGGAGGGAGTGAACTGCGCTGCTCCGGTGCGGTGTGAGTTACCCGCGGGTCCCGAAATCCGGGTTTTCCTCCCAAACTCGGGTCAGGCACTCCTGCTGGCTTGCTTGGCTTTCTTTACCTTTATGAAAGAAAGAGCTTTCCACTTTTATTTATTTCCTCGTAAGCGGGAGAACTTTTTTTCTGAAGCCTTTCCTCTGGGAGAAGACTTTGCTTTCAAACTTTTATTTTGGCTTTTTCTGGTTGATAATCAGTACTTCAGGTTTGGGTTTGCTGGTCCTTTTCCCTTCCTCGTTGCTCTGGGTGCCCTGGCAGTTTCTTTGGCTCATCTGGCTTTAAATGTTCTCTAATTGGGCAGGGGAAGTGGGAGAAGATAAAATATGAGAATGTGTTCCATGTGAACTTGTCTAGTGGGGTCTGTTAAGCCAAAGGGGAAGAGGGAAGAAAAGGAAAAGGGTGATAAAGCAGAGTTCAGGGCAGAGTGGGAAGAATGTTACAAGGGAGCCACTGAGATTTTGTTTCACTTATGTAGCTCTTCTTCTGAGTTGAAAGATAAACCAACATTTTGAAACACTTTTTTTTTAACGTGTTCTTAACACTTTTTAACAATTTGAAATGCCAGGCTCCTCTTTCTCTCCTCAACTCTCTCCCTTGAGAAAGAAAACCAAAACAAACCCCGAAGTTCCTTTAAGAAAATGCAGCCGTGATTCTCTGGCTGTGGAGCCAGAAGTAGCCGGGTGCGTGGGCAGGAGGCTGTGCTGCTTTTCCATCAGCTCTTCCTTCTCTCTGTGGACCATAAAATTAGAAAGGCTCCGATGTCCCTGCAGTCTGTGTCTGTCTGCATCACCAGAGGCTCCCTCTGCATTACCAGCCCTGCTGCTTGGGGCTTGCTCAGCCTGTGGGTTCTGGCCTCTGGTGGATAATTGAGTAAATTAATAGTATTTTAAGAAGACTTAAATCTGATACCCAGGTGTGTGCTGATCCCCTGGGTAGATGTCAAGGTGTGTGAGGTTTTTTTTTTGCTGCTAGCACGTGATCTCTGACCTTCTGATGGCTGTAGCTGCAGTCTGAAACTTGCAGCATCTTAAACTTTCAGGAGCCATCCCTGTGAGATCCTGAGGCTCTGTCCTTTTTTTGTCCCTTGGGTCCCCTGGACCTGCTTCTTGCTGGTTCAGGAGCTTTCGTCTTTTTCGTTCAATTCACTATGCAGAAAGACTTCATCTGTTGCATCCTGCCCAGATTTCACTTTTGTGTGCAGTGACAAGCCTGGCCATGCAGAGCACGGCTCTGTGGTGAGGAAGGGTGAGCCAAGAACAACCAGACCTGGATATAATTGAGAAGTGTCAGCTCTGCAGAGAAGGAGGGTGTTCAAACATGTGGTTCTCTGCCGAGGCTTGAGGTAGCTCCTTGGGTAACACTGGGTGGAGATTTGGATCTCCCAGGTCTAAAAGGGGGTTGAGGAGAAAGTGGCAGAAAGTCCAAATATTGGGCAGTTCTCTTGGCTGAAGCCCCAAGGTGAAATGGCAGCAGGACTGGGTGATTTTTCTCTAGAGATGTTGGTTGCTGCTCTTTGGTACCACCTGATGTGGTGGCTCTTGTCCTGAAGATGCCCGAGAAGGACTTCAGAATGGTTGAAATGGTCAAGAACTGGTGTCCTGCCCTTCCCAATGAGATGGCTTTTTCCTGGGAAGTTGGCTGCAGCCTAATTCCTGGAGGTATCAGTCCCATGAGGAGACTTCTGGGTATCTGGAGGCTGTTATGGTGGGAGCAGTGTGCCCACCCGGGAGATGCTCTTGGGAACCTCTCCCCGGGGCACACCAGTTACACTGGGATGCTGCTGGGGGCATGGGAGAGCTCTGGGCATCTGGGAAGAGGGAATAAGTGAGGAAAGAGGCATCTCCAAGAGGGAGTTGTGGTGAACAGCACAGACAGAACAGCTGCTTCTGCCCGGCACACCCTGGCTGGATCAAGAGTTCTTCTCTGAGCCTCTCGGTGAACTTCACTGTTTTATTCCCCAAATATCCTGCCATCCCCTCGGGCTGTTTGTATCTGATGGTGTTAGCCAGACATTGCCTGAGCTGCTCTTAAACTGCAACTGTTTTTGCAGGTTCCCAGTTACTGCACAGTTGTTCTTACTGTGTTTATTTTAGTGGTTATAAACTGATTTTTAAAAAGGAGCTGGAACTTGAGCCGGAAAATCTCCTTTTTCATCTTCCCCTTCATAATTTGCTTGAGAAGCTGCACCTAGGAGGCAGCAGCTGAGTCCTTCACTATTGCTCTTCCTGCTGAAGAGCACTTTATGCTTTGTATTTTCTGAGATGTGGTTTCCCAGGGATTTGGAGGTGGTTGTCCTGTACCTTGATTTTAGTAGCTGCTGTACTTTTGGGGAGATGTCTGCTCTTAATCTTGTAAAATTAGGAACTTGTCTGGGGAATGGAAAGCTTGAAGGGACTTTTTTTTTCTCATAGCATTTTGTTTAGCTGGAATGTTTGCAGCTAAACAGTGATGTGTTACTTCTTTAAAGACATGGAGAGCAAAAAGCTTTATTAGGGCAAAATTTCAAATCCCTGGGAGGTTCAGAGTTGCACGTGGAGCTGGAAGGTGCCACTGCTGACCAGAGCAGCATCAATGTGACTGTCACCCTGCACTGTACAAAGTCCTTCACAGTGATTCTTATAGTCAAGAACTATGGGTTGAGGTGTAGGTAATAGCTTTGAAAAGTACTAAACAGCTTTAGGAAAGAGACAAATCGAGGGAGAACCCAGTGTGGTTAACTTGATCTTCTGCTCTTGTAGTAATAAAAGTGTGTTGCCTGTCCACTCTCATCTCCCCTTCCTTCTGTTTGTTTCATAAGTTACTTTTGCAAGCTGAACTGAAAATAGGTGCTGGAAGTGGTGAACAATCACTTCACTTGGAATAATTCACAGCTGGGAAGAGCCAAGAGTTCAGTCCTGCTGATCTCTTTTGTTAGAGACAGGCTAGCTACCCTCCCTGGCCCCTCTCTGCTGGGCTGAACAGGGATTTCTATGCAAGAATTTTAAGGAAAGTTTTTCAAAGGACTTGTATGGCCAGCCAGGGGCAGCTGAGAAAGGGTTGCCAGGGAGATGCTATTGAGAGCAGCCAGTGCGTGGTGTGATGGCTGAAGAAAGGCAGGATTCTGACCTCATTTTCCCTGCCTTCTCTTTTGGGATACAGCAGAAGTCCTTCTGGAAGCTCAGGGGGATGCAGATGTGACTTGAGTTTGCAGGCACAAAAGTTGTGGTGCTTGTTCTCACAGCGCTCCTAAAGGGACAAGGTGCAGCTGACCCCACAAATACGAGGTGTGGGTGGTGTGGGACTCCAGACTTCATTTCCTGCAGCTCTTGTGCTTCCCCAGAGTTTTCACCAGGAAGGGAAGGATGTTTCTTTGTGAGGATGTAGTAGAGGGATGGCTTCTGGATGCTCCTGCTGCAGCATCATCAGAAATTTAGGTAAATTTCTGTTACCTCACTTAGTGCAGCCTCTGGTTAAAGCTGGAGCTTAGTGTTTGTTCCATTACTTCTCTTCAGAGCTCCCACTTCAGTGCTTATTCCTCCCTTTGGGTGTGTGTCTAGGGCCCAAGTGATAATTGTGGGGAAATGCTGGAATGCACACCCAGAGATAAGAAACTGTCCTGTCTTACACACTCAGGTCACCACTGCTGCATATTTAATGGATCTGTTTTCCCAGTGCTGCTCAACTTGCAGCTCTGAGTTTGTCCTTGCACTCTCCCAGCGCCTGCTTAAAATGAGTTTGCATGGAAATCTGAGTGCTTCCAGGCTGTGGAGAGTGAAAATGGGATGCTCCAGTTAGGTGCTGGCAAACTGTCCTGTCTGGAGTTGTGTGGGAGGAGAAGTGGTTTTCGGTTGTGTGACCCCAATGGGGAGAAGAGCAGCTGGGGTTTAACAAACTGGTTAAAATTATATAGGCCCCCAAATTCTCCAGAGACATCTCTCCTTTCCTAGAAGCTTCCTTTAACAAGCTGATTTCTCAGGCTGATTGCTTGCAGATGAGATCATGCAGTGTGTTTTGCAGGGAAGAATCTGGACTCAAGACTGGTGAGCCAGAAAGTTTTAACACACAAGTCACATGCCCAGTGTCCTCATGGCACATACAAAACACTGGAGACTGCAAAAGCATCTGTCCTCAGGGCAGCTCTGTGCTCCAGGGAGAGCTTTCTGAATGTAAAGAATACCAAGGGATGCTCTCAAGTGCTGGGTCCTGTTGCTCAGACAGCAACAGGAGGCAGCAAGGAAGTATTTCATCTTTCCTTAGCTCTGTTTCTCTCTTTAGTGTGTGTGGTGTTGGGATGAGCCCAAGTGAGGAAGGCCTTAATTCCACTGACATTTTTCTGCTGGTTTCAGCAGAGGAATTTATGTAGAATTGATGATTTTTAAATTTTTTTTCCTGTTAATGCATGAGAACATACTGACCAGGCAAGACTTGGTGCTAATATTCCGTTGCAAAGGAACAATCCCCCAGTTCCTGGTCCCTCTCCAAAGGGATGCTGTTCCCCTTTTCTCTCAGTGACACCTGGGTTAAGGTGTCCTTAATAGGAAGACCTCCTCTTCCAAAATAATCCCAGCCATTGTTGAAGAATGTTGAAGCAAAGCTGTTCTAAGGTGATGTTGAAGGGTGTTCCCAGAGCAAGCTGAAAAGTTTTGGTGCCAGTAGCCTTAAGTACAGCCTGTTCTCAGTGCAGAGTGGAAAGTCACCTCACTGATGCCAGGGTCCCTTTGTGTCTGAAATGATTCCTTCTTCCAAGTCCAGGTGGCATCACTTAGGTAAAAATGACAGGAAGCAAATGGGGGGCAAGTGTTACTAATATTGATTATGGAAACAGGAACGACTTGTTGCCAAAATAAAATAGGACTGGGAAGGGAAAAATTCACACCCTAAACCTGCAACCTGCTGAATGTTTTATGCAACTTGAAGAAGGAATGTATAAAGTAAGATGTTTTAGAACTTCCTACCAGCCCAGATTGGTGGTCTGCCTGTATTGGAGACCCATTCTGTGGGTCACTCCCCTAAGCCTTCTGAAATAAATAGTTGAAAGTAAACCTTAGAGGTGAGCACAGACTTGGGTTTTTTTATTTTTTTCCCCCATGTCACTTACGCATATCTGCTGCAGGGGAGCTTCTCAGAAGCTCTTTTTGATGCATAACTTGATAAAGGTATTTTATAGAGGTGGAAAATCAAGCACAGGAAAGTGGAAAGCAGCTCTACTCAGGCTTGTCAAACTTTGTTTGGCATCCTTATGAATGTGTAGTACAATGCAAGTTAAAATATCTTCTTTCTATGTCATATTATGTTATTCCCTAGATAAAATAGTTGTGAAGCTAAGTTGCTTTGGTTCCATGCCCTTAACTCACTGGCTAATAATCCCAGGATCCTCCTTTTAATGCAAGAGACTGGTAAAACACTTGGTGCTCTGCTGGGTTGCTGGGAGGTTGTATATTTTTTTGTGGCAGCTCAACCATTTCTTTCTTTTTGCTACTTCTGGATGGGATCCTGCTGGGTCTGTTCACAGACTGCTGGATGGCCACGGGGCTGATGGTTGCCTGGGGGCTACTGGCTGGGTCAAGCAGTCTGTGGACATGGGAGGTGATGATCTGTACCCCAAAAAGTGCTGCCTAAACCTTGTGTTGTCCTTGAAGCTTCGAGTATGGAGCTGGCTCAGAGCACCGGCCCAGTGCGGGCTGACGCTTGCAGAATGCAAGAGCAGAGAATTAAACTGGGTGGAGTTGTTCCAAAAGTTGGATTTGGGGCCTGTCCACTCCTAATGCAGCAGCTCTCTGGGTGTTTGCCTGGAAGGGCTCCCAGCATGGATGATGCTCTCCTGACCTGATTTGACTTCCCTCTCTTGATGCTCGAGTGCTGTGCCCAATTCTGTCTGCAGAGCTCTGGTGCCTGATGAGCCTGGGACAAGTCCTGTCAAGAGATGGTGGGGAGATGCTGGGAGGATGATCAGCTCATGTGTGCCACGGGGCATGGAAGGGAGGGTGGGAGGACAGGAAAACAGACAGACAGATGCAGTAAACAGTTGTGTTTCTTCCCCAGGACTGTTGTATGTCCTGAGCCTGCCAGCTGCGATTTGGAGGCCAGAAGAATAGGGTGGGGTATTTTCTTCCAACCAGACATATTTATACAGTGAAAATGAGAAGTTAGTTCAGTTTCTCTGGGAATAGCATTTAAGGTGTAAAAAAGTCCCACCCATCAGTAATGGGGAGCTGCTGAAGAATGAGCAAATAAAGACAGAGTCTGCAGGGCACGGTGTTTGTTTTCCTTGAAGGATGAGAATCTGGACATGGTTTTGCTGCATGTGGTGGTCAGTAGTGGCATCAGTCACTGGTGTTGTCTTCTCAGGTTTTGGTGTCCATCTGTATTAGTGCTGTTATTTCACTTGTGCTCTTTTGTTTCTGCCTATCAAAAAGTAAAACAAAACAACAGCAAAACCTAAAGCTGTAGCAGGAATAGCTGGAGTGCTGGTGTTCTGCAGGAGGAAAATGTCAGTCTGTACTTTTCAGTAAGCTCAGGGCTGTTTCTCCTGCTCCTGACAAGCAGTCACATCTTCATGCTGGGTAACCTGATCTTCCAGGAATGTTTATCTTCCATTTCTGCATTTACAGTGGAGCTGAGCTGGGCTTGCTTGTGAGAACATGTGCAGTGGGCCCCCAGTGCCATGTTATTGTTTGGGATGAGGTGTTGGCCATGTGCACTGTGATTCAGCTGCTGAGGAGAGATCAGAGCTTGCCATGCACTCAGCTCCCTTGCTGTTTCCCTGGATGAGGGTCCCAACACTGAACTCATTTCATGAACTTTGTTTTTAAGTGCATGTGTTTTGCATTTGTCTGGTTTGTGATGGGTATTACTCAACTTCCCAAGGTGTCCTTCCTCTTCCCATCAGTTTGACACCATCCCCCAGCATACTTAGCTACCAGCAATCTTTTCTTTTGTATTTTGGGATGACCTGGCTGGAGTTTTACCCTGAGGAAAGGAGCTTTGCTGGCTGGTGCCATGAGCAGCTGGAGCCCATGGTTGGCCCTGGGAGGACTGGCACTGATTGCAGCTTCTCTGGTACCCAGTGGCTCTTTCAGCTCCTGCTGCTGCTTCCCTCTCAGCCTCCAGGCAGAGCACCTTGTGCAGATGTGTGTCCTGAGGAACCCCCAGGGATTAGATGGGGTTCAGTCCCTGCTGTGGCCCTTTTTGGCCTCATCCCAGCACTGGAAGGACACCAAGTAGCCAGCAGTGCTTCTGAGACCTCCCCAGAGTGAAGAATTGTAGTGGGAAATGAATTTTCTGGTTGTTTCCAGTGTCTTGAGAGTTATTGGCTGTCTTGCTTTTAACCTGTATCCTTGGAATTATTGCAAGCTTTTGTATTTGAACACATAGCTGAAGTTAAAGGCCAGAAAGAAATCACTTATGGTGGGTGTTAATTTGTTCCAGGACAGTGCTGCAGTTTGCTGCCCCTGTTTGAGACCCGGGCAGCAGAGCAGGGCACAGAGCTGCTCCTCCAGCATCCCTGCCAGGGCAGGAACAGCTCTGACTGTGGCAGTGCCAACATAGCTGCTAACCAAGAGTTTGGGACAATCTAGAAAGATCTCCTCAGAGAAACGGGATGTGAGTCGTTCATAAAAGTGTTGGCAGTGATTATTCTGCCTCTTCTCATTCACTGTCACAGAATGGTGGAAATATTGTTTGGAAAGGACATCTGGAGGTCCTCAGCCCGACCTCCTGCCTGAAGCAGAACTCTCTCCAGTATGTGAGCACCTCAGCCATGGCTTTCTCTGGCCAAGTCTTGAAACTGTCTGGGGATGGAGCAGTGTACCCTGTTGGATCAGCTTTCCTTTGGTTTTTATTCAGTGTTGTACCTAGTGAACCATTCTATGGTATGGGTTATGCATTTAGGCTTGAATTACCTCATCCTGCAGGTTTAAAAACATTTAACTGGCCTGTTAGGAAACGTCCCAGAAGAGTTAATAATGTAATGTGTTGGAATCCTTCTGTCTTTTCTGTGCTACTATGGGAAATATGAGCAGTCTCCAGTGCTGTTTCTGCAGGAAAAGGCAGAGATCCTATTAGGTGGTTTTCTCCTCTTTGCACAGGGTGTTAGGGGTGAACCGGCACTGGTAGGATGTGTCCTGGTGTTGGAATGAGCACAGGGGTGTTTCCCCCTCTGTTATTTGTGGTGTTTGCCCAGATCCTACCTGGGTTTCTCAGGGTGTGCAGGATGAGCACCGTGAGCATCCCTTGCCCTGGGTGCTGGGCAGCTGTGTGCCCAGGCTGAGCCCACAGGACATGCAGTGCCTTTTGCTGCCTTCTGCAGCCCCTTGCAATGGGAAGAGAGGGATTTCCCCAGAGTTATTCTCCAGCATTTATTTTGGGGAACAATAGCAGTTGGTAGGATGAGGGTGCCTGTTGGAGTGCACATCTCAGCTCCGTGGTCTGGGGTGTTAATGGGAGCAGAGCAGCTCCCTGCATCTGGGAAGTCAGCTTGGTTTCAGGAATGCCAGGAGGCTCTGGAGGCAGTGGGTGCCCATGAATGGCAGAGTCAGGCCAGCCCCAGAGGCCTCCTGCTGCTGCTGGGCTGGGCTGGATTTCTGCAGACAAACCAGCAGATTGCAACATCCTCATCGCTTCCTCGGGCCAGGAGGCTTCGCTTGGAAGGGAAATGCTGAGCTGCAGAGAGCTGCTGAGGAGGTGGAAGGGTCTCTAGCCAAGGCCCCGGTGCTGCTGGGCTCGGATCTGGCCACATTCCAGAGACAGCATCCCCTGGGTGTAGTGGGGCTGTTCAGGAGCAGTGTGTGTACACCTGACTCACAGCTCCTGCTCTGGCACTGCCCTCTGCTCAGCCTGGGGCTTGGTGTTCCCCTTGGGCTGCAGACCAGGCATGGTGTGGAACAAACGGTGCCCTTGGGTGGGTCACCAGCTCTGGCTCATGCTTTGGTATCTTACTGGTCTGAACTGGGTGCCCCAGACCACGTTCCTGACTTTGGTTTCCATACCAGAGCCAGCAAAAAGGGCTGGGGAGGAAGGGGGGGTGTGCAGCCCTCTGGTGCCTCTGGTTATTTGAAGGTGGTTGTCCTTGCTGAGGAATTGCAGAAATGTGGTGAGTGCTGCTGTCAGCTGCTCTCTGCATGCTGACTTGGGCCAAAAGTGCAGGGGTCAGGTTTGGGGTCGGATGGCCAGAGGGTCCTGCAGCAGCAGGAGCTGTACAGGACTCCAGGGATGTCAGCTAGAGGCTGGCCTGGGCTGACACCTCCTGCTTTGCCATCAGTTCTTTCATGCACTGCTTGTTTTTGCAGAGGTCTCTGTGCATCACAGGCAGAGCAGCTGTGATGGAGCTGTTGGATGGCTCAGTTGATGTCCCTTGCTGGGCTGGTGTTGAGTCCAGTCCCACAAGCTGCTCCTCCCTCCTTGCTGCAGCTTATAGCCAGGGCTTGTGGGCTGCTTTGTCTTTCTGCTCATATTGCCCATGCCTCAAATAAAGTCTCCAGTGGAAAAAATATTGTAAATATGTATTTACATATGTATATGTATGTATACATAATATGTGTATTATAAATATGTGTTTACATTTCTAAGTGCCAGGAGGATGGAGCCAGGTTCTTCTCAGTGATGTCCAGTGAGAGGACAAGGGGCCATGGGTACAAGCTGGAGCATGGGAGGTTCCATATGAATAAAAGGAAAAACTTTTTCCCTGTGAGGGTGAGGGAGCCCTGGCCCAGGCTGCCCAGGGAGGTTGTGGAGTCTCCTTCCCTGGAGACATTCAAATCCCACCTGGATGTGTCCTGTGTGGCTGCTGGAGGTGACCCTGCTCTGGCAGGGGGTTGGACTCCAGGATCTTTTGAGGTCCCTTCCAACCCCTCACTTTGTGATTTCTGTGAAAGAAGCTTTCCTTTGAGCTGGATTTGGGATTAACACTCAGACGTTGGTCTTGTCGGGTCCCAACAATCTGTTTGTAGTTTTGGAAGTGAAACATGCCCAGCACAGATACACCTGGGGAATTTTTGGGAGAGAGGAACAAGCTTGAGGTGTGACCGTGGGTGAGGGAGCAGGAATTGTCCCCAGCAGCCCTTGGAGCTCTGCTTGTCAGAGCTCTCCTTGTGCTGCCTTCCTTGCTCCAGGCTTTTCAGAGGGATGGAGGGCAGGAACAGCTGTCCTGCTGCAGTGCTGGAGGAGGCACATCTGGAGGACCATGCTCAGAACATGAAACACTATCCAGCCCTTCCAGAAGGCAGGGCAGCTTTGGCAGAGGCCTTGTGCTTGCTGAATAGATCACCTGCTTCTTGGGAGTAGCAGTCAGAAGCCCAGAGGAGAGCCCTGCTAGCCCATGGGAGCTGAGCCCTGAGTCTTTGTCATCTGCAGGACTCCAGGGGCTTCTTGGCTGATGGTGCAGGGAGGCTGCAGACACCCTGCCTGGGCTGGTCCCAGTGTCCAGGGAGAGGGAGGGATGCCTGTTTGCAGATAATGGTTTCCCTGCCCCTTTCTCACAGCTGTGTCAGCAGAGATGGTCAGGGAGAATGTTTACAGAGTGTGTCCTTGCTGAGCACTGCTCTGTGCCAGGGTCTGGTTATCTGGGTGATGTGATCACTGGGGCTTTCTCATGACAACAGCTGAAGCTAAACTGAACTCTTCCCACTTGCTCTGAGCTGGGGTGTAAGTGCTACTTTTCTTCTGTTATCCCCATCTTTGAGGCAGCCCAAGCTGGGACAATGTTGTTTAAAAGACAGGACAAATGGGAGGCTGCTGCTTTTTGGATCGTTCCTGGCAGTACTAAAGCTCTGAGCAAGATTTTGGGGGCTGGGGAGGAGTCCTTGTCCTCCACTGCCACCTCCCCAACCATTCTCATCCCTGGGTGAAGGAGCTGTGGTGGCAAAGTCATGCTGAAGCCTCCTTTGCTCCTGTGTCCCAGGACAGGGTCTCACATTTATTTCTCCCAGTGTCATCTCTTCACTCAGAGGTTCTGGGGCAGGAAGAGGCAACCTGGTTGTTCCCGTGCAAACAGCCCCCCAGGGCAGCACCTGTGAATTCCAGGTTTCTGCTTTGTTGCTCAGCAGAACAGGTTGGTTTTTAATCACAAGAATGCATAATAATAAAAACCCAAGAACCTGTTTAGTCCCTTGAAACACTCTCAAGGCATTCTTCTTTATTTTTGTGAGACCACCTTTTATCTCTTCTTAGAATGCTTTTGGAATACTTCTGGGGTTCA
Source organism: Heliangelus exortis (assembly GCF_036169615.1). Lineage (NCBI taxonomy): Eukaryota > Metazoa > Chordata > Aves > Apodiformes > Trochilidae > Heliangelus > Heliangelus exortis. The sequence goes on along the minus strand of NC_092443.1, from coordinate 1,022,562 downwards.
TAATACCTTAAAAAAACCCACACCAAATTGTCCCACACTGGGATAAACAAACGTGTGTCTAAATTTGCACATGGAATTTAATATCTGCTGATGGGTTTTCATCTCTTAGTTGGTCTGATCTTTCCCAGAGCCAAACACAACCTGTTGAAGAAACTAAAAGTGCAGCCCTGGCCCGCGCTGGTTCTGCTCCCTCACCGGGTGGAAACCTGCTCATGCTGCAGAAAGCTGTTCTGTGCAAAACCAAAACAGGGTCTGTTGATGTTATTCCTAGTCCTTTGAGAAGATGACTTACTGGTCACATGTGCTGCTATGAGGTCATTCATTAGGAAGTCTCTCAAATACCCAATTTGAGAGGCGATGATGCCATGGCAGAAGTATGCTCCCTCTGCCATGGGAGATGCAAAACTCTCTGAAGTGCTTCAGTTTGTAATAACTCTGAGTGGGATCTGTTATTGTGCATATTTGGGCTCATTCCAGTGAAAAAAAAAAAAAAAAAGACTGTTTTCTGCTTTGCTTTATCCCTGGATTGATTAGTGCATGTATACCATGGGATCAGATTACATTTCACAGGACATCCAGCAGAGAGCCTATTTTTGTGTTGAAATGCTGAAGGCAACACTGAGTCTAACTGCAAGCTCAGCAGTTTTGTAGCTGTGCTTTGTGCCTTCCCAGCACCATCCTTCCCAGAGAGAAGAGCTCCTCAGAGCTCTCTGTGAGTTGGGCCATTGCTTTTCCCAGTACCATGGGGGAATGGGGAGCTTTCTCTAGACCCTTGATGTTGCTTCTGTGATGTGCATCTGCTTTGATGCTTTTATTGATGTTTCTCTTGGACTCCCTGTTCCTGGATGTCTGGAGCTGTCTTCTGCCACAAGCTGTCCTGTGCCCTCCAAAGGGAATTGTTTTGGTGCCCGTTTACCTGTATCCAGCTAGGTCCCTGTGCACCATTATGCTGACAGGACAGGCATCCATATTTTGGCAGGAGAGAGCCTTTTAGGTCTGTTATCTGAATCAGGAACACCCTCTTGGATTAGAGCTTCCCAGGCAGGAACAGGTCTTCTGTCTTTCCACCTCCACCCTACAGCTGGTCATGTGTTTCTATCCAAACCATCTATGAGCCTTAGGGATTGTCCCATCCCTCGGAGCTGATTAATACGCTCAAAGATGGAAAAATTACCCAAGAGGGAAGAAGTAAATGGTTTTCTGTTCTCAGTACAGAGGTGGATTGTGTGGCTGAGAAGGGGTAAGGATGCAGGGAGGAAGATGGGTCCAAGGCAGCATCTGACTGTACATGTGATCATGTCTTGCAGCCTTATTTTCCAGTGGGGGCTTAGTGTGGGCACTGGGTTGTTTATGGCTGCTTCACTCTTTTTTTTCCTTCCCGAATACCTGCTACTTGTGATGCTTTGCTGTGATTCCTGCATGAAGCCTGGTGTGGTGTATGGGAGGCTGTGAAGTTGAGTTGCTGCTGTCCCCACTTCTCACTGTCCTACAGTGGGGTCTCTGAGTGTCAGTCCTGTACAGCCCTGGCACCCCTTCCCATTCCTGCTGGCCTCAGGAGGATGCTTGGGACATGGCAGCTCTTCCCATTCCAAGCAGTTTCCTTGCCAGAGGCTGGGCAACACCTGGATTCCCCAACAGGAAAACCAGGCAAAGGGCATCTGCTCTTCAGTTTTCTTCTATTGCCGGTCCCCTAACTGGAGCTTTATACTGGTGACCCAAGGTGTGCCCTGGTGTGCCCTGGTGTCCCTGCGTGGTGTGCCCTGGTGTCCCTGCGTGGTGTGCCCTGGTGTCCCTGCGTGGTGTGCCCTGGTGTCCCTGCGTGGTGTGTCCTGGTGCCCCTGCGTGGTGTGCCCTGGTGTCCCTGCGTGGTGTGCCCTGGTGTCCCTGCGTGGTGTGTCCCTCATCCCGGAAAGGCTTGGGAAGTCCAAGTGACAGGGCAGTGCCCCCGACCTGCTCTAGGGTTGCAGTGATCCCATCAGCTGCCATGGCTTTGTCTGCTTGGTGTTGTACCTGAGGCCTGGGCAGTGCAGGAGGGTGAGGAGCAGGGGGTGGGTGGTGATGCCCTGGTCGGGATCATTCCCGCAGCTCCGTTCAGCAAGGAGCTGGAAGCTGGCTCTGCCTTGCCCCTGGGACTACACGGGCCCTGCTTCCTGAGCAGGAGAGCTGCTTTCTGTTGTGGTTTTACTAAATGAATTCAAAGCTTGGCCTTCCTCCAGGCAACGTCTGGGCCAAGTGCCAGCGGAGCAGCCCCCAGGGAGAGCGCTGGAGCAAGGAGGGGCCAAGAGCAGGGAAGAGCCGGAGGGATCCAAGGAAGGAGATTTGCCTAGAAAACAGCTCTGTTTCCAGCTGCTCGCCCCGGGGTTGCCATAGGAACCGGGATGATAGAGGCTGGGCCATCTCCTGGGCCTGTCCGTGTGTGTGTGCGGAGGGAGGGAGGGAGGAGAGGAGGGAGGAGTTGCTCAAGTTTGAACATATCGTGTGTGTGTGCTGGAAAAGTTGGGAGGAATGTCGAAACTCCAGCCTGGCTCAACCCATGGCGATCAAAAGAGACAGAGGAGTTGTTCCCTGTGCTCAGCAGGCCCCGGGCAAGGCAGGTAGGGTCCTTCAGCTTCACTCTGCTTCCCATCGGATCTTCCCCCGTCTGTCCCTGCTCCTGGATCCAACACGAACCTTGGGAGCTGCTGGAAGCGGGGGGTGGGATGGCAGTGCCGGGAAGGTTGGGAGGGAATGGCTCTTGGTGCCCTATTTACCTCCTGTGGGTGGGTGGGAGGGGGGTGACAAACCACGGGTATTCCCACAGGGACCCTCTGGATCTGGTGTTGGATAGAAATGTGAAGCTGTTTGGCATCGTGCTCCAGGGCTGAAGTGGTTCCTGTCCGGGACAGCCCGTGTTTGAGCTTCTCTGAAATGTTCCAAGGCTCAGCTGGACCAGAGATGGAAAAAGTGGGGCTGAGTGTGGGGTGTTGGGGAGCAGGGACAGGACAGAGGCTGCTGCCCCTCTGCTGCCCCCACTGCCCTGCTCATCACTGTCAGAATTTCTCAGGCTCATGTTTAGCCCAAAACACAGGAGTGTGAATATGCAGGAAAATCCTTGTTGTTAGGGTTAACCGTGGGGCTCTCCAGTAGCAGCCCTTCTGGATAAAATCTGATTATTTCCCCAGAAAAATAAATTTTTTCAAGTGCTGAGAACGTTCCTAAATAGCTGTGTTTCCAGCAGAGCGTTCAGGGGTTGCTGACTGCTCTGCAGGTATTTATTTTAATACCTTTAGCTGAAATTTCATCTTTTCTTTTTGTGTCACAGACGATAATCCCTTAGAGAAAAGTAAAAAAAAAAAAAAAAAAAAAAAAGAAAAAAAAAGAAAAAGTGGGCAGTGTTGTTTCTCTTTTTGAGAAGCTGCACAATAAGCTGCCCAGAACTGAAACCTGATCTTTCTGAAGAGATGTGGAGCTTGCCAAACTGGATTAGGTCAGGGCCCACCTACTCAGGCACCCATCTTATCTCTGCCAGGGCTGCTTGGCACAGGGGACACAAAATCCCAGGGGTCTGAGTGCAGACAAATGTGGAACAACCTGCCCGGGTAGGAGGGGACCTTTTGGTGACATTAATTCCTGGATTGCTTATGCCAGCATGGATGAAAATTTATATCCAATGTGCTCTTTCTTTTACTCTGCTAATGGAATCACAGATGTTCTTATTATGTAGATCCACCTCCAATATTTTGCTGAATTGCTCCCACGTTCTCTGTGGCAATATGTCCCTGGGGTAAATGTGCATGGTATGCTGTGGAATTTCATTTCCTCAGTTTTAATTTGTTTTTTAATTTCAGTTCAATTTCAGTATGGAAAAGAGGTAAATGGTATTCCCCCCCATCTAGGTGTTGGTATTTTACCTTTTTTTCCCCCTCATCTCTCCTGTTTCCCTCCTCCTTGCCTTAAACAATCCCAGGATTTTCCCACAGCTACCTGTCTTCTGTGTAGTAGCTAAATCTTACTACATTTCTGTAAGCTTCTATTTTATGGTTTGGAAATTTTCTGGAGAAAAATTGATGAGAATGGTCCATTCTGGCTTTCCATAGCTGTGAAATGCTGCTAGAACTTTTTCAGTGTTCTTGTCTTTTCCCTTTGTTGCTAAGCCAGCCCTTGGGTTTGGTTGTTTGGAACACCCTGTGTTAAGCAGAGATCTCTGCACTGTCTCTGGTCGTGCTCGGTGTTTTTGCTGCAACATTTTTAATTGAAATTTCATCCCTCTACATGAGAAGTTTAATTTTTCCTTTGTGGTGCAGTGCTGATAAAAGGCAAACCCAGCAGGAGATGTTTAGAGCTGCCTGGAAATCCCCCCTGGATTCATCCAGTGGTTTCAGCTGCTCTGGAGGTGTTGCCACTGGCTGCTCCCACCCTTCCAGGCACTTCATAAATTAACCTGGAAAACCACTGTGGGCAATAAGCAAACTTTGCTCCAGCAGAGTGTAAGAGCTGTGTCCCCAGCCCTCAGTTTCTTGGTTAGGGGCACTGAGGGATGTTCTGCTCAGCCCCTGGAGAAGAGCTCCCACTGGGGACAAACCCAGCCTTGTCCTGCTGGTCCCTCTGCTCCCTTCCTGCTTTTTGGTGTTTGCTGTCTTTTCAATGTATGGAATGCATCAAAGGGATGGGAATTTTTGCTGCTTTCTGGTGCTGGAAAGGTTTCTCTGAGTTTGGTGTCTTTTTGTAGATGTATGGTGTGGCTTTGTTTCTAAACATTTTTGTGGGAAGACTGCAGTGGTGCTCCTGGAACTAAGGGCAAGGTCTGTCTGCCAGTGGCAGGTGCACTGAATTTTTGTTTTATGCATATGAAGAAACATCTTACAAAACTCATTAAAAAATAGCTTTTGGTAGTATCAGCATTTCTGTGGTGGTTTGATGGAAATTAGATGGCCAGCTAAATTCATAAATGTTCCAAAACAGTGTTTCTGGTTTGATTTTCACTGAACCACCTCTTAAAGTTTGGTTTCTACTCTTGCATAAGCCAGCAGCTTCCCAGCTCAGTGCTGGGCACTGTGCTGCTCTGCATGGGTTCAGTAGCTTCCCTTCTGGTTTTGCAAAGAGTCTGTCCCAGTAATCCTGTTTTTATCTTTTAAAAGAATCTACTAGGAGCAATTTGCAAAAAAAAACAGTTGTAGATAAGTAGCAGTTACTGTAAAATAAGTATTTTGGAAGGCAAACAATTAGTCAGGAGAGGTGCAGATAACTGAAAAAGCTTGGCAAATATACCTCAGGGCAGTGAGAAATACTTGAGCACCTGTATAACCAAATCAAATTCATCAGTGGTGTTTATATTGTAGGGAAAGGTTAAAAAACCCCAACTGATTGCCAATAACAGTGCCAGAAGTGAAACTTTTCCTGTGCTAGAGGAGAAGCTGGATGATAATATGAGGATATTGAAACACCCTCCATGGTGCTGGTAAGGAAGGGGATGTGGACACAAGATATCATTTTAAAGTCTTTGAAACTTGAGCAAGACTGGGACAAGTTTGTTCAAAACAAATTGGCAAAGCAGCTTTAATCCTGGCTGCTGCTCTGCAATAAATCTGGGAAGACTGAAAGGGCTCTAAAAGTTTGGGGAAATGCCTTGTGGCTGTGTTTTAAAGAAGAGTGGGAAGCAGGTAACCAGCAGGCAGGTGGGACCAACCTCCTTCCAGAGCTGGAGCTGGGGAGGCTGGTGCAGTGGTAAATCAGTGTTAAATTAAAGCAAGAACATGGTCAGTGATCCCTGGGCTCTGGTGGGAAGCAGATCACATCGGAAAAGATTTCAGATTGTGGTTTTCAATGAGATTCCTGTACCAATTGCCAAAAGGAGCTGTGTTGATGTCCTGTACCCGGATCCCAACTGAGTCCCCTGCTGCTGACCAAATGCTGCTGCTCCCAGGAGGCAGAAGGGGCTCAGCTTTGGGACCAGGACCTCTTGGGTCCTGGGGCAGCTCCTGGGCAGGGGGTGGAGGGAAGTTCCCCTTGTCTCATTTCTGGCAGAGCCCTCATCCTCTGAGCAGCTTTGGCAGTGTCTGGTCTGTATTTGCTGGTAGTGGAAGCAGTTCCTGCCCTCTGGCTGGGCTAAGGTGGCAGTGTCTTGCTTTCCATTCCCTGTTGAATGAATTGATTTAGAAACTGGCACCTGATACCTCTCGAAAATAGTTCCCAGTGGGAATATGATCCACACAGTCCCTAAACAGAGGCCCATGGAGTAGTGCTCCAGCCACGCACTGCTGGCACTGTGGGACTATCTCAGTCATTCCTTGCTCTGTCCATGAAGGAGCTGTCTGGGATCACAACAAAAACCCAAGCAGAGCCATCCCACTGCCTGGACAGAGCCTCTGTTGCACAAGTGGTGGCTGGGGAGAAAATATTAAGTAACTTAATGCTGAAATTTGGCTTCCCTGAGGAGGTTGTTGGAGCCAGGACAAGAGGAGGCTGTGGGATATCAGGAGGACAGGAACAGGCTCTGTACTGAGATGGGTGGCAGGAGGTTGCCAGGCATCCCTGACTGAAGTGACAGCAGCTTCTGCCTTGGCCTGTGGAGGGGTGAAGTTTTCTGGAGTGAAGCAGTGGGAGAGATTATCCAGAGGCTGGGGGAGCCTCCATCCTTGGGGTTTTTTGTTAATACCCAGCTGGACCAAGTCCTGTGCAGGCTGCTCTGAAATTGGTGTTAACCCTGCTCGGAGCAGGAGGTGGGATTAGATGCTCTCCTGAGGATCTGCTTCAGCCCAAATAATTCTGTGACTCAGTAACCTGATCTCTCTCTGAAGGCAAGTTGGAGCACAGTTAAGTAAAAGGTTATGGTGGAGCCCCTTGAGGACAGGGAGGGAGGATGGTGGTTTAGATTGAGTGCTCTTAATACTCCATCTGTCATCTGTGTGGTTAACATGTCATATATATGGTTGCTGTGTGAGCCTCTCACAGGGGAAGATTGCTGGTCTTGGGAGGACTGTTCCTAACTTGGAGCTGATAAGTTTTAATGATGGGTTTTAATGATTGCTTTTAAAAAAAGAAAGCAGCCTTCTCAAAAAAAAAAAAAAAAAAAAAAAAAAAAAAAAAGCTGGAGAGAGATGCCAGTGTAAGGAATAGAGTGAAAATATCCATGTCTGTGCCAGGTGCTCTCTGGTGCCTGTGCTGTGTGGGAAGGAAGCTTTGGAAGGGGGCAGTGATCAGAGCTTTTTGTTTGTGTCCATCTCCTGTTCTCCTGGCACTTCTGCCCTCCCTGCATCTCCTGTCATACAGAAACTGCAGGGCTGGAGCCTGGGGGCTGCCCCTCACTTGGGGGGAGCTGTATTTTGGTGCAGTGAGGCTTTCCCTGCTCCTGGCTGTGTGTTTGTGTCCTGTGGAGGGTTGGGATGTGCCTGGGAGGTCTCTCTGGGTCATGGGAAGGATCTCCAGGTTCCTCAGTGGAGCAAAGCACAAAATACCTTCTCCAGGGAGTCTGAGAAAGGGTTGCTATGGTTTTGGATTAGCTGAGCTAAGAGCCACCCATTGTTGGTACAGTAAATTGCATTTCTTTGGCTTTGCTTTCTAATGGTTTCTAATTTTGGCCTGGTTACTTTGATGGATGAGATGACATTTGTTCCTGTATCCCTAAGTCAGGTTTTGGGACAGAAGCACTCTGCAGTTTGACATCCAGAGGATGCCCTATTCCTGTCAGACTGACCAACAGGCAGTGGGAAACTGCTGGAGGACCAGTGGGTCCTTTGCAAAAACTCCTCTGGGCTGTAGGTAAGGGCACTCCTGGGTCTGGCTGGGGGTCTAGAATGCTGGTTTTCTCCTAAAATCTAGCACGAGTGAAGCATCACTTTTTTTTTTGGTAATAGTCCCATTGGATGTTTAGCTATGGTGTGGAAAATGAGGTTCAAACCCTCCTCTGAGGAGCCAAAAAAAAAAAAAAAAAAAAAGGAAGTCACACTTCCCAGCCTCTATTTCTGCAGGCTTCAGGTATTGTCCCAGTTTGTAGCTTTGCTCTTTCCTCCTTGAATTGCTTTAGGAATGCTGAGACCATCCAGTCCTCCTGACTGTTCCTGAACCTCTTCTGAGGATGCTTTGGTTTAGGACAAGTCCTCTTGTGGTACACACAGTGCATCACACACACAGCTGTGAGTCTTGGTGCTGACTCTGGAGTTTCTTGGCATAGTGTTGGGAATCTGTAATGGGATTCCTGCAGCAGACCCTCATGTCCTACTCCGAGGTAATGATCTGTAAAGGAACCAGTTAAATCAAATGCCTGTTTCAGTTGGGATCTGAAGAGGCCTGCAAGCATGCCAGACCTCTGTAATGGATCTCTGGAGAGAGAACAGGACCTGGAGAAGCTCCAAGTCCCACCTTCTTCATGCACATCACTAAAGAATAGTTCCCTCCTGTATCCAGGCTGGGCTGGGGACATGGCTGGGCCACTGCCTCTCTGGAGAGAGATGATTTGGCTTTTTACACATGGTATCTGCTGGGTATGTTGGGAAAAACTGCCCTCCTTTTGCATTTCCTTCTGAGTTTTTCAGCAAGTATATGGGGTTTTTTCACTCTCACAATGATTGTAACAGGATTTTATTCTCCTGCAGACAGCTGTTAGCAATTAGCAACTTGATCCATTCAGTCCTGAGAACAGAGTTTAACACTTTCTTGCCTCTCTGAGGATGTTGCTAATCCTGTTTTTTTGCTGGTTTTGGGCTTGTGCAGCAGTTTTGGCACTTTCTGTGTATGTGTGGGCAGAGCAGGGAGAGAGGCACGAGTACAGTGAGGAAGTCTGATGCAGCTGAAAGAGCTACAAAGAAAAGTACTGAGTTGTGTACCCAGAAAAAAATCATTAGGAAGATGATTTCCAAGCAGTTAGTGCCAAAGCCTGTGTTTAGGAGTATATTCCAGTGTGTTCCAGGACTTGGAAGTGTGCATTTGGGAAGCCAGTCTGCAACTAGCTGAGGCTCAGGCTCAGCAGAAGTCAACCACGAGTAGATCTCCAGTGATTTTCTGCAGTCTGAGCTCTTGGGCTGAGGCTCCTCAGTTGAGGAAGGAGTGAAAACCACTCCTGGTGTCCTTGCTCAAGAGCAAATGAGAAATGATAGTTTGTGTGTGCAGTACCTCTCCTGGGACTCCCACACATGCACTTTTGGTGGTCCAGACTGGGAAGAGCAAAGCACAGCCTGAACCCTTCTGCTGGGGAACTGCTGGAAAAGGCTCCTCACTGCCACATACAAAGCTGAGACCTTGCCTGGCTGGCTGGGGTGAGGAGGCTGAGCTAGTCCAGTGGGTTCCCCATGTCATCACTGGAGATAGATGCATCCCAAGGGGATTCATCCTGGACACTCTTTAGGCAAGGGCTAAATTCCAAGCCAGGTCCTGTAGGCACAGGTGAGCTCTAGAGCCAGCTCTGAAGGTTCCCTTTTCTTTCTGGAAGCCAGGCTGGCCTCAGTGACCACGTCTTCCAGTTTCAGATTGCAGTTCCTCCAAGTTAGAGCCTGAATTTCATGATGCTTTTGTTTCTCAGGTTCTGTGGGAGGACAATCTAGTGCTGACCCCTCCCCAGTTCCCTGTGAGAGTCCTGTTCTGGGGCTCCTGGGCCCCCCCAGCTCCTCACCTGCACAGATCAATGTCCCCAGGTCAGAACCCCAGCTCTGCTGCAAACACAAACTCCCTCCACAGGGCTGCAAGGGGCCTCTGCTCCACAGCACTTCATCTGTCATGGGATGGTGGGATTTGGTGTGTTTGCCTCAGAAATCACCCCATTTCTGGCAGGGAAGAGGCTGCTTTGGGTGCACACACAGCTTGAGGGTCCCTGGTGAAAATCTCCTGTCTGGTTCCCTCCTGTGCTGGGGCTGCCCCAGTGCTCCACCCGAGATACCACAAAATCTCAGAACCTTGTGGTCACCCTCAGCCAGGGTGCTCACAAGAAGTGGCAGTGGCAGAAGGGCCCTGGCACTTTCAAGGTGTGTTTTGGGTTTGCTTGTGTTGCCTGATGGCTGAGCACAGCTCTGCTGGGCAGCACTCTCTGGTCAGTAGTTCCTCCTCCTGCAGGAGCATTTGGCTCTTTTCCCCAGAAGGTCCTAAGCTGTTTTTCAGGCTCAGAGCCATCTTTCCTGACAGAATCCATCAGGGACAATGGCCAGTAGCAAATCCTTAGGAAGGAGAACAAAACCAGGGCAAGCCTCAGTGATTCTAACCCTGATTGAAGCTGCTGGGTGTGAGCTGTGCACGGGGGGTTTTCCCAGCCAAAGATTTTTTACCTTTGGATTTAAAAAGCTATGGTGTATCTTTCTGTTGTGAATATATCCGATTGTTTTGGTTTCCATGGCAACTCACGGCTGTGACTTGTGCAGTTTAATTACATTGGGTGAAAAAAATACAGCCTTTTGATACAAATCTCCGAGCAAATAACATCTGATGCTGTTGTTCTTGCACACATGCATGCACTGGCATAATGATGGTCTCTTTTTTTTTTTAATCCCCTTTTTCATTTCCTAACAAATCCTAACATTCAGTTTTGCCTTTTTACTACCACTCTGAGGATTCTTAAGCAAACACTTTCTGGGCCTGGCAACTTTTTCATTTATTGATTGATTCTGTTTTCTTTTTGCCTGACATTTCACTATGAGCCAGAGCCTTTAACCTCCCTGCTGTAAAACTGTCTTCCAGGATGGGAACCTCCTGAGGCTCTTGGTAGTGAATATGGACACAAAGAATTTGCATAACTCCACTGATATGACCTTGTGTTCCTTGAGGTGTTATCATGGCTTTCCACTGAAATTGCCAGCACTTAAGCCCTTTGCTATTTTCCTTGTTTCCAAACAGGAAATTAAGTGTGCTGCATGGTGAGTGCACATGCTCTTTTGGCAGCAGTGTGGTCGTAGAGGGAGAGATTATTTTCACCCTTTTTTAGACATTTATCTTCAGGTTGTGTGACAAGTTCCAGAGAGCTCATTTGGCTGCTTGGAGCAGGCAGCTGGTGCAGGGATGGAGATGGAGAAGCCCCTCCTGGGGAGCCTGGCTGGACTGCTCAGGTCCATTCTAGAGGCAGCTTTGGTGCTTGTTAATATAATAAGGAAAGTCAAGAGTTGATGGGGGAGAGATTACTTTGCACTGGACTTGTTTAAGAGCAGTGTCTGCATAGTAGTCATGGCAACTGAGCTCCTAAAAGCTGGGCTGGGTGAGTAGCTGAGGAGATGGTGCAGGCAGGAACCATTAATTAATGCTTCACTGCTCAGGTGATGAGTCAGAGCAGGGCTGAGCTCAGGACACTTTGAAGCCGTGGAACACTGCCCAGCCCGTCACAAGGCAATGACAGTGTAGCACAGAGCAAGCCCTGTCTTTGGAGAACTCTCATCTTCTCTCTTGGCTTTGTCTTTCAGAAATGTAGGTGGCAGCTGCTGCCCCTGAAGGACTCGTCCCCGTCCGACCCCGCGCGGTGCCGCCCGTCGCTACCATGATCTTCTGCATGCTGCTGCTGGCATCACTGCCCCAGCCCTCTGGCACTGAGATCAACCCTGGTAGGAGCTCCCAGGCTGGGAAAAGGCTCTGCCTCCCACCTTTCGTGTGTTTGTTCTCAGTCTCTGTGCCCTCTGATGATGAACTCGTAGGGATGTAACGAATGCACGGAAACGTCCTCGCTAACAGAGCTCTGGGCTGAGTTGCCCATTCTCACTTGACAGCTGAGCTGGGGTGAAACAACTCTGCTGGCAGTCCCAGGAGGGATCAGGCACATGGATATACTCCCCTCTGAGGGGCTGTGCACTCAGAATGCTGCTGTTGACCTCTGGTTCAGCATTGTGACAGTGTGGTCTGTAGAACAAACGTGTCTCTCGACTGGCTCAGAGACACTCTGCTCACTGGGGAAAGGAGATTGCTGACTGCTAACAAAGCATAAACCACAGCTCTCCAGACACTGGGAGAGGTTCTGGAGAGAGAGGTGTGGAAGGAAAGGTAGAAAGCCCTGGCTCAGACCAGGGCATTGGCACAAATCTGGGCTGAAGATAGGGATATAAGCCTGTGAATCCTTGTGCAGGGAATGGCCTCTTATCCATCAGCATGTGGGAAGTTACAGTCATGATGGGGATGAGTAAGGTGATGGTCTGCAGTGTATTGCAAAAAAATCTGTAATGAGGTAGCTTGAGCTGGAGACAGTTTGTGAAATAAGTGAGTATAATCCTTTACCAGCTTGGCTGAAGGTGTGGTGAGGCAGCAGTGGTACCCTCAGGGCCTTGGGCTCTGCTGGGTCTGGCTCTTTGTTGGATCCCTCTGCCTGTGGCTGTCTCTGCTCCTGCTCTGGCCTGTGGATCTTTGCTGAGATTTGTCTTGGTGCTGCAACCAGCCAAAAATGAAGTGATGGAGTGGGGGGGGGGGGGCTCAGCAGGCACTCCTGTGCTCCCCATTACACCCCCATTACATGTCTCACTTTGAACTGGAGTTGCCATCTGTTTCTGAAGATTAAAACCTAGTGGAGGAAGAGGGAAGGTGGCAGCTGAAGGATCAGACCCACAGAGATCCCTTTTGGGGGTGGTAAGCAGAGAAGTCAGCACACCCAAATGTGCAGGGAGAGCTTCCCCATCACCAGATCCTGAGGTGGGGTGGGCTCTGAGCACTGTGGTCCCACCCTCCTGCTGTGATGTTTTCCACCAAGACATAACCTGTTAGGCAGTTATTTGGCTGGTGTTCTGTATGATGGTAACAACAAAGGGGGTTTCATGCCAGGTTTGGTGGCAGTCCCGATCTCCAGAAATGAGGAGGAGACCCAAGGTAGTGTCCCCTCTGAGGAAAAGACAGGCAGGACTGCAGATGTGGCAGTGGGGATGCCAGCCAGCACAGATGCCCCTCTGGAGTGACTGGAGCATCTGCTGACCCTGCATATGCTGTCACTGCAGACAGGGGAGGAGCTGGGGCTGCTCTGAGCTTGGAGGATAAAAGCCAAAAAAAATGTACAGGACAGCCCATTTCTTTTTTTTTTTTTTTTTCCTGGGACCTGCCATTGACTGTGTTTTTGTCTTTTAACTATTCTGTGATTTAATCCCATACAAGCTTTTAATCTGCTGCTGATGCCAGTCTGACAAAAATATCTTGTGTGTCTGTTTTGGATACTGAGCCTTAATGAATACAGTAAGACTTTGAGTTTTCTGAAACGTCCCTAATACCCCAAGACATGTTAAAAATCTTGTGTCAGGGGGAGAGCTTGGCCAGCTTGGATTTGTAAGCTACATCTGCACTGTCTCTTTTTCTTTTTTTTTTTTGCTTGTAGAACTTCATGGCTTGAGCCAGTTGTGTTTGTACTCCCTGAAGGCACCAAGTCTGAGAGTCTTCTCATGCCTGAAGTGAAATTCTTGCTCCAGTTGAGGCAGGGAACAGACCAGGATGGGGCAATGTGGATCCTGCTCAAATGTGAGCTGTAACCAGCAGTGACACAGTGGAGCAGATGTTTCCATGAGCTAGACCAGTCGAGTGGAAGCTGTTTAACTTCTCACATTACTGGACTGGTGAAAATAATGATTGTCCATATTTGAATGCAAGTCAAGCATCCAGTTCAGTCCAGAAGAAGAAGAAAAATCTTTAACAAATACTTCCATTTTGTGTCGCAACTTTATTTATAAGTAATTTCTCATTATAAAATAGGTCAACCAGTAACACTTCTATGGATTTGAGTTTCATGTTCTTGAAATGTTTATTTGAAGTTTTTGCCTTGCCAGGGCTCTGCTGGATGATCCTGAGCGCGTTTCATTGCTTACAATTTGTTTATGATAATTATGAAAGATTTAATCCCTTTATTTGCATTCTCTGTTTTATCATTACCATGTTTATTCCCTGGGCACGATAGGTTTTTAATTAAACTTGTCTGGTGCTTTGGTGCTGATAGTTTTGTTCCCATTCCCAGCTATCTGCCGTTACCCTCTGGGTATGCACGAGGGGACGATCCGGGATGAGGACATCACTGCTTCCAGCCAGTGGTATGAATCCACAGGACCCCAGTATGCACGGTGGGTTAAGCTCTGCCAAAAAATGTAATCCTTTTTTTCCTTCTGGATAGCCAATGTGTGACTGAGAAAGTTCCCTCACCCTTAAAGCACCCTGTTTGCTTAGCTCGTTCACTGCTTCTGTATTAAATCTGATCAGTGCCAAGTGAAAGAGCAAGAGGCAGGAGGTCATGGTCACAAGCTGTAATACAGGAAATTCTGATTCAATATTGAGAAAAGAAACCCCTTCCCCATGCAAATGAAGCCATGGGTTAAGTGCCCAGAGAGGTGTCTCAGTGTTTGGGGATTTTCAGGACTTGGCTGTGCAAGACCTTGAGCAGCAGACTGTAGGTTTGGAGTTACCCTGCTGTGAGCAGCAGATTGGACTGGAGTCTTCCAAAGGTTCTTTCCAACCCTCATCTTCCTCTGGTTCTGTGAATAAATGTGATGTATTTGTGACTTACAGGTCAGCTAGGGGTGATGCCCCTGGGATTCTTGTTGAGTGCTTTAAACTAAATCATAGGAAGTCATTTATGAGATTGAACTTTTCAACAGCATCCTATTGAGGAAATGGGCTGTGTCCACTTTGTCTGAAAACCCTGGAACTGCAGAGTTAAGGAATTGTTCAAAATGATACTTATATTTCTATAACTCCTAAAATTCTTTTAGTGCTTTTTTTTCCTTAGTCTGTGGTAGAGCAAAGATGTGAAGTGTTCGGAGTTTTTATGGAGTTTGAATAATCCTGTGAGTCTGCAAACTGGGAGGCTTGTTTTATTCTGGGAGATGTGGCTCATCTCCAGTCCTGCAGATACTTCAGGCATCACCTACCATCTTTTGCCATCATCTCCTTGCCAGGGCAGCTGGATGTCTGCAGGGTGAAGACCTCAGGGCATCCTCAGCTGACTTCATTCTGTTAGAGGTCATCGTTGTCCTGTGCAGATCTCTGTCCCCCTCTCATTTCACAGTCACTCTTCCTGCCTTTTTTAACTTTTTTTTGCTTGCCACTTTGCTGTAAGAAAGTCTGGTACAAACAGGTGACCATCCTGAGACAAATACCTTCCTTCTCCAGTGCCTTGGCCTTCAGTGTCTCCTTCTAGGTACTGCCTCCTGTGCTGCATGGGGCATGGCACTCGGGTCCCACCAGTAGACACAGAATAGCTGCCCAAAAGAGAGAGGCACTGAGCTGTTTGCTAAGAAATCTCTGTTGCTATCACATCCACATGGGCGTTTTGTGTCTGGATAAGTTTTTCAAGTTTAAAACTCTCACCACCTTGTGGCTTGCAGAAGCCTAGGTGAAGCCATGCTTCCTCTAGTGGCTCCACCTGCTGATTGCTGCAACACTCTGGTCCATCTTCAGGGATAAAAGTCTTTGGTTTTGTAGCTGGTGCCACAGTGTTCAACTTTGAAGCAGAGACCTTCACATCTTACAGCTAGCAGTGTCCTGCCTGAGCAAATCTGCTTAACGAGAGGGGGATGAAGATTGGGTTGAGATGAATAATTTGTAGATGGGCAGAACTCTGTTTTTTTCATAGAGTCGTGGAATGATTGGAAGGATCCTTTGAACACTTCCAGGGATGGGGCAGCTACAGGCTGTTCCAATGTCTCAGTGCCCTCACACTGAGGAATTTCTCCTTAATGTCTAACCTAAATTTCCCCTCTTCCAGCTTTAAACCATTCCTCCTTGTCCCATCACTACACAGCCTTATAAAAAGTCCCTCCCCAGCTTTCCTGTAGGCTCCCCTCAGGTGCCAGAAGGCCACTAGAAGGTCTTGGCATGGGCCCACCTCTCAAGTCTGTCAAGACCACTCTGGACCTAGAAATATAAATTTCTAAACTGTATTTTTCAGATATCTCCTCTCTGTGCTTGGTAGAGCTGTAGGTGGTGGTGGCCAAGCAGAAGTTCTGGTTTGACAACATGTGGCTTGGGAGGATTAAGCATGCAATTTACCAGCAAGGTGCTAAAAAAGCATTCAGGATGCAGTTACCTACCTGAGTAACCAAGTTGTTTCCAATCCATGTGAAATGTGTCTGGCAAGGGAATGACTCCTGACAGCCCAGGAAGGGTGCCCAGAACTGAGGGAATTGTTCTGAACAGGGCAAACCTGGCCAGAGGCCTCTGGTAAATCTCAGCTGACCATCACCCCAAAGGGGAAAGGTGTTTGGTCAGCAGCTGTCAGGTCTCCCCTGCTGATTTGGCTTCTTTCTCCCAGTTCTCCCATTCCAAGGTGTTTCCTCAGTCTCCGGAGGGGATGGATTCCCGGACGTGACATTTTTTAACGCGTGCGCTTTTCCCCTCAGGTTACAAAGGGAAGAGGGGGATGGAGCCTGGTGCCCCGCTGGCTTACTGCAACCCAAAGATGTCCAGTTCCTTCAGATTGACCTGCACAAGCTTTTCTTCATCACCCTGATTGGGACTCAGGGCAGGCACGCCCGGGCCACAGGCAAGGAGTTTGCCCGTGCTTACCGGCTGGACTACAGCCGCACCGGGGAGCGCTGGATCTCCTGGAAGGATCGGCAGGGCAGGAGGGTGAGTGGGCTGGGGCTGAGTCCTGGGGGCCACACAAAGGCAGGGAGAACCCAACTGGAGGAGCCACAGCCTCTGCCTCCTGCCTGCTGCGTTGTGCTTTGTCCTGACTCTGCCCTGTCCTCTGCCTGAGCGCTGCGTCTGCTGAGGTGCCGGATCGGTCATTCCTCTGGTTTGATGCCTCAGATCTCAGGCAGTGCTGTGGCTGAAGGCTCTGGCTCTTCATTAGCTTCCACATTCAAGACGTCACGTGAAGGTTCTAAATTGGAAGCTTCAAGGCAGATGTCTGCTTTGTGACTAAAAAAAAAAACCCGAAAAACCAACAAAATGTGAAAAAGAAAATAAAAGGGAAGGGTGGCAGAGCATGGAATTGAGCATGTGTTGCTTCTCACTACAAAAGTCACCTCCAGCTTTAATTTCCTCAGTGAAGGCAAAGGGTGAAGCTGTCCCTCCTCTGACCCCAGCTGAGGATGTTGCTCTCCCTGGCACTGATGCTGTGCTGTGGGGTCCTGGGCCCTCATCAGTCTCTGGTTTGGGCCACCTACAGCAGCAGCAGCGTGGGGAACATGGGCATCAGTAGTGGCTGGGACTGGAAGCTGCTGCTGAGTTTGTTCCACCTGCAGCTGATTCACTTTGGGGTTTTTTGGCCCTGAGAAACTGAGTGCTCAGTAGCAGCAACCCCACCTTGTGGAGGGGCTCTGAAAAGTGCATCCTCTCTGTTGCTTCTCAGAAGGTAGGACAGGCAAAACCAGCAGCTTTTCCACTACTGTGCTGGTGCAAAGATACCCTCATCTCTGAGAGATGGCCAAAGGTTTTTCCTCTTACTCTGACCATGTAGGAGTTTTTTGGCTTGATGTGTCTGCCACCCTCAGGATTCACCAGCAGATGGTCAGCTCCATCCTGTACAGAGATGTACAGGGTCGTTCTGCCACGTGTTGGCTCCTCTTGGGTTTTGTCTCCTGCAGCAAAGTCATGTGGAGCCAGCCCCAGGCCTCCTCTCTGAGGCCATCTGACAGCTTGAAATGGTTGATCCCTGTCACCTGCTCCCTGAAGGAAAGGATCCCTGCTTCATTGGAAGAAGTCATGGGTGTTCCTCCTAGGAAAGTGATGTTAAGAGGCTTTAGATTAAAAGCTGAGAGGTGAAGAGGGTGAGGAACCAGGTTTTCTGTTTTCTTTGCTCAGCTCCTGGTGCTGTGCACCTGTCTGAGCAGGTGTAGAAAACTTTCACAGCCATCCAGGTGCAGTGCAGAAGGCACCAGCTGTGCCTGGCTGCTCTGCAGGGAGATGCAGGATTTTGTACAGGTGTAGGAGGAGAGGAGCAGCAGCAGCAGCTGATTCTCTGCAGGTACCACACAGGGTAAGCTCCTCAGTCTCCAAGGGCAGGGTACAAAGACACCACTGTGCAAATGAACAGCATGAGAGGGAGAAGCTGCTGGCAAGGCTCTCTTCCCCAGGTGATCCAAGGCAACATTGACACCTACGACGTGGTCCTGAAAGATCTCCGGCCTCCCATCATCGCACGGTTTATCCGGGTGATCCCTGTGACAGAGATGCCCATGACTGTCTGCATGAGGGTGGAGCTTTATGGCTGTGTCTGGTATGGTAAGTAGCCATTTCCATGCCTGTCTCTGGGAAATAATCCTTGCACACCACTGACTGGGGCTCCCATGCGTGCAGAGGGACTCCCGGGCCCACGGAACTCCTTCTGTTGGTCCACGGCATAAATAAAAGGCTCATATGGAGAGAGATGGTGGAAGGCTGCTGCTGCTGCTGTATTTCTGAGGTATATGGCCTTCTTTTTTAGATGGTTTGGCATCCTATAGCATCCCTGAAGGAGGGACAATAGCGGCTCCTGGCTTCCCCATCGTTTATCTGAATGACTCGACCTATGATGGCTACCAGGAGCGCAGGTGGGAGAAGTTCTCCTGTTCTCTCTCAGTCACTCTGCAAATTTTCTCTTTTCCTACTTATCCTCTCGCTGTTACCTCGTATCCCAGATGCTTCTTGGAGACCTCCAGAGCTGCAAGCTAGCCTGCTAGTTCTCCAGAGCAGCATGGCTTTGTTACTCCAGGCTCTTCAGACATGTAGTGTGTTGCTCTTTTGAAGGAGGGTGTGGGCTCAGGATGTGTCAGATTGATGTCCCCCAGCTGATAAGGGCTGGCAGGAAAGAAGCAACAGTTTTGTTAGTGGAAGCTGGTTTTGATTCCTTATAAATTAGAGCATGTCCTTATGCCGCTGGTGCTTTCTTCACAGCTTCCATGTTTATGTGGTGTGATGACACTGTCCTGACGTGTCTGATTGCCTTAATGTCCTCATAGCTCTTGGTCTCTTGGGCATGATGCTTTTCCAATGTGGAGTAAAAAAGCCTAAAGTAACTGGATTCTGACACCTCATTACAAGGTCTGTTAGTTTTTCCCATCACTGAGGTTAGGTAGGGAGGGTGACATGTTCCAGACATCTTGAGGTGTCTCTGGTTTAACCAACAGTTGACTCTCATGAAAGGAGAGTTCATGAAGAGTCTGGATCTGAAATGACCCCTGGAATCAGGAGTCTGCCTCTGCTAGTGCTGTTGTGGAGTTAAAACACTCAGACCTGTGCAGATTCCAGTGACTGGAGGGCTCTCCTGGAATGGACTTGCAGGGTTTCAGTGTAGGTAGCCATAGCCCAGCCTGGTTTCCAGGTTTCCTGGAGGCAGTGGAGTGAAACAGGGTGCAGGGAGCAAGTTGAGGCTCTCACACAACTGAACTGCTTGTGCCTTCCTGCTCTAGGACAAGGGACATGGCAGGGATGGCTCCCAGGAGGGTCAGGATGTACCACAGATGTACCACGTCTGGCATCTTCTGCTCTGGGACATTGCTGGAAAACTGTAGTGGGCTCTGCACTCTTGGAATGGAAGTGGAATGAAGCAGGGTCCTGGGTGAAGAGTCTGAGCAGCCCTGGCAATGGAGCTGATAATCTTCTCTTGCACAGGGAGCAGTGCCAGACATGCTCCCTGTTAGAGCTGTGGCTGGGTGAGCTGCCCAGGTCTCCCTGCTCTTTTTCCTGCTTCTCTCTGCCTTCCTGCAGAACTTTCCCTCTGGATCAGTGCTCCTGCCATGCAGCTCCATGGTGCAGGGGTTCAGGTGTCTGATGGGCAGCAGGCACTGTGTCTGTGCCCTCTCTTCCCGTTCCCAAGGGGCTCTGCTTCCACTTGGCTTTGCTCTCAGGGCTTTGTATCAAAGCAGAAACTTCTGCCTTTTCCTGAGCAAGGAAGGATTTGAAAAGCCCATCCCAAACAAAAGCAAGGGCCATTGCATGAACAGGGAATGAGTTCTGGTCCTGGATGGGTTAACAGTAAATAAAGGAATGTTTTCCCGGGAGCAGCTGAAGGACCCACGTGCTCTCACATTTGCTCTCTCCTGGCTGTTTCTGCCTGACTGGTGGTTTTTTCCTTGCTAGGCACCTGTATGGTGGTCTGGGCCAGCTGACAGACGGGGTGCTGGGACTGGATGATTTCACCCAGAGCCACCAGTACCGTGTGTGGCCGGGCTATGACTACGTGGGCTGGAAGAATGAGAGCTTCAGCACGGGGGCTGTGGAAATGGAATTCCAGTTCGACAGACCCCGGAACTTCACCTCCATGAAGGTAATCAGGGATGTCCTGGAGGAGGCTGGGGGCTTCCAAATTACCCTTTGGGTCCTCTTCCCAAAGCAAGAAGACATGAGGTGCCTGGCAGAACTGGAGATGTTCCACATTTGCCAATGTAGGAGGGTGAAGCAGAGGAGCTCAGAACCTTTCAGTATTTGACCTAAAGGAATAAAAAGCAGACACCTGCAGTCATTCTGCATCTGAGATGGGTTTAGGATGTAGGCTCCTTGGTCTCTAGGGGCTGCCTGATCCTGAAGGTATAAAGGTTGTTTCCATTTTGACCCAAAATTTCTCTGGATCCCTCAATATTTGCTTGTGCTGTGGGAAATTAGACAGGAAGAGGATGAACTGAACTTTGAGTCTGTAGTAAACAGCAGGATCTTTTCAAAAGGATTGGTGGCTTTTCTTGTAGAGATTTCAAATGAAGGAGAACCCACCACATCCTTAAGTAAATTGTTTTGGTGGTTACTTACCCTAGTTTTATTCTGTCTATTTTTAACTTGCAACTTTGGCTCTTAGCCTGCTTTTGCTGGCAAAAATAAGAGTCCTGCCTTCTCAGAAATTTTCCTGCTTCTAGACTGTGATTAAACCACTCTCTCAATTGTTATTTCAGTAAAATAATTTGTCTGAGTTTCTCAGTGCCTTCTGTGTGAGATCCAGGGTCATTTTTGTAGCAATCCTCCAATCCTTTCTGTCTTTGGCAGTGCTCTTCTAGAGGTATAGAACCTGGAGCTGGATGTAGGTTTCCATCAAACTGTAGAAAAGAATGGTATCGATTTCCTGCTTTTGGATGATTGTTCTTTTTTTATAAATCTTGTGATCATACAAGTCCTCTTAGCCAAGGGATGGGGAGCCAGTGTTCATTAAAAATCTGGTGCTAAAAGGCAGTTAATAATTACTGGTGTCCAAGATTAAAGTCCAGTTTAGAAAGGCATTTATGTTTTGTTCCTGAGTTTACTACACTGGAATGAGTCAGCCCTGAAAGCTTCAGAATATTTTAAGAGACTTTGATTTCTTTTTTTTTCCCCCTATTTATTTTCTTTCTAGTGATTCTGTTGTCTCTTTCAGATCATTGAAGCTAGGAATACATTCCTGCTAGAAAAACACCTACAGAGGGATGATTTGTGCCCTAAAATTTGTAAGACTTACTAGTTGACAATTTTTAATCAAATAAATAAAATGCTTGGGTTCGTGCTATGCTAATTGGAGTTAGACATTATAATTAGTAAATTAAATGCCTTATAAAAATCCATCATATAAACAAAAGCATCCTGATCAACCAGACACATAGTTACTTCATTTTGTGTTTCATTGTAAAGCTGTATTGATTAGCATAAATTATTCTTCATTCTTCCAGCTTTCAGTTTATTTTTTACAGGCCAGGTTGTTTGTAAATACTTTTTGTATTGTCCTACCTGTTGACTTTATGCCAGTTTTCTGAGCTTGCCCATTATCTGAGGAAGTATTAAAAAGAAATGCTAGCAAATGCTGCAGCTGCATTGCAAATTCCTTAGGCTTGCATATTATAAAATTAGACATTAGTAGGTGGTGTCTGGAATAGAAAGTGTCTCTGTATCAGTCCAAGATGAGAACATATCCAACTCTGTCCAAATATGGCACAAATTGTATATTGCAGGCGTCAGGTTTTCCTGCCTTGTTATGGATGACTCTTTCTCCTTATTGAATAATGTTGTCTGAGCTTCATCTGTTCCTAATTATATGCAAATACCCTTCTTTTGTTTTTTTACTGCTCATCAGGCCTGTTGTCCTCATTATTGCTTCACTGCTATTCACTGCAGGACCTCACAGAGGCCAAGCAATTAATAGGGCTGAAAGCTGCAGTTGGTTTGGAAGCTGTTGTCCCAGTTGCTAATACTCCACCATCAATAGGAAATAATTTCTGGAGTCACTGGGGAGGATTGGGCCACCATGGCTTTGAAAAAGGAGTAGACTGAAGACTTTGAGGGACACCTTGTTCCTTCTGATTCCTGGTCACTGCCCACAGTGGCAAAATACTGGGGTCCAGATCTTCTGCTTTGTGTTTTTTTGGGGGGTGGGTAGACACTAGCTTAGACTGCAGATGCTGAAGGCTTTCTAAGAGAGGCCAGAGACCACATGTGGTTTTCTTTCCTCTCTTAGGATATATGTTCAAGGAGAGTTGGTCTGTGAGGCTTTAGATTAGTACAGAGTTTGTCTGGTTTTTACACGGACCTTTTGAAGAGCCTGCCAAAGTGTGATCAGTAACATTTGCATGCCAGGTGAAGAACAACTTTGGGATCAAATTTTTCACAAATGTTCCGTTGCACACTATGAGTGGATGAAGCTGTACAGGAACAAGTCCCTCATTCTGGGTTAGGAGTATTCATAGAGGGGAGATCTCACAAGAAGGAACTCTTCATGAACACAAAATCCCCAAGGCTTGGTTTGATTTTCAATAAATCTTCCTCCTGCCTCATCTGTTGCCTTCTCCCTAGGTGCACTGTAACAACATGTTTTCCAAGGGGGTGAAGATCTTCCAGAAGGTGGAGTGTCTGTTCAAACCACGCCTGATTGCAGACTGGGAACCTGAACCTGTTGGGGTGGCAACTGTTTTGGATGACAAAAACCCCAGTGCCAGGTTTGTGACCGTGCCCCTCAACCAGCGAGTAGGCAAAGCCATTCTGTGCCGCTTCCACTTCGCTGACACCTGGATGATGATGAGTGAGATTTCCTTCCAGTCAGGTGAGTGATCCTGCAAGCCAAGGCACCTGGGGAAGCAGAGAGAGGAACAGAGGGGGTGTGGAGGGGGCACAATAGGGAGGAGGAAACAGTAGAAGCACTGAGAGGGTTGGAAGGGCAGAAAGGTCCTGTCTGCAGTGGGTGCTGCTCAGGCTGGTAGTGATGCTCATCTACAGAAGTGCAAGTGGGGCAACGAAAAATTGGGCTGCAAAACATTCCTTCTTTTTGAGACAGCTGCCTGCTTCTTAGGGGATTGGTTTGGTTTTTTTTTTACCTCCTTTAGCAAGTATTTTGTTATAAATGACCTGTATCTACAGCTAATGATAACATTAGCAGATTATGAATGTAAGAGGCTGATTTATTTTTTCTCCTTTGAAGTCATAACTATGACACAGAAGTCAGTGCTGTGGGTGTTCTGAAAGGGTCTGTAAGGGCAAAGAAGAGTCTTGCAGAAAAACACTTGTACTGACAACAAAACGATCTGGCTGCAGCTTTGTATTTGGAGGTTCCCAATCATCTGGAGTGAGAGGACTTTCCTGGGGAAGGAGCACTCTGATTCCAGCTTGTCCCTTCCCTTGTTGCCAACAGCCCCTCCTGGCTGCTCCCTGTCACACATGGGACTAGGCAGGCTCTTGGTCTCTCCTGTGGTGGCAATCCTTAGAATCATGCTCAAATGCAAAAAAGAGCTCTTGGTGCAATCCCCTGTGTCTGGGCCAAGCTCAGGGAAGGGTCCTGGTGCTTTGTTGGGGTTGGGAAGTCCATGCTGCTGGTGTGTCCATGCTGCTGGTGTGTCCATACTGCTCATGCTCTTCATGTCCTGTGTGGGTCTCAGGCCAGTCCTGCCTGGGAAGTCAGGGGTGGTGGGAGGGGTTGTGCTGACCACTGGGAGGAACAGGGAAGTTGTTGGACTGACCCTTTCCCTTCCCTTCCCCAGACATGGAAAGCGTGAATCCCAGTTTTGTTACAGCAGCCACAAGCACAACAGATGTCTTGGAAACAGAGTACAACACTACTGAGGGCACCTGGGGTAAGGACTTCTGAGTGCTGGGGAATTTCACAGGAACACCTCGGTTATCATGGGCTTTCCATCCATTTCTGGAGATCTGAGCATGACCCTCATGCACAGAGCTGCATCTCACAGTCCTCCCAGCCTCAGCTGTTCCCTCCTCCATCACCTGGCTGAGGCTGCCTCAGAGCCAGGGGGCTGGAGGCAAATGTGCAGCCAGTGAAGCTCTGAAACTGTCTGCTCAGGCATGGATCCATTGCAGAGGTTCATCCACTGCATTCTCAGAACAGGCTTTTTCCTCTGCACAATTCTTATCTACAAGCCTCCAAAATGAGAATTTCTGATAAGAGCAAAATGTGAACACAGCTAATGTTAGTGCTCAGGAAGCTGCCTAAGATCTCTTGTGTACCAAGCACAGATAACAACCTGTGCCTCATTAACTCCAGGTTCTTCTCTCATTCCAGAAACCACATCTTCTGTAACCAGCACCTGGATAGGAGAGAAAGCAGATGACTCCAACACCTCCATCCTTGTGGGCTGCCTTGTGGCTATTATCCTCCTGCTCCTACTGATTATAATCATTATTCTTTGGAAGCAATATGTTCAGAAAAGGTTGGAAAAGGTAATGCAGTGGATCTGTTCTGCAGACACAAGTTCATTACTAAGCATTAACCCTAATAAGCTCAGAATTATGTAAAAAGCACAGAGCTGTCCCAGCTCCATAGAGCAGCTCAAAGTGTTCTCACAGCAGGGGAAGATGCCAACTCTATCCAAGATATTACTGGAAATTGCTGTGGTTGCAGCCAACACATTACTTAACAGCTGAGCTTTGCCTCAGCATTTTTTCCTCTCTTCCCAGGCCCCACGTCGGATCCTGGAGGAAGATGCCACCGTTCGCCTCTCGTTCTACAGCTACACCATTGCCAACAACCAGACCCAGATCCACCAGTCCAATCCCACCTATGAACGTGCCTTCCCACTGGATTTGGAATATCACCAGCCTGCTACGCTGCTTCAAAAGCTTCCAGAGCTCTCCCAGAGTGCAGAGGATTCAGGTAATGCAACCATCAGTCTCCAGAAGTTGTTTCATTTTTTATTATTTCTGTTGGGTTTTAAACTGTGCTTCTGCTCAGTGTCCAAGTCATCTTAGACTCCTGTGCAATGCAACACCGAGGGACCTAAGATAATATTCTAGAACTTTTTAGCACGTAACTTGGGCAGATGAAGCACCAGTCCCACTGGAGAGCTGTGGCCTTTTAGTGTTCTCTTTGAAGACTGCATTTATCTGCTAGCCAGGGCATCTGTTAGGAGCTGGTTTTGGTGAGCACAGCCCTTGGCAGTGTATTCCCTGCCTGCAGCACCCCTGGGCTGTCCAGACTGGCTGGTGGAGATGACCTTTAGCACCCCCTCCTCCTGCAGCAAGGGCTCTGTGAAATTCCTTTAGGAAAAGCAGAGGGAAATACAGCAGAGCTGTCAGTGGTGCAGAGGCTTCCAGCCCCTGGGGAGGTTTGGGATGCATTCAGAAGGGAAGGTTTCCAGCAGTGTTTTGTGATGGCATTGTTACACTACACTGGAAGATTGATTTGGATGGAGTCAGGCTATGAATGTGAAGCAGGACAGATGCTCTGTGTGAGGCTGACCATGCAGGGAATTAATTATAAAGAGTTCTCCTGTGATACTTGTGTGGATAAGGTGTGAGAGGCAGGGTGTGTGCTAGCAGAGCACATGGGAAATGGAAATGTTGATCAGTTCTTGTTGCAGAAGGGAATTCAAAGCAGGTTTGATGTTGCAGACATCTCTGTGTCAGGTAGGGGTGACAGGTCCTGTTCAGAATGAATCAGAAACAGGAAATCAGTCACTTCAGACTCATTCCTCCATGTCTGGGCAAGAACTTTACCTCTCACAACTGGATAGAGCAGGCAGCTGTTTAACAGGAGTTCACTGCCACCTCCCAGGTATTCAGGTGTCTGCAGAAGTGAGCTCTGTCCTGGTTCAAGCCCTCATTAACCCAGAATCTCCCATCTGGGGGTGCTTTGGTACAGGGTAGCAGGCTCCCTTACAGCCTCCTCAGCTAGGCTGAACCCCAGAGGTCTGCGGGATGAAGAGGTGTGGGAACTGGGCCATACTGGTTTTGAGTGTCTGACCCCCCCTGTCTCTGGTTTCCCCTCAGTGTGCAGTGGGGACTATGCTGAGCCTGACCTGACCAAGTCCACTCCTCACCAAGGCTTTCAGAACAATGTTCCTCACTATGCAGAAACAGACATTGTCCACCTGCAGGGTGTGACTGGCAACAACATGTATGCAGTCCCAGCCCTCACTGTGGATTCCCTTACCAAGAAGGACATCTCAGTGGGGGAATTCCCCAGGCAGCAGCTACGACTCAAGGAGAAGCTGGGAGAAGGCCAGTTTGGAGAGGTACAGCCATTCTCTTCCACCTTTCCTCCCCCAGAAAGGAGATGTCTGGCACAGTGAAACTTCTGAGCTGCCTCTCTGGCACTGCTTCATATCTGGGGGCTGGGGACCTGTGTTTTATTTAATGCCAGTATTTTATTTAACTTGTGTCTTTGCTGCTGGGGAGGACTGGTGTCCTCAGGAAAGGCTTCAGATAGCTCCATATTGCTGGGAGGCTGCTGCTTGGTACCACCTGGGGGTCTCCTGATCTGCTTTGCAAACTCCCACTGTATCCCTGTTTATGACCCTACAAAAAAGGCCTGGGGGTGGGAATTCAGACTGTCCCATGGGCATCTCAAACATGCCATGGCTGTCACCCACCTTTAGGCATGTGAGTATGAAAAGTCCAGCAGTGAATCCAGCCAAGACAGAGTGACCCTAGCTGTAAAAATAGCTTTTGTGTTAACAGGTGGAGGTTCTGTGGGGCTCTGCATGCTGGTCCAAGCAGAACTGGACGTTTCCCAAGCACTGTGCTGCCTCCCATTCTCCAGCTTTGCTTCCAGCTCAAGCCCCAGCCTGTGTCAGAAGCCTTGAGCAGCACAGTCCATGCCTCACTCACCTGCCAGCCTTTTTCTTCACTCCTTGAGCTGCTTTCAAGCTGGGAATGTTTTCACCCTGCTTTTTCTTCTCTCCTGGCTTTGTTTCCACACCACCCCCAGTTCCATACTGAGCCAAATTTTCCCCTCCCCTCCTCCCACTCTTCCACTGTCTCTTGCCTTTCCAGCTTCTACACACAGCCTTCAGTTCTATCTGTCTGATGCATTTTGGGCAAGCACTGTCCTTTACTGACTGCTTCCTCACCTGTGATGGGCCCAACTTTATAGTTCTTCCCTTCTGACAGCCCCTTCCCTGTCCCCCTCACTTCTCTCTGGATCACTCAGTGAACTGGGAAGGCACTGACATCCTCAGCATCTTCACCTGCCTGGGGGTCCAGTGGCTTTTGCTTGGATCCTGCCCTGCCTTGGGCTGTGCTCCAGGAGTGAACAGGGAGGCTTTAACTCAGTGTTTTGCTTCTGGGTTCTCCTTCTCTCTCCTTCCTGTCCTAATAATTGTCAAAGCTTTCTCCTCCTCCTTTGGGTGGTCAGACAGCAGCAGCCAAGCTCTCCATCTCCATTTCCCTTGGTTGATTCAGAGCCTGGTCCTTCCCTCACACCCCAGGCCCCTTCCCTTGCTTTTGCAGATGTGCCACATCATGTTCTTCCTTCTCTCCTCCTCACCTCCTTGGTTTTTACCAACCTGCTCATCAGCATCATGTGCTCTGCTCCACTTCTCTGCCTTCATGTGCAGTCTTGCTTCCTAGCAACATGGCTCATTGCTTTGGGCTTCTGCTCCACTCAGTTTTCAGGCTTCTTTCTTCTTGGTCCTGACCATCCTTTCCCTGAGCTCAGTGACACTTTACCTCTGCTTGTAATTTATACTCTTAGTTCCTTGGCTCTTTCCTGTCCCCAGTCCCATGACTCTGCTTTCAGCACAGCAGATTTCATTCTCATTCTCCAGCAGCATCTTTGTACTCTTGTTTCTGTTTTGTTTTTTTTTTTCATCTACTGTCTCTTTTTTCTCCTCACTGTACTTGATGTGCAAATTCTGGTGCTTTCTTCATATAAAATTCATTAAGCTCCCATTACATTCCCCTGACTGCTGCAGATCCTCAGCTGACAGGTCCAGTCTGTTCCCCTCCTCCAGTCCTTTTGCCACAGCCTCACATGCTCAGCTCTGTCTCCTTTCACCACCCCAGCATCTCTTGCCAGTTAAATATCCATTCTGATAAATTCAAAAGCAAGTTTCTTGTCACCTCATTTCTTATACAACCCTGACAGTAATTTTATATTTTAATTCATTTATTTATCCAAAGAAACTTGGCATTCTGTGCCCTGATCAGAGCATTCCTCTCTGGGTGTATTCACAAGTGAGGTGTTTACATCACACACATACACACGCACACTTTTTTTCTTTCTTTCTTTTTTTTTCTGGAATTAGAGGACTTTGGAGAGCTGTCTATAATTTCTAGACATTCCTCAGTGAAGTCTGAGTGGTGACTCCAGCCAGGCTGCAGGACAGCTCTGTAGGTGGATGGCTGGGGTGATGTTCTGGACATTCTGTCTGCATGCACAAGCAGAGTAAAGCAGACATCTCCAGGCACAGGGGCCTTCCAGAACACCTCCAGTACTTGCTGGGCAAACTGGGACTGCCCCAGCAATCTGCTGCACTACCCTGCAGGTGTGCAGTAAATTCAGTGTGCTGGGGATCTGTTGGGCTGCATCCACTCCTACATCATGGGCTATATAGTGTGTGCAGACATTTTGTCCAGGATCTAGAGCCAAGCTCTGGGCTAATCCTGGTGAGAACAGAGTCCCCCTCATTAGATCATTCACTTGGTCATTCTGAGGGGGGGAGCAAACTGAGGACCTCAGGGGGCTCTTGTTTTCCTCTGGATTTTGAGCTGTGCACACTCATAGTTGCTCGTGCCTCCTGCCCTGCAGGTTCACCTGTGTGAAGCTGATGGTCTGCTGGAGTTCCTGGGAGTCTCCTCTACAGAATTCACTCCCCAGCCAGTTCTTGTGGCAGTGAAAATGCTGAGATCAGATGTCAACAAAACAGCCAGGTGAGTGCATCCCCAGTGCCGACCATCTGAGAAGGAAAACAAGTGCTCTCCCAGTAACAATTTCACACAAATTAACCCTGCTGGCTTCTGGAAGAGTGTCCTGTGTCTCTAGTGGGTGTTTTATGTGTTCAGAAGCAGGGAGGAGGGGACACCCCCAGAGGTGATGTCAAACAGAAGAGCTGGGTGCATCCTGTCTGCTGGGGAGGGGCTCAGTGCTGACCCTGAGCACCGAAGCAGGTTTCAGTCTCACTGTGTGCAGATGTCTGAATGTCTCTGAACAGGGGTTTTCTTACATACCTCTTCTGCTTTCCTCAGACAAAGGAATCATTTAGGCTCCCAACCTTTTTTCTTTTTTCCAAGGAATGATTTCCTGAAGGAGATCAAGATCATGTCCCGGCTGAAGAACCCCAACATCATCCGGCTCCTGGGGGTGTGTGTGAGGGATGACCCCCTCTGCATGATCACAGAGTACATGGAAAATGGGGACCTCAACCAGTTCCTTTCCCAGAGGGAGATCTACAGCAAATTTGCCATTTCAAACAACATTCCCTGTGTCAGGTAAGAGGAACTGCCCAGGTTTGGGATGAATCAGCTACCCAGAGCTGCCCGTTCCATCTGCTGTGCCTGGACAGTGACCTTCCCCATCACCACATCCATGTGCTGTGGATGCTGCTCCTGCCTTGTGTGGGATTCTTGAGGCCTCTGGAGGTTTGTGTTCCTCTGAAGTGTGCCTGACTGTGGGATGTTCTGGTCACAGTGACAATCTTAGATGTGTTGCTTATTGATGCCACCATCTGTTTACATTCGTGGGTTTGCATCAATTATTTCCATAATACAGGAAGCCAGTTGCATTACAGAAAGAATTTTTGGGATGAAAGTCAAGAATGTCTTAGGCTTTTAAGAAGGTTCATATGTTCTCTGGATGCTTAAAAAAAAATATGACATGAGAGGAGTTGAGTGTGGAGCTTCACTAAGGAAAGATTTCATCAACCAGCAGAAGGAGAATATTTGGCAAGGAAAAGAGTTTTCTGTGAGCAATGGCACTTATCTCTCTCCTCTGTGGAAGGATTAAATCTAAAATTAAAGCATCTTTACTACTGCAGAAATCTTTTCCTCAGAGGGAGGTTGTGTGTAGGACTGAAGTATTCTGCTTGACAAAGAACCTTGCTCTGATCAGAAATCTCTGCATTGCCTGGTCCTTGGCATGAACCCAACAAAGAATTCCATTTATTTGTAGTTCAGGAGCAGGGTGTTGAGGCAGAGCAAGGTCTGGTGGATGAAACAAGGTGGCTGAGCCTTTCCTTAGTGAGACAATTCCAGCATTTCTGCCAGCAGTGCTCAGGGGTGCTGCAGAGTCTTTGGGATGCATCTCCTGGGTCTCCCTGGCTGCCTGGACACATCAGGATGGTGACTTTGCTGAGAAGTGGCTCCTGCCCTGGCCCTCTGGATGCAGAGCTGCTCACATCAAGCCCTGCAGAACTTGCTGAGCAGAGGGGCCCAAAGGCAGCTGCAGGGTGCAGGTGGGACAGGAGAGACTGGGAATGGGAAGAGCACCAGCCCCAGGCTGCAGCTGAGCTGGGAGAAGGTGGGGCCTGGAAGCTGTGTCTGCTTCTATATGGAAAACCAACAACCAGGTGAACAAGGTGCAACTGGGTGGCAGAGTTCCTGTTTTGGGGGCAAAACAGGTCCACCCACATCAGGAGGAACATCAAGGGGGCTGAGCATCACCTGGCTGAGTCGTGGTGCTGAAAGGCTGGGAAGGAAATGTTGGCATGGGAGTGTTGGCTTGATGGTTGGACTTGATGATCCCAGAGGTCTGTTCCAAGCTTTGTGATCATGAAATTGTACCCAACCCCTCCTGCCAGTGCTCTGCCAGAGCTGCCTCCAAACCTCTGCCCACAGCTCAGCTATGGATTGATGGTTGTGCTGGAGGTGCCTTCTCACTGCCACCAGAGCACGAAGAGGAGGAGACCAAGACTTTTTTCCTGAGCTTTATCAGGGAAATACTAACTGGAAACAGTTTATTAGTTGTGACAAATGCTTAACCATGCACAGTGGGCAGCAAGCCCAGCAGTGTGTGTGCAGAGTGATGGAAGTCAGATGGTCCAAACTCAGGCTGTATCGTGCAGCTTTATTAATAATTTTCATTTTGCTAATGGGGGAATTAAAATTATAGTAGATGGGAAAATGCATCTGTTGATATTTTCAGTAATATGAAACATATTTTTAAAAGTAAGCTCTCTTTACTGTGTAGTGCTGTGTGTACATCAGTGTAAGTGTGCAAGGGGGGCAGTGTGTGAAATGCCAAGCTCTGAGCAGTTGGGGTTTTTTTTAGGAGATGAGATTCTGAGATTGCATAGCTTAATTTTTCATGCCTCTCTGCAGAAAGTTGGTGCTTTGATGGAAAAACTCTTTGAGCATCTTGAGAGTAACACTTGAGATTAAAAAACTCAAAGGGTTGTCAAATTCTAGAGGCCCTGAATTTCAGGGACAACTTGTCTGTTCCTGCTCCTCAGCTCAGGAACTTGGCTTTGCCTGGCAGGGGGGGTGTTGGGCAGATGAGTTTCACTGTCACGTCAAAAAACACATTGAGAGGTCACTGTAATACAGCCAGAATAAGGAAGAGTTGAGTGTGGGGAACTCTACTGATTTTTCTTTATTTTTTTAACTTTCTTTTGCTGCAGCTACTCCAACCTGCTGTACATGGCCACCCAGATTGCCTCAGGGATGAAGTATTTGGCATCTCTGAATTTTGTGCACAGAGATCTGGCAACTCGCAACTGCCTGGTGGGGAACAACTTCACCATCAAGATTGCAGATTTTGGGATGAGCAGGAATCTGTACAGTGGGGATTATTACAGGATCCAGGGCAGAGCTGTGCTGCCCATCCGCTGGATGGCCTGGGAGAGCATCCTGCTGGTAGGGACTGCACAAAGCCCCTTCCTCCTTCCCTCTTGGTTTATTTCACTGTGCCCCTAACATGGGGACACATCTACAGTCCTTACAGCATCAAAATGTGGCCCAAGGTGAGGTGTCCATGAGGTTATGTTTACTCTGGACACAACTCAGATCCTGAAAATACAGCACACACACCTGGGGCAGGATTTCTGTGACTGATATTCAGGACTGCTGCTGGAATTGTAAGGAAATTGCCTTTTAAAGCTTCTTTCCCCAGCTGTGAAGCTGAGAGGGACATGAACAGGATTTCAGAAGTTTCAAGTGCTGGGTCTGGTTTGGAGGTTGGGGTTTTGGTTTGTGTTTTCTGCTTTCTCCCTTTTAGGAGGTTGCTCAGCAGCCCAACCACATCCAGACTGGAGTCAGCTCCTTAATACTGAGCCCCAGGTTTCTTTCTTACTAGTGGGTGAGATCACCTGGTTATACCCCAAATATATATATATTCTTTTTCAACATCCTGAGGACCCAGAAAAATTGTAATTTCCTCTGATAAAGGCTGATAGGCCTCAGATTTTCCAAGTTCATCCCATTTTCTTTATTACAGCTGTATCTAAGCCATTGATCTGTCTCATCTTCCAAACACTGGCAGGCTGCTGGGGTTGCCAGATAAGCCTGGGCAGCCTGGTTGTTGGATATTTTCTGTCCTCCAGCCCCCAACTGTTTTCTCATATTTTTCTGAAAAATCTTCAGCTTCTTCCTTCTTCAGAAAACACATTGTTCCAAACACAGCCAGTTTGGGCACATTTTTCAAAGACTGAAAACAAGGACAGCAAGCAGAGGCTGCCACCAGCTTCTCACATGTGCAGAGATGAAAATTATCTTGGCCTTGCCCTAAGAGTCTGGAGTCTGCTTCAGCTCTGCCTTCACCCCCAGGGCTTTACTCCCTCTTCAAAGGCTTTTTCTGTGCTGCAGTGTTTCAGGTGGGGGTAGGCAGCAGCTACCCACCCCCTTGCACAGTCCCTTTTCCTCCTGCTGCCGACAAATACGCTGATTTTCTCAGGAGGGGCAGCAGCCTCTGGCTTCCTCTCAGGCTTGCTCCATGTTTCCAGAGGCTTCCCCCAGTGGAAGCTGTCCTGGGGGTCCTTGCAGACAGACAGCAGCCTCCTGCCCCCAAAAGCAGCAGTGTCCCCCCCTCTGTGCATTGCTGGCAGGAGGTCACCTCTTCTGCTGCCTCTTTTTGAGGGCATTTTTCCAGGTATGGGTTCTGAACCCTGGTGTGCAGCTGCCAGGAGCAGGAACCCAAATGGGTTTTGGTGAATGTGTGAGTAACTTACAACATCCTTCTGTTCCCAGGGCAAGTTCACCACAGCCAGTGATGTCTGGGCATTTGGGGTCACCCTCTGGGAGATGTTCATCCTCTGTAAGGAGCAGCCATACAGCCTCCTCTCAGATGAACAAGTGATTGAGAACACAGGAGAGTTCTTCAGGAGCCAGGGCAGGCAGGTAAGGACGTGAGCCTTGTCCTGCTGACATCCAGCTGGATCTCCAGAGGGCCCTTGGGCCACCTGCAGATGTCTCAGCTCCTATTCCTCATCTTTTCAAGCATATCCCACCTCTCTTCCCCTCCTTCCAGACTCGTTGCACCAGTTTTGTTCTCTTGGAGAGAACCTTCTCTGGAAGAACCTCTTGGCTCTGTCCAGTGCTCCTTCCTTACAAACCATTTCTGTTTCAATCTGCCCTTGATGCACTGCTGTCCCTCTTACATTTTCTGGGCACCCCTCCACAATCCTTTCACACTTTTATCAGATCTCTCTCCACTAGTGTTTTCTCTGAAAGATGAGGAAGCTCTTACTGAGGTGTGGGAGGAGGAGTTGGTGCCCAGGGGTTAGGGAGTCCTCAGATCTCCAGAGATGCTGAGAAGCCTTTGGCCATGTTCTGTGTCATTGTCCCCTCTTAGGAGCTCCCTCCCAGTCAGGACTGAGCACTGGTACCAGTGATGGTGTGGGACAGCCCAGCCAGGGGGAGTGCCAGTTGTTTGCTGTTCTCCCAAAATTCACCTTTAGTACCAAACAAGTTAAAGGATGCAGGGGAATAGAGTAATGGGAGGTCTTGTTCACTCTTCCAAATTCTGAGGATTTCAAAGAGCCTAAAAGATGTGTATTGAAATGAGAGGGGAGGGGAGGGAAATAAATGTGCCAGGCTGTGCTCAGATAAGCTCTAAAAGGTGTTTTTTCTGTCTCTGCTAACAAGCTGACACGATGTTTAGCAAACCTCAGGGGCTGTCTACGGTGAGTGAAAGTGTTTGGATTTTGTTGTGGTAAATTTGGGTTTGGTTTTGTTATGGTGTTGCTTGGAAGATGAATCTCTCTGAGGCATTCATGGGGGACAAAGGACTGTTCTGTGAGCAGCTCATCAAAACTTGCTGGCAAAGTGTCAGCAGCACCATTTGAGGTGGCTCAAAGCTCCATCCAGACTTCACTGCCAGATTCATGCTTCGTGGGTTTTGAGCACTGCATGAGAGCTGTGTCTCCTAAACCTGGAGTGAGCTGTCCTGTTGGTTTTAGTGTTGGAGAGGCTCAGTTCTTTAAGAGCAGCCCATGAAATAGCTGTATTTTTTTTTCCTTTCAGATCTATCTCTCCCAGACTCCTCTGTGTCCTAACCCTGTGTTTGATCTGATGCTGAAATGCTGGAGCAGGGACATAAAGGATCGTCCCACTTTTGACATGATCCACCACTTCCTGCTGGAACAGATGGAATCAAACATTTGACTCCAGAAAAAGAGACAGACTGTTGAGAAACAGTGCCTTTGGTGTCTCTGCCTGTACCTCATGGGAAGATGGTCAGGCCACCTTGCTCTCCTCCCTTGACTGTTCTTTATTTAAGTTGAGATGTCCATGGCAGCTGCTCATTCTATTGGCCATGGTCTGACATGCAGGACCAGAGGATCTCATTTGGTTGGAAAAAAAAAAAAAATCATCTCCTCTTCTGAATCATTTCCTGGGAATACTGTGAGAGGGGGTTTGTGAGATGCCCATACACCTTGGGGCAAAACAAATGAGTGAAACTTCGAGGGACTTGGAGCTCTCTCCTGGTGGAACAAGAAGCTCCCAGTCAGGGAGAGCGTTGCCACTCGAGAACAGATTTCTAGAAATAAAGACTTCAGTCTTTTTCAAACGATTCCATTAACTCCAATGGAAGTCTTGTGCACATTGGCAAGTGTTCTGAATGCTCTTGCTATGGACAGGCTGAATAGTGATAGAAATGTCTAGAGCTAGGGAAAGGTGTCATGGACTTGAGAACCATGGAGCTGGATTTAGCAACCCTTTGGAAGTCGTGCTCCCAGGGTCTATGGAGGACACTGATACAAGAGTCCAAGATCATGTTCTTTTTTCCTGTGGTTGTTAAGCACTGCTTTTGTTGTATATGTGCATTTTCCCCACACTGGATTTTTTTTTCTAGAATTTTTTTTTTTAAATGAATGTTTAAGGTCCCGGGCAGGTCGCTAGCAGAAGATCTCCTTGGGCCTACAAATTAAGGCTAAGGTAGGGAGTTTGTATTGAAAAGTAGCTGATACTGTACTACTGTCACTATGTAGATTTATTAGCCTAATGAACTTGTAGCCACAATGGACTGATGTGCAATTAATCCTGTATAATTACCCATTAATATGAGATCTCTAAGTCAATGCTGTTACATGTGCAGAGGGAACTTAGATTTGGTGAGAGGGCTGAGAGCAGAACCTGCTATGTCACTTGTCACTTGTCACAGCTCCTGCAGAGCAGAGGATGGGTGGTCCCTGACACCCACCCCACTCCCACACGTGTTTTGCAGCATCAGTGGTTCCTCTCCAGGTCTGCAGGAGGTCAGAGCTGCCAGCCAGGTGGGTGCACTGCAGCCCAGGCACTTTGGTTGCTGTGATGGGAGCTGGGACAGACCCAGCCCTGCAGCTGGGGTTTCTGCTGGCTTTGGGCTGTCCCTTCACAGCATCAGACAATTTGCTCATTGAACTTGGGGTTGGGTTTTGTTTCTCATGTCACAAATGGCTCATTCTCTGAAGGGTTTTAGAGGGCTCTGAAATCCCCTTGGAGTGAGTAAGAGAATTCAGCTCCTTTCCACAATAAATCCCTTGTGGATTTACTGGGTGCCTGGGGAATACTCTGCTATTCCCTCTCTAATCCCTTAGCAAGGTACTTAGGACCAAACCAGACATTTCATGAGCTGGGATAAGAGGAGAGTTCAGCACTTGGCTTTATTTAAACAGTGTCCATCTTGGCATATCCTTTCAGTAAAGATTACAGAGGTAATTTTTATCACAGCCACAACCTCAGTGTGAGCCTGGCTGTGCTGTGAGCTGGGAGAGGGGATTCCAGGCTGTTATTACAGGAGAGTAATTGTTATGCTGAAAAACCCCAAGCCTGCTGCTGAACTGGCAAAGAGCAGGACAGAGCATGGTGTGGCTGTGTCTGCTCCCCAGGCACAACCATTCCAGTGGGATATTTCCCAGTGCCCACTCACCTGTAGGACCATGCCCAGGGTGTCCCCCAGACCTGGTCTGGGCAGCTCCAGCTGAGCTGCTCCTCTGAGCACCCTTTATGTGACCAGGAGCCAGAGGGTCCCCATCACCTCATCCCCCTGCCAGGGCTACAGGGGCTCAGGTGACTCTCAACCCCCAGCAGGTATTTTTTCCTTTTTCCTTTCTCCTTTGACAAGAGAGGCCCCAAGTGACCAGGACCCATGTGCACCCTCTGCCAGGAGGTGGGCAACGGGGGCAAAGCCAGCGTGGTCCCTGCTGCAGCCTGGCAAACCACACATCCCTTGGATTTCTGGAGTACTTCTGTCCCAGAAAATGCCCAGGTAATCCCCAGCTGTGTGTGTGCTATGGAGTTCAGAGATCCCAGAGCTCTGTCAGGTCCCCTGGATGGGCTCTGTACTTGTGTTATTCAGGATGTGCTGTTCCTCCATTGACATGTTGACATACAAAGTTTCTCTCATATCAATAAATTCTAATGATAACCTTGACAAAAGTGAGTTTCTACTTTTTTCAGCCAGGCCTTGCTCTGAGGACTGATATTTTGGGTCTGATTATTCAGTAGCTCTGTGGGAAGTGTGGGACCCTCGGGTTCAGAAGGAGCAGCCACTTAAAGGAGCTTTGAAGGGAGTTTCTGGAATTGCAGGGAAGATGCTGGGATGATGGGACCTGGAGCAGCCTGGGATCACTGTTCTGTGCCATCAACACAGTGCTGCACCAGTAAGCAAACTTTTTTTCATGTTCATATTAAACTTGGAGGAAAATCTAGGCTGGGAGCAGCTCTGTAGGTCTCTGATCCAGTCCAGTAAAAGCTGAGCTAACTTCAAAGCTGTCTTCGGGAGCTTTGGGTGTTCCCTGGTGGGGTTTGAAGGTCTCCAGGGATGGAGATGTCCCCACGGGCTCTGCCTCTCCTCTGGGGCAGAGATTTCCAGCCCAGGGACCCTTGCCCAGGGCTCATGGTGTGGTTGTCACCTTTTGGTCTCCAGTGGCCACCTGAGCTGAGCCCACAGGCTGGGTCCCTGCCCAGCTATTTGGGCAAACTCAAATATATTGATAAAGGGCTGGGAATTCCAGCTCTCCCTGAGTGCACCCAGGGCAGGAGTGACAGCAGCAGATTTATCTCCTCAGGTACAGTGTGGGTGGGATGTAGACACTCCAAGAGGTAAGAATGACCCTCAAACACTCCCTGATTTCTGGTTGGTAGCTCTGAAACCTTGCAGTGACTCTGCCAGCCTTGGGGCCAGGCTCTTGGGGGCTGTAGAAGGACTTTGGTGGTGGAGCAGAGGTTGTTGGTGGAGGATGGGTGTAGGTCTCTGTCTGGGGACACAGTGGCTGCTCAGGGGACAGGATCCCTGTGTTCTGGGATGCTGGGAAAGGGAACAACATTTATCTCCTGTGGGAAGGAGCTCCTGAAGGGTTTCATCCTCCCCCAGGCAGCCTGGGAGGACAGGGAGAGGAGGGATGAGCCCTCCCAACTTCTGCCTTGGGGTTCCTTGGCAGAAAGGGGGGGATGTGGGGCAGTCTGGGCTGTGCTGGTGCCCAGGCTCTCCTGGGTTGTGTTTGTTGGATGTGAATCGCACCAGGAACTTTGTATGGGTGCTGGGGCTGCTCACAAGGAGCCTCTGGTGACCCAAGGGCCATGAGCCCTCAGGAAACCTCACAAATGCTGCAGAATCTCCATGCTCATCCAGAATTTCCCACCCATCCTCCCCGGAAAGATGTGTCCAGAAAAGGCTGAGGAGCCTGGAACCACTCTGAGGTGCTGACATCACTGCTGGTGGCATCACAGAGGTGTCCCAGGGGACAACATCAAGGTGCTGCTCCATCCTGCACCCACCACCCAGAGCTGCCTCATTCCCATGGCAGCCCACAGGGAAAACAGCATCTTCCCAGCCAGTCCCTACCACATCCCTGGGTAAGTTCTGAAGCTTTTCCAAAGTATCTCTTTGGTTCCAGTGCAAACGGTTCCAGTTGGGGTCAGGCAGTACTTACAGTTCATTACATTTTGGGTTTTTTTCAAAAACCATTGATACTTCATGGACCAGTGAAGGGCTCTGGGCCAGGCACCACCAGGGCAGCAGGATTGGTGCTGCCACCCAGGTTGGGCACTGATCAGAGCCAGGGCTGGGAAATGCCAGCACAGAGAGCACCGAGAAACCCAAACTGTGTGTGGGATGGTTGGGGAAGGACCTGCAGCATAAAGAAGGGGGAAAACCAGGAATCCTGGGCACAGCTTGCTGGAGCTGGGATGGGGACAGGTCCAGGGCTTTTCCCTGGACACAGGGTGGCTGAGAAGGTTCAGGTGGCAGAGTCTGGGGAGTGGTGATGGGAGAGGGGGCTGAGGAAGAGGAGAGGGGAAGGAAGGTGGAGACCCCATGGGGCTGGGAGCAGGGACCTGGGACATCCCTTGGGCTCCTTGATCAAAAATCCCCAAGCAGGAGAAAGTCAGAGCCCCACTGAGCCCACTCTCCTCCCAGAGACACAGCTTTTCCAGCAGCACTTGTCCTTTGCTTCCCCACCTGATCCCTTCTCCATAAATCCAGCCTGGATGAGCCCCTCCCATTACCTGGCTGTTAATTCTCTTGGATTGGACCCTTCCCCAGCCCTGCCATTACTTTGTTCCTGGTCAGATTCCCTCGGGCCCATCCTGTAATTATCCAGGCTGTGTCATTTGTGCCCTTGCTCAGCTTTATAGTCCAGGTGAGGCTTCCCAGTGTTGCAGGACTTGTTGGAATCACCAGGGACGAGCCCCAGAGCTGCTCCAGGGATGCAAAGTGGGGAAACCTTGCCAAGTGTCAGTGCACAGCTCTGCTCAGAGCTGCTGCCAGAATTTGGAAGGGAAAGCACTTACTCATCATCTCATGATCCTCAGGCACCACTTGGCTTCCTCCCCAGAGGGATCTCTGCTGGGATCTCTGGGTTGGGATGTGCAGCTCTGCCCCTCTTCTCCAGTGCTGGAGTCCCAAGCACCAGAGGGAAACCTGATCCTGGGAACAGCTGAAGCTCCTGGTGTGGAGTCAGAGCTCCAGCCCTGAGTCCGACTGCATCCCAGGGAGCTGAGGAGCCTCCTGCCCCGAGGGACACGGGGACAGTGTTGGTGATGGGGCTGAGCAGGCTCCTGCCTGCCCCTCTCCCACGGGCAGGACCCCAGGGATGGGTCTGGGACCTGGTCCTGGTTCTGGTCCTGGTCCTTGCTCTGAGGACACAGAACAAGGAGGTGTGGAGGGCACAAGGGAGTTTTCTGCTTCTTGGGGTTTCAGGGACACGGGAAGGTGCCAGTGACTCCCTGTGATTTAGGACAGAGAGGGAAAACTAAAGCACTTCCTGGGCCTCATCCTGTGCTCTGCTGCAGACCAAAGCCTGAGCCTGGACACCTCTGGTCCAGTTTCCATGCTGAGATGTAAAGCCCAGAGGTGTCTGGGTGCTGGGTTCCATCCACAGCCCCACACTCATCCCAGGGCTCCCCAGGGCACAGCCACAGCCCAGGCTCACGTCCCCCCAGCCTCTTGGTGTGGCCTTTCCAGCATAAAAATGTGGATATTAGAATGTGGATATTAAAGAAAACTTTTTAACTGAAAAGCTTCTTAAACTCTGGCCCAGCCTGGCCAGGGGGTGGGTGAACAACCATCCCTGGAGGTGCTGAACAGGCACAGAGAGGTCAGGCTGGGCATCCCAGGGCACTGGACCCAGTGGGGTTGGGTTAAGGGTTGGATGTGATGACCTTAAGGGCATTTTTCACCCAGAATGATTCTGGGAACACCTCTGGCACAGGTCACCCAACCCCTCCCAGTGTCTCCTCAGTGAATGCTTTGGTTTTGGGTTTCCTCCCCAGCTATGAGGGCTTCATCCCCCAGTACAGCAACTGCTTCGGAGAAACCTTTGGGAAAACCACCCACCGCCTGCTGACAGACCCCGAGGTGGTGAGGAGCCCCCACCCCCTGCTGGCACCACTGCACAAACTGAGATTCATTGAGGATTTCAGTGGGGGGAATCCTGATGTCCAGGGTCACCTGCCAGGACGCCCAGGTGAGCAGCCCCGGGTCACCCCTTCTCCAGAATGGGCCCAGGGACCCCAGTGGGGGGCTGAGGGTCCTGGACAGCAGGAATCCCCCAGGAATCCCCCAGGAATCCCCCATCCACCTTTTGGCCACTCCTTTCCCTAACTCCTCCCTATCCTGCAGGGTATTTTCCCTATGAGAAACCTGGGAATGTGCCAAATGTTCCTGGGCTGACCCTGGGGCCAAAACCTCCCCAGCTGGGGTCGAGGCCAGCAGAGGAGGAGCTGCTGCTGATGCTGCACAGGGACCGTGCCCCCGAGGACCACCCTGGGGAATACGTCCCAGGACCACGACTGCCCCAGGGATACCACCTGAGGGCTTCCTGCTATCCCAGCTCCGAAGGGAGCGTTCCTGGGACAATCTGGACCTGGGGACAAGATCAAAGCAGAGGACCTGGGCAGCTGAGCAAAAGGGTGAGTGGGGTCTGGGTGTAAGGGAGAGGGAGGGATAGGGATAGGGATAGGGATAGGGATAGGGATAGGGAGGGAAGGGATCTCCTCAGCTCATGTGAAGAGGGAATTCCATGTGGCTGAGGATGGAAAGGACAAAGCTCAGAGTGTTGTGTTGGGAAAAGCCAAACCCACATCAATGTTTCTAGGGGTGGCAAATCCACCTCCTCCTCGTCCTCCTCCTCGTCCTCCTCTTCCTTCTCCTCCTCCCAGCAGTCCTGACACCTCTGGTTACTGCTGGGTTTGTGCCCCCTTTCCTGCTCCCCCTGGAATTTCCCCCTCTCCTTATCCCCCGTTGGAAGCCAAGCCCTGGGATGTCCCTGCAGCATCCCTCAGGACCAACACCTTTAAGTCCCTGATTTCTTCTCTGTCACCTCCTGGGGCTCAGCAGATCCCCTGGAGGCAGAGATGAGAGATCCCTGGGGTCAGAAGCTGCCTTGGGGACAAATCCCAGGAAGGGCCATCCCTGTTCCTTGCTCTGAAGTTTCTGGAGGAGCTCAGTGCCCAAAGTTTCTCTGCTGCTCCCCGGGGGTTTTGCTCACACAGAGCTGGGTCCTGAATTTGACTTCACTGGGAATTCCTGGAGTGTGAAACTGGGAGGAGGTTCCATCCCCAGGGTCTGGCAGGGAGGAAGGGATCCTGCTGCTGGGTTATTGGGTTTCTGCTTTTGTTTTTGAGGCTGTGAAAATGGAAGGTGTGAGGCTGCCAGAAGGGGCTGAAGCCAGGGATGGGAAGGAAGAGGATCAGGTACTGAGACTGGATGTGCCCCGGAGAATCCAACAGAAAGTCATCTCAGGTAAAACCCATGGGAGTCACCTTCCTGTCCCCAGGGAGATCTCAGGCACTGGACACTTCTCCAGACCCTTGGAACACTTTGGGGTGGGAAATGTCCCCAGTCCCCTCCATGCAGAGGTGTCCTGGGGATGCTGGGTCTGCCCTGAGGGATTTGTGCCCCGGGCAGGACGCAGGAGCTCAAATCTGCTGCAGAAAGCAGAGGGAGAAGGGTGCTCAGCACCCACCCAGCAGCTCGGGGTGTCACTGCTCAGATATCTCCTCCCTCTCTCCCAAGGTTATGCTGGATTCATCCCACGCCTCACCTGGATCCATGGGGTGAATTATCTCCAGAGTGTGAAGGAAGCCATGGCGGAATTTGACCACTACCAGGTAGATTCTCTCCCCAGATCTTATTTCAGGGATGTGATGTCAGTTTGGATGCATCTCCAGCACCAAAATGGTTTGATTTACAGCAATAGGATTAGAACTGGGGTTGTAAGACAGGAAAAAGAAAATGCAATGAGGTAACATGGACAGAAAATCATGAGTAATTAAATTCTGTAACTTGTTTCCTTGGGACATGAAGGGAGGATAAATGAGTTCATAAAAGGATTAAGCAAATCTGTTGAGGGCTGGTTAAAGGGTGGTTATTAAAAATGTTGCTCTGAGAGCAGAAGCAGTGGGTGCAGGTATCATCTGTGCTCCCCTTGCACCCTCCTGGAGTTTCTCCCCTTTAATCAGTTCTCAGGCTTTCTCCTTCACTCAGGGAATTTGTCTTAAGGGGATCTCACTCTTCTTCCTCCTCCTTTTGGGAAGGATGCAGAAATATCCCTAATGAAAAAAAACCATTTTGTCCCTTGCTGCAAGATCTCCCATCTGATGCCACAGAATCCTCCTCCTGGGGAAGATGAGGTCCCTCCCACAGCCCTTAACGCTTCGCATCCCGAGCTCCACCTTGCTTCCTGCTGGGAGGAAATCCTGGGATGTGGCTGATAGCTCAGCCCGAGCAGGGAAACACTTCCAGCCCTTGGGATTCACCGGGATGAGGGCTTTGTCCCGTGAGAAAAATCCCAGATCTCAGCATTCCCAGCTCGGAGAAACTGCTGCAGCAGAGACTCAGCTGGGGGGTGAGGGGTGGTGGGATGGAGTCCCCTGTGCTGGCATCCTCATCCTCATCATCCTCATCATCCTCATCCTTATCATCCTCATCCTCATCCTTTCCTTCTGCCCTGCACAAACAGAGCAAAATCCCAGCATGGCCACCCCTACCCGTGCTGTTCCCAAAGCTTTTGGGATTTTCTGACCCCCTCTGGCAAGGACTGCGGGGGGAGTGATCCCGGGGCAGGGTCCAGAGAGGGGGGGATGTGGGGGTGTTCGTTGCAGCCCATCAGGAGCTGTAGGAATAGAAGCAGGCTACAAAAATAAATAAATAAGTAACCAAATCATCCCCACCCCCCATTTCTATCTAAGATGGCTTCTGACTCCTGCCCTGGATCTCTGCAGCCCTGGGTGACACAGGGGGAGGTGCTGCCAGCATCCCAACCCAAACCCCCCCTCCAGAGGCTGGAGGGACCCCAGGAGGTGCTGTGGCTTTGGGGAGAAGCATTGTCCAGACTGCCCCTCCCTTCCATCCCTTTTTTAATACCAAAAAATTGGGTTTATGTGGTGCTGGAGGAGATGCTGTAGTGGTTATGGTGGTGTAGGGCTGATGGGTGGACTCAGGAGGGTCCTCTCCAACCATGATGATCCTACATGGAGATTCTGAGGATTTCTCCAAGCCCAGGAGCTGCTCTGTGCACCCAGGGCTCAGGTAGTGCTGCCAAGGGTGCTGCCAGCACCCACCAGGAGGAAAACTTACAGTGGAAAAGGGGGAGATGCCATGGAGCTCCTCATCACAGGAAAACATCTGGAAAAAGAGTCCCTGCCCGCTGGCTGTAAAATGGAGTCAGAGCCCAGGATTTGGGCAGCAATAATTTGCTTGCAAATGAACCAT
The DNA here is from genome assembly GCF_036169615.1 of Heliangelus exortis. Classification (NCBI taxonomy): domain Eukaryota; kingdom Metazoa; phylum Chordata; class Aves; order Apodiformes; family Trochilidae; genus Heliangelus; species Heliangelus exortis. The sequence goes on along the minus strand of NC_092443.1, from coordinate 978,995 downwards.
TCTGTGTTGAGAGTTTTTTGTTTGTTTTCCAGTTTTTGCAGAGAAACCCATCCAGCAGCTTTGGCAAGAGATATCCCCAAACCTACTGGCCAGGCCACAGGATTTACACCAGTGCTGGGCTGATCCCTTTCTACACAGGCTTTGTACCAGGTAAGTGCTCAGCTCTGTGACCAGGAGCTGACACTAATTACTGTAATGAAGCTGTGCTGTCATTAGCTGCAGTGCTGGAGCAGTGAACACTGACTGATGGGTTCCACCTGGGGAGAAGTTTGTTGGGATTTTTTTATCCTTGGCTGTGCCACCCCCTTCCCACCTGCAGCAGAGCCCAGCTCCAGCCTGGACTGGTGCAGAATATTCCTCTGGTTTCCAGCCCCCAGCTCCCTGCTAAAGCAGAGCAGACCAGTAACACCCCTCCCATTAGGATTTCTTAACTGGGAAAGGGATTCAGTTCTAAAAAGTTTAAAGTTTGATCAAAAAAGAAGAAAACCCCAAAGCTGCCCCCAATCAGTAATTAATCTTGGTGTCTTTGGCCACAGCAAAGAGCCCCCAGCTCAGTGATCATGTGGGGTGGGAGAGACTGGAGATAAACCCCAAACTTGTAGCTTGCTCTTAATGTAATAAAGTAGAAGAAAATGGTAGAAGTTACAAAATGTGGCAGAAATGAAAGCAAATAGGAAAAGAACCATCCTGGCAGGGTCAGGCAGGAGCTGGTGTTGAGGTTGTGTTCCTGAGGCTGCAGGAAGGTTTGTGCTGGGACAGAGGAGCTGGGGGTTGGGAACATCTCCCTGCTGGCCCCAGGAGGGGCTGGACAGATTCTGACCACAGATGGAGGGGAAGATGCTCACTTGGGCCTCTGGGCACCCCTCTCCTGCTCCAGGGCAGGTGCCAAGCACAGCCAGCCCTGTCCCCTCCCCTCCTGTGCCAAAACCCTGAGCCCCCGTTTGCCCGGTGCTGCTTTGGGGTGTCTGAGGCTCCAGGCCCCAAGCCCCTGGGAAAGGGGGGAGCTCTGGAGCTGGACCCCCATGTCAGTCCTGGTGCTGGTGCTGGGTCAGCTCCCCGGGAGCCTCCAGACAGCAGGAGAGCAGCAGAGCTTCAGAGGAGGGTGACAAAGGCAGCTCTGCCCAAAGGGGGGGGGTAGGGGGTGTCATGAAAAGGAGGAAGTAAAAAAACCCACTCTAAAATTGACAGAAACCAACTGTTCAAGATGGTGCCTCAGTTGCCAGCCTGCCAGAAGCTGCTGTCACCTTTTCACCTGCACAAGTGTCCTGGGCAGCTCTGGCTGCAGACAGAAAACTCCTGGGCCCCAGGAGCCAGCCCTGCCGGGGGGATTTTACTGCTCCAACCAGTTCAGAGCTGGAAGGAGAGGCTTGAATTGAAGACAAAAATACATAAACCCCAAATTAGCTCTAATCAGATCACTGAACAAGAATTTCTTCAGCAAGGCCCAGCCTGGTAGCTCCTGTCCAGCTACTGACTGGTTGCTCACTGTAGTTTCCATAGTAAAAATGTGCTAATTCGGGTTTTGAGGAGATAAAATTGTTTTGAAGAGATAATTCAGTATCAGGTGTTCAGCTGCCCTTGAAAGCAGGGAGGCAGTTAACACCCAAAGGGTTTATTTATAAAATCTATAGGCTGACTTTTGACCATCCACAGCTCTTTGGTGTCCCTTGGCCCCAGCAGGGTTTGTCACAGGTGTCCCCAGGGCTACCTGTTGGGTTTGTCCTGCTGAGCAGCTGCAGGGGCTCAGCCTGTTTGACCCCAGCACCTGATGAGAGCAGCAACCTGCCCAGCACAGCCTCCTGCCCCGTGCAGGGGGTAACCCACACCTCACACCCCACACCTGACCCTATTGTGCTCAGGAGCTGGGAGCAAAGCCTGGGACAGGGACCCACACGGGTACCCACGCTCACTCCCTGGGACACGTGTCCACCAGCACCCCCAGGACACAGACACACCAAGAAACGTCTCCCCTCCCACAGCAGCAGAACAACAGTGGTGCCACAGAGAGCCCTTTGCCTCCCCAGCCAGCAGAGAGGGGGTGGTTGCCCCGGGCAGGCAGCAGGACTCACACCAAGGCCCCTTTTTTCTCTTCCAGAACTCCGCCACATCTACGCTCTGACTTTTGGGAACAGCACCCGGAAAGCTCACCAGAAGGAAAAGAGGAGACGAGCTCGTGCACTGTGAAAAATGCTTTAATGGTGCCTGTACAGCATTGGAAGTGGCTCTGAGACAGGAAAAGGAACACAACACAGACAGAGAAGTTCTGAATGAAGGAGTTCGTACAGCTTTAAACAAAATATACACGCGTTCACCCGCACAGCTCTTACTCTGCCTCTTCCTCAGCCTCCTCCTCAAACTCCCCCTCCTCCTCAGCTGTGGCGTCCTGGTACTGCTGGTACTCAGACACCAGGTCGTTCATGTTGCTCTCAGCCTCTGTGAACTCCATCTCGTCCATGCCCTCCCCCGTGTACCAGTGCAGGAAAGCCTTCCTGCGGAACATGGCCGTGAACTGCTCGGAAATGCGTTTGAACAGCTCCTGGATGGCGGTGCTGTTGCCAATGAAGGTGGCAGACATTTTCAGGCCACGAGGTGGAATGTCACAGACGGCTGTTTTAACGTTATTAGGAATCCATTCCACAAAATAGCTGCTGTTTTTGTTCTGGACGTTCAGCATCTGCTCGTCCACCTCTTTCATGGACATGCGGCCCCTGAAGACGGCGGCCACCGTCAGGTAGCGGCCGTGACGGGGGTCGCAGGCAGCCATCATGTTCTTAGCATCAAACATCTGCTGGGTCAGCTCCGGCACCGTCAGGGCCCGGTACTGCTGGCTGCCACGGCTCGTCAGAGGGGCGAAACCGGGCATGAAAAAGTGCAAACGGGGGAAAGGAACCATGTTGACTGCCAGCTTCCTCAGGTCGGCATTGAGCTGGCCCGGGAACCGCAGGCAGGTGGTGACACCGCTCATGGTTGCCGACACCAAATGGTTCAGATCACCGTAGGTTGGGGTGGTTAACTTCAGTGTTCTGAAGCATATGTCATACAGGGCTTCGTTATCAATACAGTAGGTTTCATCTGTGTTCTCTACGAGCTGGTGCACCGAGAGCGTGGCGTTGTAGGGCTCTACTACAGTGTCTGAGACTTTAGGGGAGGGGACAACACTGAAAGTATTCATAATTCGGTCAGGGTACTCTTCACGGATTTTGCTGATGAGGAGGGTACCCATGCCAGAGCCCGTACCCCCACCTAGGGAGTGAGTAAGCTGAAAGCCCTGGAGACAATCACAGCTTTCTGCCTCCTTTCTTACAACATCTAACACGGCATCAACTAGTTCAGCACCTTCTGTATAATGGCCCTTTGCCCAGTTGTTTCCTGCTCCGCTCTGACCTGGAAGAAAGCCATTTTCGTATTAGATTACGGGTGCTGCTTCCTGCTTGCAAGCAAAGCTCGGGAGCATCAGGCTACAGAGAAATCCCCACCAAAGCTTTCGTTTCATTCAGCTGGGGTTTCACACAAGCAGCTCCCAGCGCCTCGGGAAGATGGATGGAAAATATGAATTATCAATGACACAGCAGCCATGTCACGTCTCCTGCTAGCACGGCGGAGGGAAGCAGAACTGAAGACCAACGACCTCTCTCTCGCGCTTCTCAGAGCCGCCCTCCCTGCAACTGCCCTCACCCGCACACCCTCCGCAGATCCCCGCTATTCCACGCCAGGATTAACCCCCCTCCCCGGGGCCCTGCTCGCCCGCGGAGCATGTGCGGCGGCGGAGCCCGCACTGCAGCGTCCTGCCCTGCCCCACCCCGAGCCGGTTACACGGCAGCTCCCTCCTTCCCTCCCTCCCTCCCCCGCTGCCGGCGCACTCACCGAACACGAAGTTGTCTGGCCTGAATATCTGGCCGAAGGGCCCCGAACGCACCGAGTCCATGGTGCCGGGCTCTAGATCCACCAGCACGGCGCGGGGCACGTATTTGCCACCTGGAAACAGGGAGAGGCCGTGACAGGGAGAGGAGCCCGGGGAGGGAGAGAGGGAGGGAGGGAATGAGGGGGCGGGGGGGGTGCCGGGCCCTACCTGTGGCCTCGTTGTAGTAGACATTGATGCGCTCCAGCTGCAGGTCGCTGTCTCCGTGGTAAGTACCGGTTGGGTCGATGCCATGTTCGTCGCTGATCACCTCCCAGAACTACCGGAGAGAATCGCGTCAGGGCCGGCCGGGCTGGGCGAGGCGGACCCCCCCGTCTCCCTCCTCCCTTTCCTCCCGCCGCCCACCAGCCCGCCACCCGGACCTTGGCCCCGATCTGGTTTCCGCACTGCCCGGCCTGCAGGTGCACGATCTCCCTCATGATGGCGGCGGCACAGCTCGGTACTCCCCTACACCGCTCTTCCCTCAACCGACTCTGGCTGCGTGAGGCAACCGCCAGCCATTATATAGCAGCGGAATGCGCGCGCAGCCTTCTTTTCCCCGCCCAGGCGGCCACCCGCATCATCTATTGGCTCCCCATAGCGAGGCTCTAGGAATAGGGGCAGCTGGTTGGCTGAGGCGCTGTCACTCAAAGCGCTGGCTGCCGCCCGCTGCCCGCGGCTGTCTGTTGATTTTTACTGTTAGGCAACCGGGGAGCACGAGAGCCCGCCCCACCGGCTGAGGGCGCTCCCGATTGGCTGAATTGAATGATTGATGTCGAACGCGATTGGCTGTCAGTCTCCGGGATGAGCTCACGGCCATCCGATTGGACGAAAACAAAGTGTCCTAGTAACCGTCGCAATGACTCCGCAGCAGGCCCTGGGCGGTGGCCCGCGCACCCGCCTATTCCCAGAGCCCCCTGCGCTCTTTGCGCAGCGTAGGCGGCGGCTCCTCCTTACTGCGGGAGAGGCGTGGGGGGGGGGGAGGGGGCGGTTTCCGGGGAAACCCAGCCCAGGGCTGTTCCCCCCGCAGCTCCCGAACACCCTCAGCCCCGCTAGTCACCCCTGCTCCTCCGCAACGCCCTTCCCGCCCGGCCCCGCCGCTGCCCCCTCCCCGCCGTGGGCTCCGGGGCGCTGCGGCGGCTCCTGAAAGGAGGGGTGGAGGGTGGAGGGGAAGGAACCGCTGTGCGCATGCGCGGGCTGCGGCGCCGTTCTAGCACTTTCTGGCGCGCGGCCGCCCCGAGGCGGCGGGGCCGGGCGGGTGTTGCCATGGCAACGGGGCGGGGGAGGGAGGGGAAGGGTTGGGGCGGCCCCGGGGTGGCTGAGGGGGGGTTCAGGTTCTGAGGGGTGCGGGCTGAGTGAGGAGGGGTCTGCGTGGGAGGGAGCGGGGAGGTTCTGGTGACTCCGGAGGCTCTTTTGGTGTCTCTGGGGGTTCCTTTGGTGACTCCAGAGGTTCCTTTGGTGACTCCAGAGGTTCCTTTGGTGTCTGGAGGTTCCTTTGGTGACTCCAGAGGTTCCTTTGGTGTCTCTGGAGGTTCCTTTGGTGACTCCAGAGGTTCCTTTGGTGTCTCTGGGGGTTCCTCTGGTCCCTCCGGAGCTCCTCTCGCAGTTGTCACAAGGACCAGGGCAGCCTCTCATGAGCCTTGAGATTTTAGGCTTAGGAGGCCTCTCAGATGTGTCATACAACATTTATTTTTGCTAGTTCCAGGCAGCTCAGGCAGTGCTTCACTCCTTAGCTGCACGCAAAGCCATAGGAAGTGACACACCTATTTTAATTTTTTTTTTTTATGCTGACTCACTGAGTCCTCCCCAGGCTGAGCAGAGCCCTGCTCTGGGCACACCTCCCTCCTGGGCTGGGGTTTGCAGCCCAGACATGAGGCTCCCAAGCTGGATAAATCCCCCCCTCACCTTTCCTCACGTTCTGCTCTCACCTTCTGCCACCGGACTCAGCACATTCCTGCAGGGATGGTTCATCCCTTGGTCACAGCTTCTGCTTCCCAGGCTATGATTGTGGTAGCAGAGCCTTTTTATGATCATTCATCTGGCATCTCTTTTTCTTTTGTACTGCAGCTCAGACTTGAAAGAGGCTCCAGACCTGGCCAGGCTCAGACTGCTGCTTGGTGTCGGGGTGAGGAGGCAGCACAGGGAGCTGGGTGCTGCACCCAGGGGGGTCAGGGGGTCCCAGGGGGTCAGTGACACTGCCAGGGGACACCCGGGCACTGCCTCCAGGCAGAGCTGTTCTGTGGCTTGTAGGCTGGGACAGCAAAAATCCCAGTGCTGCTGTGACCCTGCCAGGTGAGCAGGAGAGGAGCAGCCCCGGGATGGCTCTGGCTGGAGATAGGCTCTGGTGGCTGGCTCCATGCAAAGGTTACAGTGACTGAAACGTCTTACATATTCCTCTGGAGATGCTGGAAGGAAGCCAGGAGCAGTCCCAGAGACCTTGGGAGGATCCCGGAGTATCAGGAGTGAGCTGAGAGAATCTCGGGAAGCTCCAGGAGGCCTTGGGAGAGACCTCCCCATCCCCAGAGGTGCCCAGCCAGGGGCTGGGAGGTGCAGACGTGGCTGATTGATTTAAAGGTTTGTGCAGCAATGCAAAACCATTCGGGTCCAGGTTTATCCCACCTAATTCCAGCAGGGATTGGGATGGCTGCCTGGGCTGTCCTCACACCAGAGCCAGGGGGAAGGAAGGGCCCTCTGCCCACACACCACACCTTGCTGTGCTCTGCTGAGCTCCTGGAGGCCACCAAATCCAGATCAAATCCTCAGTATCATTCCATTCTCACAGGCATGGCAGGAATCTGGAGCAGACTTGCTGAGGGTTTCATAGGAGGCTGTGGTAATCTAAAGGCAGCTCTTCCTCCAGGTTGTGATGCCATCCCTTCAGAATAATCTGCAAAGGAAAAACTTCTTTGTGATAAAAAGTGAGGCTGCAGAACGCCTGGCCTGTGCTCTGCTGTCCAGGAAAGAAATGCAGCATAAATTCTCAGTGAGAATGCTCAGGAAAGCAGCAATGCTGCTGAGCTCCTGAAGCCACTGCAGGGCTGGCAGGAGGTCTGCTGGCATTTCATGCAGGCACAGGTTTGGGTTTTTGTTTGTTTGTTCAGTGAGGGTCAGAAAGGGCTGCACATCCATGAGGAACGTGATTTCCCCTCTTTGTTGGAAGGAGCCTCTGTAGCTCCTGCTCTCACTGCTTGTGCTTCAGCCCTTGCTGCCTTTAAGGTTTGAGAAGCTTGAGAAAGGGTTGCCACCCCCAGCATTCCCAGTGGCAGCAAAAAAAGTGGAAATCCTCTGCTTTGTGAAGTCTTCTAATACCTGTCTCAAAAAAAATATCTGCCCCAGCAGAGCACAGAGCAGGGGTAGGACCTGTGGGAAGCTGAAGGTTTGGTTCTTCCAAGGTTTCCCTGGGAGATTTTGGCCACCTGAGGACCTGTGGGTCAGGAGGCATTTCAGATCATTCATGCAGCATTTAGTTTTGCTGATTCTGTCCCAGTCAAGCAGCACTTCTGCTCATAGCTACCTGCAGATCCACAGGGAATGACAGTTCTGTTTTAAGGTTTGTTTTTGTTTTTTTTTTAATGAAAGCAAAATGCCAGTGTTTCTAAGCTCTCTGTGGGGAGGAACACAGCCAGGAATCTCCATGGAGAGCTTCAGGAGCTGCCAGCCATCTTAACCCTGCAACTTCTAAAGCTGTGGCAGCCCAGCAACCTGATTTACACCTCACAGAAGGTGAGGTGAAAATAACCAGGCAGGTTTTTTGATGTTCTGCAATGTTTCGCTCTTTGGGTCCCCAGCTCCACTGCTGAACATCACCCAGTGACAAGCTCTGTAGGGCTCACTTTCTCTTGCTCAGGAAATCTGTTTTTCTGGAGACTTTCCACCAAGAAGTGGTGACTAATTCCATCATGAGGTGTGCATATGGTGACACCCCTGCTGTGAGTAAAAATAAGCTTTCCTTCACACAAAAGTTGATTTTATCATTCCTCTGTCTCTCCCAAATCTCCTTCATTCCCAGTGCAGTCCTTTTCCTATTAGGAATTTTTTTTTTCTATTTTGTTTCCAAAAGAGCTTTCATCTCTAATCCATGCTGGTGCCTCTCTCCCTGCTCAGGGGTTTTTCACCAACACCAGAGCTGGTTAAATCACTGCCCAGAGCTGCTGTCACATACTGCACTGTGTCTTTCACCCCTGTCCACATCAGGAGGCTCCTTGTCAAGTTTCCAGCCAAGCCTGCTTGCTTCATTTATTTAATAGGTGGTGGGAGCAGCTCCAGCTGCCTTGGAGATTTCCTGAGGCTTCAGGGTTGCTGCCAGCATCCCTCTGGTGACCAATCCCTGTCATTACACATCCCAGGGACTTCAGTTTCTGCTCCTGTGTTTGTCTGACTCGTGCAGGGGATCCAGGAGCATCCTCCTGCCAGGAACCTCTCATCCCCAGGGCAAAGACCCTGCCCTGCCAGGTTCCACGGTGTCCAGGTGGGAGTTTGCACTTGGAAAACATCAAAACACCTCGGTGGCATCAGGGAAGGACTGGAACACTGAGTCGTGGCAGATGCTGGGGTTTTGCTGATCACTTCCAAAAGCATTTCCAGCTACTGAAGTGAGTTCTGGAGTAGGATGACAGCCCATGGGGCAGCACACAAACATCTTCTGGCTTCCTGCTGCTCTGAAGGTGTTCAGGTTTGTAGGCAGGGCATAGAACCAACATGAAACTGATATTTATTGATCCTTGCTGACAGGAGGAGAACTGCAATTACAGGTGAGCAGAGATTTGTCAGCAGAGGTTTAACCCTGAGTGAGAAAGGGGGGATCTATCCATAAGCATGAAGAATTTCTGGCAGTTAGAAAATCCTCATTATTAATAATTTCCACACTTGCATTGAATGAAATGGCTGCCTGAGCTCAGTTTAATGACTGCATTCCCAGCTGCAGGAGGAATGGAGGCTCAGGAATTGCCCTGATTCCACTGACTCCCTGATAACCTCAGGATTTTTTTTCTATGTGCTTGCCAGAGTCCCTCCTACCTTCTTCAGATGCTGGGAGCAAAAAACACATCAAAGGTGTGGACTCATCTCTCCCCAGCTGCACACCAGGGATCAGGTTAT